>NC_138562.1:10152673-10395173 GCF_964273705.1 Natrix helvetica
TTAAATGTTTTTTTTAATTAAGCACATATTAAAACATTGGACACAGTGTAACCGTCCTGGCAATGTTTTTGCCACACATACTAGAATATAAAGTTAACTATCATAACCGCCATGCTTATTTACAGTGGGTCTATTCAGTATTTACAAATATAAGGACATCGTATTTTCCTCCATGTTGCTTTGTTCTTGTCTTATACATTTTCACTCTTATGATTTCATACATAATTCTAATCCCCATTCTATAAATCTTAGTCATTGCTTATTTGGGGTCTTTCCTTTTTCGTTCCAACCATCGATGAAATTTATCCCAGATCTTATAATATTCTGATTCGTCTTTGTTCTTCAATTCCCACATCAATTTATCCATTTCAGCACAAATCAGAATTTTCCTAATTACTTCCTCTTCTTGGGGAATTTCCCTGTTTCTCCAGTTTTGGGCAAAGACCATTCTTGCTGCCATAATAATATGTATTATTAAGTCGATTACCCCCCTTGTTATGTTTATCATTTATGATTTCCAAACAAAATAGTTATCTGAATATATCTGAATTCTAGTCCCCCCTTTAAATACGGATCCAGGTGGAGACTTAGGGCCAGTCAGTCTCTCTCAGCCCTAGGAAGGAGACAATGGCAAACTACTGCCAAGAAGTTGTCCAGGAAGCCGCCTGTTGTCAGCACTGACTTAAAAGCACACATGCTCACATACATACAAATTTAAGAAAGTGCTCCTTTTCTTTCAGATTTTGGTTTGATTCTGAGGCCCCAAAAACCTCAGGTAAACTCCGTTTCTTTCCAAGTCAGTGTCAGTGGACGAGGAACAGTTCAAGTGAAGAAAGCACATTGCAACATAAATGTCACACTTGGAGTGTTCTCAAAACCACGGAAAACATAACCAAACACACTGGTCATTCAATGTCCTCGTTGACCTTTTCATCATCAAAGGCTATGAAATGTTATTACCTGGAGGTGTTTGGCTGCCGTATCCCTTCGTCTATCCTTCTCAGGAGCCATTCAACTTCTTTACAATGGCAAAACCTGTTGTCCCCTTTGAAGAGATACAGAATGAAACCAAGGGAAAGAGCACAGGTTCTTTTGTGGCAAGAAAAAAAAGGAACAAAACAACATGGGGAAACTGGACTGGGATGTATCCAAAGTTGATCAGCGGCCTCACCGTGAGGAATCTAGTTGAAACAGGGGCAAAGTTCAGCCATAATTTAAACGCGGTCAGATCTGACTGCAATGGGGTATTGCCAAAATGGTGTTCCTAATAAATGACTGGATTTCGTTTGAAACTTGGCTCGAGGCTCATGAATTAATTCGGGCATCTTTCAGAAACCTGACAGAACATCCATCAGACAACAGCTTTTGATAGTTGGAAATGCTACAGGCACCTCAAAGCATTCAACCTGCTAACGGGAGTTCTAGACAAATGCAGATTAGTGTTTATCAAAAGGACAAAGTATTTATTCACATGAGTCTACCTACCTAACAAGACTGTCTTTTACAGCTTGGTCCAAAGCCAAACATTTCCCTTCTCATAAACGGGCCCAGTTTCTGTTCTGTTTTTGTCAAATACGCTGCTTTCCAGACTAGATTGTTATAACCAAGGTAGATTAGACTTTGTATTACTAAAACAAACACATTTGCAGTATAAATAGCTAATAGCAATAGCACTTAGCCTTATATGCCACTTTACAGAGCATTACAGCCCTCTCTAAGTGGTTTACAGAGTCAACATATTGCCCTGAACAATTTGGGCACTCATTTTACCCACCTTGGAAGGATGGAAGGCTGAGTCAGCCTGCAGCCAGTCAGGATCAAACTCCTGTCAGTGGGCAGAGTTAGCATGCAATACCGCATTCTAATCACTGGGAGAGAAGGAAGGAAGAGCATTTAGACATATATCACTTTACAGAGCTTTACAGTAGAGGTAGTATTCAGCAGTTTCTGACCAGTTCTGGAGAACCAGTAGCAGAAATTTTGAGTAGTTTGGTATCACCTCTAACTGACCCCATTCCCATCTCTTCCCTGCCTCCTGAGTCCCAGCTGATCGGAGGAGATGGGAATTTTGCAGTAACCTTCCACTGGAGTGAGGTGGGAATGGAGATTTTACAGTATCCTTCCCCTGCCATGCCCACCAAGCCATGCCCACAGAACTGTGGTAGTAATTTTTTTTGAATCTCTCCACTGCTTTACAGCTCTTTCTAAGTGGTTTACAGAGTCAGCCTCTTACCCCCAACAATCTGGGTCCTCATTTGACCCACCTTGGAAGGATGGAAGGCCGAGTCAACCTTGAGCCTGGTGAGATTCGAACTGCCAAATTGCAGGCAGCCGGCAGGCAGCAGAAGTAGCCTGCAGTACTGCACTCTAACCACTGTGCCACTGTGGCTCAGTGATAAATAGAGAAATACAGTTATGTAACTAAATGAACAGCAATCTTTAGAACATTGACAACTTTCAAAGTCATAAGAGATCGCAAAGATAATAAATGCAACTCTCCTTTTCTGGAAGCATGTGTTGTATCCAAGGTTGTCTTTAGCCATGGCCCTTTGAGTATCTTCAGTCCCAACCATACTACCTGTTTCCCAAAATAAATTTAAAATAGCTTTAAAAAGGTAAAAGGTAACTAATGTCAGAATTTTCATAGGATTGCCAGAATACATGAGATTTCAATGTTCTTGATTAAAATATTGAGGCTGGGGGGTGTTTGGGGTAGTTTTTCCAACTCCAGAAGTAAAGCTCTATTGGATTGGAGTTTAAGAACATACAGAAGTGGCCAAAATTGTGGAAACCTTTTGGGGGAAAAATGCATTTTTGAGTTTTGATGGCTAAAAAACCACTACTTTGTTTTGGAGTAGTACCATAAAATTATATATCAATGGAAAGATAATTTAAGCAAGAATGTAATGCAGTAACTTTTATGAAGGATTTGCTATTAGAATAGCAGTTACAAAGAAGAAAAGTGAAACACATAGAAAAAACGAGATATAAAAAAATTATATCTGGCAAATGTCCTCCTCTCAGCTTCAATACACCAATAACTGAATCCTACTGTGATCTGATTGGCTCATTGCCAAAACAAGATGATAGTTTCATAGAATACAGATAATTGAACAAACTTGGTTGCATTACATTCTTGATTAAATTATCTTTATATGTATGTATGTATGTATAATCTGTGTGTGTGTGTGTGTTACAACCCATGGTATGCCCAAATATGGGAGGGAACTCACTACTCCCCCTTTTTGTCTATCAGCTCACTGCAGGAGACCATCCAGGCAGAAAACCATATTTTTAATGTTGCCTTTTTATATTTGTGTTGTATTTGTGCTGATAAATAAAATAAAAATATGTACGTACATACATACATACATACATACATACATACATACATACATACATACATGTGTGTGTGTTGTATTTGTGCTGATAAATAAATAAAGAAAGACTAGTATAGATCTATTTCAAGCTATTTAGCTCTCATCAGCTAGCCATACCCTTACTGGGATTTGTAATATATATAAAAGGGGGTGTTATTAGCCATCAAACCTCAAAAATACTGTACACTTTTCCCAAAAGGTTTCCACAATTTTTGACCACTACTGTACGGTGGTCCTTGAACTTAATCAATGATGTTATTAATCAGTTGGAAACCTTTCAGGCTTTGAATCTGACTCATGTACCCTAGCATATGAGCTACAAATCTCCAAAATGCCCTGCTTCTCAATAGCCAATTCTAGTTCTCTAGGCTGAATGATTTCTAAGTGATTAACGATTCCACTGAATCATTTCTTTGTTGTAGGAAGAGGATTCATCCCCGGAGGAAACAGATCCCAAACTCAAGCTCCACAGGTCCCTGACCGGTAAGTTGGAATACCTCATTCTCATTTGAATCCCACTTTTAAAAAATGGGGAATATATCAAATGGGCATCAATGCTGCCTTTTTGCTTCTTTCCCCCTCCCCCAATGGCCAAGAATGGCTTGTTGTGGGGGAGAAACTCAGACAATGCTTTTTACCAGACAGAGGTGCTGAAATCCTGCTCTGCTTTCTTTTGCTCATGTTCTTTTACTGATATTAGCACAACTTTCTCACTGGATGCTTATCTTTCCTTTATTTCTACAGCCAAACATTCCAGAAAAGTATCGTTACCGAAATTGGAACGCTCAAAGTCAACTGGTTTTATTTCACTTGGGTGGTCAGATGCAATTCAGCCTGTGGGAGGAGAAACTGACCAACTAGTGATTTCTAAGGAGAAGTAGCACACAGTTGTACATTTTTCTTTTCATTCATTCTAATCAATCCCTTCTCTTCCCTATCATTTCCTAATTTCCTTCCTTCCTCTCACTTTTCTCCCTTCCCTTCCCATGTTCAAGGTAGTTGAAGAAGCTTTGTTTTCCATGAAGTCCAGTGTGTGTGAAAACTGCTTTGCAGTCAACTTAAATCCAATTGTTGATGAGGAGAAATGGCTGATCTTGGGGGGGGAGAGTACATTTCCAGTGTAGGGTTATCCAAGAATCTTCTTGTGTTAGATCAATAATTACACCTTGCTTGAGTGATTGTAAACAAGAAGCAAGCTTTAGAGCATTGTTTCTAAACTGTGGCAACTTGAAGATGTGTGGACTTCAACTCCCAGAATTCCCCAGCCTGCCATGCTCTTCTTGGCACACTCTAGACCAGGGGTCCCCAAACATGGCAAATTTAAGACTTGTGGACTTCAACTCCCAGAAGTCTCCAGCCAGCTGGCTGGAGAATTCTGCGAGTTGAAATCCACAAGTCTTAAAGTTGCCAGGTTTGAAGACCTTTGCTCTAGACAATGAACATCTCCAACGAGCATCATGCTATTCAAAAGACTTACCTTTCTTGACATAATATAGTAGGTTAAAGGTAAAGATTCCCCTCACAAATATGTGCTAGTCGGTCCCAATTCTAGGGAGCGGTGCTCATCTCCTTTTAAAGTCGAAGAGCCAGCGCTGTCCGAAGACATCTCCGTAGTCATGTGGCCGGCCTGACTAAACACCGAAGGCACATGAAATGCTGTTACCTTCCCACCAAAGGTGGTCCTTATTTTTCTACTTGCATTTTTTACCTGCTTTCGAACTTCTAGGTTGGCAGAAGCTGGGACAAGTCACGGGAGCTCACTCCGTGACACGGCGCTAGGGATTCGAACCTCTGAACTGCCGAGCGTTCTGATCAACTAGCTCAGCATCTTAGCCACTGAGCCACCACGTCCCTAGTGGGTTAGACTTCAACTTTCCTGATGCTGGATGTTAATTCTTGAGTTATCCATATTAGTCAGAACTGGGGAATCTCAGATTCACATTTGCCCTATGAGATTGTTCTAAGGGGCCCTGGAAAGTGTTGTTTATCTTAAGAGGTTGCTCCTTCTATCTTCATTGTGTCTCTTTGTGAATAAACGGGTCTCTTGTTGAAGCATATTATATCTTTCGTCATCTTTCTCTTTCAAGGGAAGCCAGCCCAGGTAAATGTTGTGATGCATCAGAATGTAGTTTGGAATTGCAGGAGGGAGGTGAGCTTTCCCAGAGAGCAAAGAAACAGTGTTGCTGGGAATGCCTGGTAGACAGAAAGAGGACAAAGATAGACCCTCCCTAGCAGTTCATAGAGGATATCTATAGTTATGCAGATAGTTCCTTTAATCTGGCAAGATTCTGTCTACAAGTGATTCTGACCTAGGTTTCCGAGAGCATGAAGGAAACTCCTTGTCCTGAAAAAATCCCCTTTTATTAATTGACTGTGAATTCTGCTCATTCACATCCAGCAAAGTCTTTCAAGGGAGGATTTACGGTCACAGACCTTATCTGGCTTGGAGAGCTGCCAGGCCGATATCTGCAAAACTTGGCAGGGAGTCTCGGAGAGTCACGAACCAATGAAGCAAACGAATTGTCTCCTGCAAACCCCACTCTCCTTTCATTCCTCCTTTATTTCCTCAGGGAGGGGCCATTCATCATCCACCTGTGACCTTATCCTCAAGTCGACCCCTGTTCTTTAGCTCTTCCCTTCATCTGGCAGCTCTGCGCATGTACACACTGGGAACAGGCTCCAGCTGTTTCTCTGCCTCACTGATGTCTGACTCTTGTTGAAGGCCATCTTGATATTGTGTTTGTGAAGAATTTTGCTGATTTTATCTGTGGTGCCTTTGATGTAAGGGAGATGTAAGGGAGGAGGACACAAGAACGCAATAAGAAAAAAAGAAAAAAACTTCCTCCCTTTTCCAGCACCTTAAAGCTACAGGACATGAAATTAATTTTGAAGGAACCAGTTAATCTCCAAAACTGAACACTTTAACAAGAGAATAATTATGGAAGCTATTGAAATAGAGAAACACCCCCACAACATTAATAAACGTGATGATACCTCCCGCCTACCAGACATCTGGAAACCAGCCCTAGTCAACAAACGAGCCGCACCCACCACCCAGGCCGTTACAACACGAAACAACAACAGACACACAGCCAGCACCAAACAATGGCCAAAACATCTTAGGGAGATATTTATGCGAGCGAGATTTGAATGAGTTGACACATTGGTCAGATATGGGATATTCCATTCTATATCCTACAATGAGCATCTCTGCATTTGCAGAGCAGCAGAGGTAGAAGACCTGGCTCACATCCTATTGGATTGTTGCTTGTATAAGGGGGTGAGAGACAGATACCTTGGTCCACATACCAAACGAAGGACCCATTGGGACCCCCATATCAAAACAACTTACCTTATGTGCAGCCAGAACCAGAAAATAACATTTAACACAGCACAGTACATAAACAAAAATGGTTCGGTTGAGATCTGCATACGTGGGACTGATTGGGGTAGATTGTAATATAATTTTATGTCATTTTATTCTATTTTATATATTTATGTATTAAATTATATTGTATCTTATCCTATAACTATTGTATTTTCCCTTACCCTTATTTTAACTTTGTATAAGATCTTATCGGTGATATGTGTTTGAACTTTTTTTGCCTTAGGTGCCAAAAGCACACTCGTGCGTGCCCACCCCATAATTTAATGCTCCATGGCACTGTGCCCCCTGTGCATGTGCGCATGGCTTTCTTGGAGCCTGGGAGGGCGAAAATGGCCTCTCCTGCCCCACCGGAGACCAGAAATGGCCTGTTTTCCAGCTTCCAGCTTGCCCGTTAGGGCGTTTTTCTCCTTCCGGAGGCTTCAGGAGGCTTCCTTGAAGCCTCCAGAGGGCCAAAAATGGGCCAGCATGCTGACAAGGAAACGCCTCACATGCCCTCAGAAATGGCACACATGCCATACGTTCGTCATCCTGAGCCTATAGGCTAATGTGTGTGTGTGTACATATATCTTCCAGGTGACAAACTAAACTAGACACATTTGCAAACACGGGAGGAGCCAAACTCAATGGATTCACCCATCCTAGGTGTCAACTTGCCAACCTCTCTGCATTTGGCAAAAGGGCCTTTGCATGCATGCCCATCCTAACCTGCTGGGCAGCAAGTAGCAGTGGTATCTGTCTATCCAGGCCAGTTGTGTTGTAACCTGAAATAGATTGTCTAGCTGGAGGCATGAAGCAGAAAACATGTTCTCTCTATGCGTTCTCTGGACTGGAGTGAAGCATTCTCGTTCCAGCCTTCACTCCTAATCCTGCTTGAAATGCCTCAGCTGTCTGGAAACTCAACCCAGAGCTCTCTCCTTGCTGCCTCGTGAAATGCATACACTCGTGAAACGCTGCCAGTCTCCATTCTTAAAATAGGTCTCCTTTCAGCTCCTACCACACTCAGCCCTTGCATGTTTTCTTTCTTAATTTTTTTTAAAAAAAGCCTCACCCTTCTAGGCTCCTTGGCTCAAGCCCCTCTTTCCCCTTCCTTTCCCCACCATGAAGATCAAAATAGCAGCTCTTTTAGCTGCAATTTTGGGTGTCCTCGGCGTCTTTCTTTTTCTAGTAGCCTTCGGGACAGATTACTGGCTGCTGGTGACGGAAAAGTGTGGAGGATTTGAAGCGGAGAACAACAATCACTCCTCCGAAGAGGTAAAGGGGGAAAAAAAAGTACCCCAAACTTTTGTAACTCCAGAATATCATTATTGGGAGTTTGGGGTCATGGTGGCGTGATTTGAAGGATATTGCTTAAAACAAGAGGAAAAGACAGAAGTTGGGAATATTATTCTCAGATCATTGGGGGACTGGAGGCTAAAACATGCAAACAACAGTTGCTGGAGTTGGGTATGGTTAGTTTGATGAAAAGAAGGACTAGGGGTGAGATGGTAGCAGTGTTTCAATGTCTCGGGGGCTGCCCCAAAGAAGAGGGGGTCAACCTATTCTCCAAAGCACCTAAAGGCAGGACAAGAAGCACTGGAGGGAAACTCATCAAGGAGAGAAGCAACCTAAAACTAAGGAGAAATTTCTTGAACAATTAATCAGTGGAATAACTTGCCTCCAGAAGTTGTAAATGCTCCAACACTGGAAGTTTTGTTTTTTTTTAAAGAAGGGATTGGACAGGCATTTGTCTGAAAGGTTATAGGGCTTCCTGCCTGAGCAGGGGGTTGGACTAGAAGACCTTCAAGGTCCCTTCCAACTCTGTTAATCTGTATTCTGTAAATAGAAAGTACATTCCACATACCCTTGAGATAGAATGCTTTCTTAAGCAGTTGGATCGCATTGTGTATCATCGGTAAATCTTACCTAGGAAATATTGCAGATTTAATCAATTGATCCTGGAAGGGTCAGTGGGTGATTCATCCATTGCTTTACTTAAAAAACTAGGAACATTCCTGTAGAAAACAAATGGCTAAATCGCTATTTGCCCTTTCAAACCTATACCTCTTCTTTGACTTCTTAACTATTTCCCCAGCGAAAGAGGAAGAGGGGGAACATTTTCGGTATACAATATTTCTGCCTAATAGGTTGGGAGGAAGAAACCATTTTATTCGCCTTCCGGGCTAATGAATCCAATCTTCCCCAAAAGAGAATGAAGCTTGATAGAAAATGTACGTTTACAATTTTACACGCTGAGATGCAAATTCAGAAGGGGTGACAATCATTTAAAGAGAAAGAGCAGAAGTGGAAACAATGTGATGGCTGCAGAGCTTGTGGTGGGGTGGCGGGGGATTTCAGTTCTCTGTTAAAATACTAAGGCAGGGCAGATGTGGTGTGGGCAACCGTAGGAAACTCTTTACCTAATCTCAAAACCTGACTGTAAGTGAACAGTTCAGATCTATTGAGGTGGTGAAGTGGTTAGAGTGCAGTACTGCAGGCTACTTCTACGGACTGCCGGCCACCTGCAATTTGACAGTTCAAATCTCACCTGCTCAAGGTTGACTCAGCCTTCCAGGTGGGTCAAATGAGGACCCAGATTGTTGGGGGCCATAGGCTGACTCTGTAAACTGCTCAGAGAGGGCTGTTAAAGCGCTGTGAAGCAGTATATAAGTCTAAGTGCTTATTGCTATTGTAAAACTCATCTGGAAAGAGGATCAGAGAAAATAGTAGAAAATAAGGTGATATCTAAAAAATCCCATCTCTCACGTGGTAAATAAGGTGATATCTAAAAAATCCCATCTCTCACGTGGTAACTTTAGGAGAATGGGCCCTCTTAGAGGACAAAATGTTAGGTGCAAAAACTGGACCACGCTTTAAGTTTCAACTAAGATAATTTATTATTCATACCTGTTCACAAGAATCTAGTCAACTAATGGTCAGCAGTAAATTGACACTGGATAACTATACTGTACAGCCTATTATTTAATCTGTTTTATGGGTATCTAAACATATTTAAATTTTTGTATACTGTTTTTATTTGTGGTCTGTACACCGCCCCGAGTCCCTTCGGGGAGAGGGGGCGGTCTATAAATTGAATAAAATTAAAATTAATAAGAATCAACAGACTCAAACTGGCAGTAGATAAGAATCTTTTGAAGACAGCAAAGTCCACATTTATCGTCATCTATGTCAAAATTGAACAGCCCTCTCTCAACAGAGGGGGAAGGATACGATGTCCTCTATCTCCAATCTACAACAGTCCTTTCAGCAGTTCCAAGAAGGCTCCACAAGCATCAGAACAGAACAGAATAGAACTAGACTAGAAAAAATAGAATAGAATAGAATAGCACAGCACAGCATAGCATAGAATAATAGAATAGAATATAATTCTTTATTGGCTAAGTGTGTGTCAGCGTTCCAAATATCATGCAGAATTAAATCAGAGTCCAAGGCAGAGCTATCCTTAAAGTTCCAATTTAATAAGACAGACATGTTGGCAACAAACTGTGGAAATCCCAAATCTAAAAGCTTCCTGGGATTCCACCCAGTTGAAAGTTCATGGTCTTATCCCCACCACGCCCATAAATCCATCACATGGTCCAATCTTCTTTGGCCACGCTGGCATCTCCACCCAGCTGGTTCCGGTCAGGTGCAGAGGTGCGGAGACAAAAGATGACCTTGGGCTTCTAGAAAGGAATGACAACAACACACTCCACAATTCTACTCCTTTCTATTCCTCCTCCCAATTACTACACTAATGAAACAGCATAATGAAATAATAGAGAGTGTGGCACGCCAAAGATCCTAAAAAGGAATATAACTGCGGGCCTGACAGTGTGATTAGATACACAAGGAATTTGTCTCCGGTGCATAAGCTCTCAGCATACATACAACAATAGTGATAGATCACTATCATAGTCATTATAAAAATACATTCCTCATAAACCATTAGATACAACACTTAATGATAGTTATGGATCCCAAATAAACAACCAGCGTAAATCATACTAAGTAAATTTGCATCACTTGGGTGACCCTGAGGACACAGGCAAACATCCAGGTGGCCTCAACGGCTCTCTAAAAGGATGCAAAGTACCAGCTGTCTGCAAGGAGTATAAATCCTTCCATTCCCCACCATCCAGTCAGAGCTGAAGAAGCTTCTGGGATGAGAAGCGAAACATCTTCAAAGAAAAACCAGAAAGTCCACCTGCCTCCTGAAAAAACCTGGTTGATTGAGAATCTCCATAAACATAAGAATTGACAGAATTCAGGAGGGGCTGGACTTAAGACTGTTTGTGAGAATGTAATTTCTCTAAGCCGAGTGAAACTCAACGGTTTGCACCATATTTCTAAATGGTTCTGGTTTGTTTTGAAAACAGGATGGGAAGCAAGACTGGAAAGAAAGTGGCAAAGGGATCCTGACTTTCCACCATGAGGGTTTCTTTTGGAGATGCTGGTTCTTTGGTGAAGGTTACGGAGAGACGATATGGAACTTCTGGTTTAGTGAGTACGAGAGGAAGCAACGTCAGAATGATCGTATATTCTCTCAAATGGAGGTCTTCTGTTTTGAGATTCTCGCTCATCTGTCCGGGTTTTGTCTTGTTTTAGGACTCCAAGTGTATGCCTTTTTTTCCCCTCAGTAGGTCATCTCGAAAATTTCCACCCATCCCACACTTCCCCAATTGGCATCCTGGGAAGACCAATGAAGTAAATTTCACTATACAGGTAGACCTTGTGTCAGGGTTCCAAGTAATACCCCCAGCGAGAGAATACTCCGAGGCCTGAGTTTCCTCTAAGTTCCATTTTATTAGAGATATCATATTGGCACATCTGGGAAACCCCAAATCTGAAAGTTTCCAGGGTTTTCCCACCCAAACGAAAGTTCAAGTCCCTGCCCAACAGCCATATGGTTGAATCAGGCACCACCCAAAATTGGAGACACCTCCCAGTCACCTCATGACAGCTGCAGGTCAAGGTGGCCTTGACTTTCTGAGAAAGAATGTTATTATGGCTACATATCACCCACACTCTGAATAATTCCCCCCCCCTTTTTTCCCACAGTAGAAAATGTGGCAGGACTGAAGGCCCAAAGCAAAAGATGGCTTCCAGGTCTGACACCCCGACTTACAACAGTTCATTTAGCGTCTGTTCAAAGTTACAACAGCACTGACCAAAGTGACTTAACGACCATTTTTCACACTTTTTGCAGCATCCTCAAGTGATCAAAATTCAGACGCTTGGCCACTGACTCATGTTTATGACGGTTGCAGTGTCCCAGGGTCATGCAATCACTTTTTGCCATGAGAAAAGGCAACGGGGAAGCCAGATTCACTTAAGAACTGCAGTGATTCACTTAAGAACTATGGCAATACAGGTTGCAAAAGGGGGCAAAATTCACCTAACAAATGTTTCGCTTGGCAACCAAAAACCTAGCGATGATTGCGGGTCGTAAGCCGAGGAGTTCCCCTACAAGCAGGAAAGGGTGGAATTTGCATTGTAATTGTAGCCAATTTCATTGTATTTAAGTACAATGACAATAAAGATTACACTTATAATGTCCCATGGTACTTTGCCATCATTTTGCCATCACTGTGGTTGAGAAGATGCCCATCTCCTCACCTTACTACTTTTAAAGTTCTTTAACATCTAAACACCTAAGACTTGAGGGAATGAAATCACTTTGACACCCCTGTCATAGACCCTCCCGACATAACTACCGTATTTTTCGGAGTATAAGACGCACCTTTTCCCCCACCTAAAAGAGCGTGGAAATGTTAGTGCGTCTTATACACCGGATACAGCCATTATTGGCCTCCCAAAGCCCCCACACACAAATCCCATTTTTGCAAAAAACAGGTAAAAAATGGAGCGTTTTTCACAAAAACAGAAGTGTTTTAGCCTTCACCCAGCACCCAGGAGCACTCTGCAGGCTTAAGCAGGATTGGGGGAAGGCAAAAATGCCTCCATTTTTGCAAAAAAAAAATAAAAAAAAATGGCCCATTTTCTGCCCGGGGAAGACAAAACCCTTTTTTTCTTACTTACCTCTTCGAAATCTTGGTGCGTCTTATACACCGGTGCATCTTATAGTCCAAAAAATATGGGTAAATGTGCAAAGCATAGCAACGGAGCCCAAGACGATCCCTTGCCTTGAACTTCCAGAGAGCGTTGATAAAGTGCAGATAAGTCTCGATTGCGCATTAATGTCACCCTTCTAAGCCTAATTATGAGAATGCATTGTTTAACAGGATATTACCTTAAGTCAAATGATCAAATTAAGCCTCACTTGAGACGCATTCCCATGGCTTGAGATAGACGAGATAACTAGGAGATCTTTTATTACTCTTGGTGTCTGTGTTAATGAGACCGATCAGAGCAAAATTCATTTGGCTGGACTTTTTTTCTGCCGTTGCAATAATTAATGCAGTAGAAATTTCATTAGTCACTTTGCACGAATGAATGTCCATTTATTATGAAGGGCTCTCGTTCGGTGGGAAACATTTTAAAGCAAAGTGGATAATCATTAATTTGTTCAACATTCATCCTATTACTCTTCGTCACGATAAGCTTTGGGGTCATTAATACCTGTGGGAAATCCTGTTCCTGGAAGGTTGTAGTAACTCTGAAGAAAACCCAATCCGTTTAATTTTAGTCCTCGATTTACGACACTTCACTTAGTGACCATTCAAAGTTATGGCGGCACTGAAAAAAGTGACTTGTGACAATTTTTCAGACTGATGACTGTTGCAGCATCCCCTGTGGTCCTGTGATCAAAATTTGGATGCTTGGCAACTGACTCACACTTATGACGGTTGCTGTGTCCTGTTGACTTTGCTTGTCAGAAGGTGGCAAAAGGGAGTTCCATGACCCTGAGACGCGGCAACCATCATAAATGCGAGTCAGTTGGCAAGCGTCTGAATTCGAGCCCCACCCACCACCCAGGCCGTTACAACACAAAACAACAATGGACCCACAGCCAGCACTAATCAGCACCAACCTACCAATCATGATACAACCACACAGCCAATCAATCCACCTACTGAAACAATGCCAGCACTCCACACACCCCCACCAAGATTTATAGAAAGATGGCAGCTCCGACCACGCTTTAAGCTGAAAATACCAGCCTGAAGATGGCGAGTGAGACCTCGCCGAAACGTTGCCAAGACAATCTCAATCTTACATGGGAAAAGACCCGAATACAAGACCAGCAGAAATATATACAAGCAGATATAGTTATAAAGCAATAAAGGATCTTTAGTTGTTGTACTAAACCTGTTATAAGTGGTAGCAATAAATGAGAATATTTATAGCTCAGAGTTGAAATGAGCTTGCAGACATTTCATTACCAAACTAGTTAACATCATTAGGGCTAGAAGGGAGTGGGGTTTGCTCTCTGCTTATATACAACAGTTCTCTGCATTAGAACTGTTTATATACAATAGGGGATGCGGTGGCTCAGTGGCTAAAATGCTGAGCTTGTTGGCAGAAAGGTTGGCAGTTTGGCGGTTCGAATCCCTAGCACCGCGTAATGGAATGAGCTCCCATTCCTTCTTCTTGCCAACCTAGCAGTTCGAAAGCACGTAATAATGCAAGTAGAAAAATAGGAACCACCTTGGTGGGAAGGTAACAGTGTTCATTGCACCTTTGGCGTTGAGTCATGCCAGCTACATGACCACGCAGACGTCTTCGGTCAGCGCTGGCTCTTTGGCTTTGAAACAGAGATGAGCACTGCCCCCTAGAGTCGGGAATGACTAGCACATATGTGCGAGGGGAACATTTACCTTATATATATTTATTTCCTCTTCAATTGATCACCATTCTGGGGCCAGGGTACACTGGCATATTTTTTTTTTCCTTTTGGAAGTTTTCTGAACATGCTGATAATCCAGTTCTGTTTTTTTGTGTCGGTTTCATGGTTAAGCTACATAAGGAGCCGCAATTAGAAAAGAGACAACGTGAGTATTTAATGTGGCAGGTTGTGCTGAGAAGTCAACTTTCTGCCAAATCCCATCTTAAGTTTCCCTATTGAAAAAAAGGGTTACATTTATTTTATTTTTATTTTTTTGCAATCTGTACAAAGTGTTTCATTAAGCAGGTTTCGGCTCTCTTCTTTATTTTGCTTCTCTTGGAAAAAATTAAGGCGTAGGTGACGCTTAATGCTTCACACATGCAAGGAAGAACGAAGTCATCAGTTCTGAATTAGGCCTGTAATTGCAAGCTTCCTTAGCAAATGTGCAGAAAGCAAGCATCTGTTCTCTCTTAGCCTGCAACATGGTATTAACGTGTGGTTGAGCTGCATGGATGTGCTATAGAAAATGATTCTCTGGAAACAAGAATGGCTTGGAAATTCAGTGCCATAGGCAACTGTAAGTAAGTTCCTAGACCATCATGTCTCATAGCAAGTTGGGTGAGTTATGGTTTGTAAACTATGCATTGTGGCTAAAGGATTTTCCTTATTCAACAAATAATGCAAGCAAGCAAACCATAGCTTAACATGGTATGTGAGCTCAGTTATAGTGAGGGGTCCTATGTGCTTTCTGAGCCTGATTGTTTTCTTGCAGACGTTTCATTACCAAACTAGGTAACATCATCAGGGTTAAAAGGGGTGGTGGAGGAGAAGGAGGAGTATGGGGTCCTTGGTGCTTTCTGAGCTTGGTTATTTTCTTGCAGACATTTCAGTACCAAACTAAGTATCATCATCAGGGCTAGAAGGGAGAGGTAAAGGTAAAGGTTCCCCTCGCACATATGTGCTAGTCATTCCCGACTCTCTTTCTCTTCCTATTCCTATTCCTATTCCCATTCCTTTCCTCTTACTATTTCTATTTCTATTATTTCTATTCCTATTCCTATTCCTATTCCTCTACTCATTTCTATTTCTATTTCTTCCCTTCCTTTTCCGTTTCCTTTTCCTCTTCCTCTTCCTATTTCTATTTCTATTCCCATTCTATTCCTCTACTCTACTATTTCTATTTCTTCTCTTTCTCTTTCTCTTCCTCTTCCTATTCCCATTCCTTTCCTCTTACTATTTCTATTATTCCTATTCCTATTCCTATTCCTATTCCTATTCCTCTACTCTACTATTTCTATTTCTATTTCTTCCCTTCCTCTTCCTCTTCCTATTTGTATTTCTACTTCTATTCCTATTCCATTCCTCTAATCTACTATTTCTATTTCTCCTATTCCTATTCCCATTCCTTTCCTCTTTATTTCTATTTCTATTCCTATTCCAATTCCTATTCCATTCCTCTACTATTTCTATTTCTATTTTCTATTCCTATTCCTATTCCCATTCCCATTCCTCTACTATTTCTATTCCTTCTCTTCTCTTCTCCTCTCCTCTCCCCTCCCCTCCTCCCCTCCCCTCCTCCCCTCCCCTCCCCTCCCCTCCTCTCCTCTCCTGGATAGGGTTGTGAGTGGGGCAAGAACCACTCGGATGAGGCAATCATCTCATAAGCTGCACCTGCCTGGGCTTCCCATCTGTTGAGTCCCAAGAAAAGCTGTTACTCCAACATACATGGATGGTACTTCAAATAGGACCTTTACAGAGGAGGAAGCCAGGAAGAGCAAGGCAGCTGCAGAGTATTAGAGAGGTAATATAACACATAAAGAGGTAACATCCATTGTTGCCATCAAAAGGTTTTGAAATCCCCAGGCAAAACAGTGGAAAAGAGAATGCCAGGAAACTGGAAGGAAGAATTGGAGCATGGCTGGCTGGGGAATTCTGGGAGTTGAAGTCCACAATTCTTAAAGTTCCCAAGTTTGGACACCCCTGCCTTACAGAATCAAGCCCAGTATTAACAGACAGTTACTCCTTGACTTACGACCACAATGGAACTCAACATTTCTGTTCTTAAGCAAGACAGTTGTGACTTTTGTCTCATTTTATGGCCTTTCCTGCTGCAGTCTTTAAGTGAACCCTTTATAGTTAAGTTAGTAACCTGGTGGTGAGCTGAAATCTGGCATCTCCATTGACTTTGCGTGTCCGAAGGTCGCCCAAGGGGATCACATGACGCTGGGACACAGCAACGGTCATAAATATGAACCGGTTGCTAAGCCTCTGAATTTTGAGCCTGGGACCATGAGGATGGGTTTTTTTTTTCCAGTGCTGCAAATGGTCACTAAATGAACAGATGTAAATGGAGAACGACCTGTATGTGTAGAATTGGAAATCTAGCTGTTCGGCGCTGTACAGAAACAGACTCAGAGAGATTTTTCATTTCTTTATTTTAAAGTCTTTTATTTATTTTTGTTACACAATAAAACTTCTTTTGTGAACAGAGTGTGGTCCGAATTCCCCCTTTAACATTCCCACCAAAAGACCCAATTCATTTTGTATTCTATTTCCATGATTTCCAGCTCTAGCCGTATTACTTTTCTTCCCCTGTTTTCCAATTTCTAGTTTTTTTAACATGTACAAACAATATAATTTTTTCTTTCTCTTTAAAAATAAACAAGTTATCATTTCTTTTCCATCCATTTTCCATTAACAATGTGAATCTTCAAGTTTCAAATGTCAAGTTTTAGATAACCAATGTAACATAATTATTTAACAGCTTTAAGGGACTTAATAATAGGGGACTAGAGACTAAAACATATGAAGAACGGTTGCAGGAACTAGGTATGTCTAGCTTAAGAGAAAGAAGGACTAAGGGAGACATGATAGCAGTGTTCCAATATCTCAGGGGTTGCCACAAAGAAGAGGGAGTCAAGCTATTTTCCAAGGCACCTGAGGACAGAACAAGAAGCAATGGGTGGAAACTAATCAAGGAGAGAAGCAACTTGGAACTGAGGAGAAACTTCCTGACAGTTAGAACAATTAATCAGTGGAACAGCTTGCCTCCAGAAGTTGTGAATGCCCCAACACTGGAAGTCTTTAAGAAGATGTTGGATAGCCATTTGTCTCGAACAGTATAGGGTTTCCTGCCTAGGCAGGGGGTTGGACTAGAAGACCTCCAAGGTCCCTTCCAACTCTACTATTGTATAATATAATTTCCACCCATTCTAATTAAAACATATTTTTACCTTGTTAGCAATATTTCTTTCTACTGGATCACATCATTCTGCTTTTCTCCTATTTCTAAATTTTCTTTTCTCTTTTTCTTCTTTTTATGTGTCTTATATCTTTTCTTCTGTATCTTCCCTCCCACTTTTCGATTGATTTTTTGAGTATCTCTCCCCCAAGTTCCTCTTTCCCATCTCCCTTTATTTCTCTCTTCATTTTTGACTCATTTCTTTTCCTGATGTCGTTTTCCTTTTTTTCCCTCTCTGCTCGCTTTGTGCCTTTACCCCATTGAGATTTCTCATTTCTTCTCCAGCCAGCCAAGCTCATCCTAAGCACTGTATGAATGCCTACCTGTTTCCGATGCCTATTGTCTTTGGGCCACATCCTCACCCCTCGTATGACGCAACTGCAGGTATGTTCTGAGGAAAGCTTGAATCCAACTTCATACCTAGGCCTTGTTAATGGTGCTAAGATGTACGATAAGATGTATGGTTCTGTAAGGTGCCAGCAGTTTCCCCGAGCCACTGAAATGCCAAAGAGAGTGAGACTCCAGATGAGGCTTGCAAAAAAATTAATAAATCAGCTTTTATTTATGGCCATAGCAAAAGCTGGGTGATAAATGATATTCAAAACATGCAAACAAAATGCATGTAAGGAATAACCGTACCCTGTATTCCTTACAGAGTATTATATACATTTTAGGCAGAGAGAAACAAAGTTTATCCAATCAGAGACAAAGATTTGTTACCAACGTGATCTTTAAAGCATTCTTTTGTTCAAGCTCCTGTCTCTGTCTACCTTATCTATGGAGTATTTCTATAGCCTTGTGTAGGGAGTGGCAGTCCCCCTTTGCCAAGTTGTTTTTTCAGCAGAACGCTTTAAGGATTTATGAGCCAGGAAAACTCCCTAGTTTGGTTTCTTTATCTATGGGGCCTGATATTCCCATGTAACAATTTCTTCTATGTTTTCAAGAATGTGCCTAGCTTTGAAGCCAAGAATAGAAGCGAGACGCAGCAGTGAGATAACAGTTGCAGCAATGCCATTAAGGTTACAATTTGCTAGGCTAGCAAACAACTAATTTCTGACAGTATACAGAAGCCAATAACAAAGCTTAATTCTTAATAAATGATTTCTAGCAGTATATCATATCAGAAGCAAACAGCAAATATTGGTTTAATCAGTAACGATTATATAGTAACACAAGCAATTCATAATAAAAGCAAGTAGCCAATATTGATTCTTATTGATTCATATACTCCTTCAGCTATATGCAAACTCTCTGTTGTGGCCGGTCAGCTGCCAGCAGAGCTAGCAGCAGTCAGACAAGGGGGAGGAGGATGAGGAGGGGGAACCTGGGCCAACTTCAAAACCTTTAGAAGGCTCTGATGAGGAAGCAGAATCAGAGGCAAAGCCTGGGGCCTTCTGTCCTCCCCCAATTGGAGAGGCAGCTGTCTTTGGAGCCTGAGCTGAGCGAAGGGGAGGAATAGATGGCGCCCATCCCAGATGCACTAATGCATAGAGAGGAGAGGAGAGCAATGGAAAGCAATTAGCCAGTTCTCAGGGAAAAGAAGATATAGATGATAACCAGCACCTTCCTGGCAGGGAAATAAACAGGAGGGATTTGGGAGTAGCTGGTTGTCACGGACAACCATTTATTTTCTAGTATACAGCAAACAATTTGGATTCCTTAGCCAGAATCAAGTTTCTTGGGACTAATTGCGCTTGATTTTTTGTTTATCCACATGAATAAAAGACTGTTACTGGACTGTTATAAAAAGGGGGTTGTTTTACTTGCAAGTAAATGACATCATTATTTGGAAATGCTGGGTCAGAATACTCCCATTATCCCTACTTGGGGGAGAGGGTCAAGAAGGAGACACAAGGAAAAAGCCCTCATGAGGTATAAGAGCTCCTGCTCAAGCAGGGGGTTGGACTAGAACACCTCCAAGGTCCCTTCCAACTCTCCGATTCTATGATCTGCCCAGCATTTGTAGCACTGTATCAACTACACTGTATATTCTGAACTATCTGGCTTAACTATGAGTACTAAAAGGTATAAGTGTGTCAAGCTCTCTACACCTTGGAGCTTCACATCCGACATAATGCAATCCCAAATTATTTATGAGAAAACTAGAATGCATGTGAGGGATCCGGCGGCTCAGTGGCTAAGACGCTGAGCTTGTCAATCAGAAAGTTTGGCGGTTTGGCGGTTCGAATCCCTAGTGCCGGGTAACGGAGTGAGCTTCCGTTACTTGTCCCAGCTTCTGCCAACCTAGCAGTTCGAAAACACGTACAAAATGCAAGTAGGAAAATAGGAACCACCTTTGGTGGGAAAGTAACAGCTCTCCGTGTGCTTTCGGCGTTTAGTCATGCCGGCCACATGACCACGGAGATGTCTTTGAACATCGTTGGCTCTTCGGCTTTGAAACGGAGATGAGCACTGCCCCCTAGAGTTGGGAACGACTAGCACATATGTGCGAGGGTAACCTTTAGCCTGTGTCTCTCTTTTCCTTTTCAACCATTTGTGGGTAAAATTAGATCTCCTTGCACTGACATTTTTTTCCCTTCATGTATTCTGATTGTGTAGCTGGACTCAATTTGTGGTGTGTCTCTCCTTCCGTGCACAGTGTACAGGGGATTCTGGACAGCGCTAATTGTCCTGGCCATCACTGCCAGCCTTGTAGGGGTGTTTTTGTTGGTGTGCGGTGTGCCCTTTGTCAATGCAAGATTCTATAAAGTTGGAGGTGGATTTCTTATGGCTGCTGGTAAGTAACCAGTGCAGAGTTCAGTGGAATGCTAAAATCCTGAGGACGCATGCGTAACAGAATGCAAGTGTGCCTAAGAAAGAGACTTGAAACAAAATGTGCACTTAATAACCAAGGCAGTTGCATGTTTTTTTATTAATCTTATTAATTTTATTAAGCATGCTTCAGAAGCGCTGGAATTAAAAGCTCTGGAACTCTAGGCTAGTTCTTGTGCTTTGGGCAGCTGCATTTCAAGGAAGCAGTCTTGGATCCTTCCATCGATGGCTTTGAATCTTAACTTAGTTGCCTAATAATGCATGCTTGCTACTAAAAGGGAATGCACTATCTTTAAAGCTTATTATCTGGCTTGTTATTCTTGCAGACAAGGGCAAAGCAGAAGAGCTTAGATTGTTTCTCTTCTCAAAATTCATAAGAAGCAGAGCTGGAGACAATCTAGCCTGCAGAGGCACAGAGAAAAGTGTCTGTCCTTTTGGAGGGCACCAACGTGATATCTGTGTTAGAACATGACTGGAGAACAGTGGAGCGGTGAGGTGGCCTAGAGGTGGAGCTCTCGCCTCACAATCAGGAGGCTGTGAGTTCGATCCTGACTAGAGGCGGATATTTCTCTCTCTGGGCACACTGAGAATATATCTGCTGAACAAAACTCTGTATCGGCGACAAGAAGGGCATCTGGCCATTAAAACACTCTGCTAGTTCCATTCAGTTGCTCAGACCCTGCCCAGAAAGGGATTATGGCAGTAGTGGGTTCCGGATCCCGTCGCAACTGGTACGCTGCGATGGGGCCGGATATCCACCTCGGGCACATGCGCTGCACACACAAGTGCACGCCACCGCTCTGCGACGCCCCAGCTGCTCGGTGAAGTCACGCAGGCACCGTGATTGCGCAATTGGCCCGTTTCCCTCAAACAGAGGTAAGGAACACAGGCGGGCAGGCGGGCGGGCAGGCGGGCGGGCGGGCGGACGGGCGGGCCCAACGAAACACTGTTCCGGTATGGTGGCTACTGCTCCCAGCCGCCACCGGTACACCTGTACCAGGCCGTATCACACAGAACCCACCACTGGATTATGGGGTCATTAAAATAAGGGGATTATTGGAGAACGGTGGAACGCAACGTTGTCTCTAATGTGTTAGATGGAATTCTCCTTTAGTTTGGTTTTGTTAGGCCAGGGTTCCTTACAAGAGAATTGGAATCGGAATAATTTGAAGCATCTTTCTATTTTGTCTTCTAATGCTGAGCATGTATCTTTCTGTGCTTTTCTTTGTGCCACGTCCTGTAAAGCAAATAAATAAATCAGAGACAGAAGGTAATATTTAGCAGACGGACTAAACGGCCCCACATTTTAGTCCTCTAGCGGTTGCTGTAGTTTTGCTAATTATTTTGTCTGTCTGTCTGCCTTTCTATTCTCATTCGGTACAGTAGTTGCAATGGGAGAGCCTTATTTGTCATCTGCTATGGATGGCAGATCGGCTGCAATTAACTTTTGTATCCCAGTAATTGTTCCTTGGAGAAAGGTGAAAGTGCTTATAATTCATCAAGGGGGAAATTTGTCTGGAGAGAAATTTCTGAGGGAAGGAAATCAAGAGGCTGTCCTTTGAAGTCCCGAAGCAAAGCTTTTGCACTGAAATAATATTCTGGAAAGTTCTTCCTATAATTTGGTGGCCTCATTATCAGACCGTTTTACAGGGATGGGGGGTTAAGCCTTCGGGGTAAAAACCAGATGTTACAAGGAAAATTTCGTGCAAATGTTTAAAATAATAAAGGCTGCTAATCTTTAAGCACTCTGGAGCTTCAACCTTACTAGTGGTCTTGTTTTGACCTAGGTTTCTCGAGAGCATGAAGCAAACTACTTGTCTCAACAAAAAAACCTTTTATTAATTGACTGTGAATTCTGCTCATCCACATCCAGCAAAGTCTTTCAAGGGGGGATTTACAGTCACAGACCTTCTCTAGCTTGGAAGGATTCACAGTCACAGATCTTATCTGGCTTGGAGAGCTGCCAGGCCAATACTTGCAAAACTTGGCAAGGAGTCTCGGAGAGTCACAAACCAATTAAGCGAAGTAATTGCCTCCTGCAAACTCCACTCCCCTTTCGCTCCTCTTTTATTTCCTCTGGGAGGGGCCATTCATCGTCCACCTGTGGAGTTCCTCCCAAGTCGATGCCTGTTCTTTAGCTGTTCCCTTTGTCTGGCAACTCTGCGCATGCGCACACTGGGAACAGGCTCCAGCTATTTCTCTGCCCCACTGCTGTCTGACGTAGACTGGAGATAAAGGTGAAGGTAAAGATTCCCCTCGTGCACATGTGCTAGTTGTTCCCGGCTCTAGGGGGCGGTGCTCATCTCCGTTTCAAAGCTGAAGAGCCAGCACTGTACGAAGATGTCTCTGTGGTCATGTGGCCAGCATGACTCAATGCAGAAGGAGCCCAGAACGCTGTTACCTTCCCATCAAAGGTGGTCCCTATTTTTCTACTTGCATTTTTACATGCTTTCGAACTGCTAGGTTGGCAGAAGCTGAGACAAGTAACGTGAGCTCACTCCGTTGCGCAGCGTTAGGGATTCGAAGTGCCGAACTGCCAACCTTTCTGATGGACAAGCTCACATCTTAGCCATTGAGCCACCATGTCTTTATTCCGCGACTTATTCTTGCCCCTCTGTTGAGGGAGCGGTGTTCAGTTGTAACATAGGTGGATCCTCCCCTTCCCTCTTTCAAACTCATGGTTTTCTCTGTCCAAAGTGTGGAGGGAGAAGGGGGAAAACGAGCTTTAAAACTTGTGGGACTTCATGTTCCAAGTGGCCAAATTGGATCAGTCAGTAAATAGAAAGCTTTTCCTTCCCTATTAAAATTGTGGCTTTTGGATGTCATCGCACTGGGCTCCTTCCTTTTAAGCAGTTTTGATTGCATTAGATTCTTTCTTGGTAAGAACGGACCACAATTATTTGGGCTATTTTAAGCACATCCATCTGGCAGTTGTCCAGCTACCTTAACACATCTCGCCAGGAGATTGTTTTGGAGAACTCTTTCAGGGTGAAAAAGAAGAAGAAGAAAAGTGAAGGGGGGAAAAATGATCATCTTGCTTGGAATAGTCAAAGAAAGTTATTCAGCCGAAAGAAGCTGTTTGATATTGATTGCTTCTGGTTCATTTCCCTCACCAAGTTCCTCGTTGCCTCTGTTGCCAACTTGCCTTGCAAAGCAGTGTAACTCGGCGACCCAGGAGTGGCTCTTCTCTTCTGCCAAATGTTCTTAACTATGTTTGGCATACAAAGCTCAACTTGTAAGGATTTCCCTTTGGCTTGTATATCCAGGAGGGGGATAAAAAAGCAGCCTCATTAAAGGCTAATTTCCACATGTCAAGGAGAGACGTCAAAGGCAGGGCCATGAACTATCTGAGGGGGGGCTTTCAAGAACTCAACAATATTCCATGGCATTTTTTCCAGTTTTTCCCCCTCTAAACTCTCACATTCTTTTTATCTCTATCTGTTGTGGCCTGCCTGCCAGCTGTCAGCAGAGCTGTCAGCAGATTCGGACAGTGAGGAGGTTGGGGAGGAAGATGGGCCAGTCCTGGAGTCTGGGGAAGGCTCTGATGAGGGCTCTGTGTCGGAGGCAGAGAGAGGGCCAGAGCCGTATGCCAATTATCAGCTGCCTTCAGAGTCAGACATCAGTGAGGCAGACGAACAGCTGGAGCCTGTTCCCAGTGTGGGCATGCGCAGAGTTGCCAGACGAAGGGAACAGCTAAAGAACAGGGGGCGACTTGGAAGGAAGGCTACAGGTGGACGATGAATGGTCCCTCCCAGAGGAAATAAAAGAGGAGCGAAAGGGGAGTGGAGTTTGCAGGATACAATTAGTTCACTTAATTGGTTCGTGCCTCCCCAAGACTCTTGCCAAGTTCTGCAGATATCGGCCTGTCAGCTCTCCAAGCCAGATAAGGTCTGTGACCGTAAATCCTCCCTTGAAAGACTTTGCTGGATGTGAATGAACAGAATTCACAGTCAAATAATAAAAGGGTTTTTTGCCGGGACCAGGTGTTTGCTTCAGGCTCTTGGGAAGCCACGGTCAAATCACCGTCTTTTTCTCTCTCACACTCATGTGCATGCACATATACAATGAGATCCGATGTTTGTTTGTGTCAGAAGCATCACAATTAAAATAAGGCATTTATGTGGCATTAAATCTAAAATGCAAAGTACAAATTTAAGATATATAATGAAAAGACCACACCTAGAATACTGCATCCAGTTTTGGTCACCACACCATAAAAAAGATGTTGAGACTCTAGAGAAAGTGCAGATAAAAGCAACCAAGATGGTTAGGGGACTGGAGGTTAAAACATTTTAATCTCTGATGAACTGGTTGTAGGCCAGAGAGTGGGTATTGTCTAGATATTGATGATTTAAGCCTCTTTCTGTATGCTGCTGTTTCTCTGTAAACAGGAAGTGTGGTGTAATCTATGTATGTATGTATGCCAGGGGTTACCAGGGTTGTAACACAAATACACACACACACACACACACACATATATTGTGCTGATAAATAAATAAATAAAGGGAGACTAGTATGGATCCATTTCAAGCTATTTGGGCATACCAGGGGTTGTAACACAAATACATACATACATACATACATACATACATACATACATACATACACACACACACACACTCACACACACACACACACACACACACACACACACATATATATATATATATATATGGCTGTGATTGTTTATGTTCCAGCATAACTCTAGAATGCCTCGAGGAATTTCAACCAAACTTGGTATACAGATGACTTACTCTCTGGAAACAAATACTGTGGGGGTAAGACACCCCTAACACCCCTCGGGGTGTGTGTTCTGTTAAGATACAGCCTGTTGTACCTTAAATGGCTTCTACTGTACTGCCGTAAAATGGCTTCTACTGTACAGCGCAGTAGTACATGGTGTACTATGAAGCCATGGTAACAGCTTACTCCACAAGGGGGCTCCCTCTGGTTAAAGGAAAAAAATCCAACATTAGAAATTACGTTTGGTCCGGACATTCCCCCCCTATAAATAAATACCCAGACAATGTTGGGTTATCAACTAGTGTCTAGATATAGACAGTCCTAGACTTACAACAGTTCACTTAATAACCGTTTGAAGTTACAACAGCACTGAAAAAAAGTGACTTATGACTGTTCTTCCTACATACAACCATTGCAGCATCTCCATAGTTACATGATTTACACTTGGTTGCTTGGCAACTGTCTCATATTTATGACGGTTGCAATGTCCTGGGGTCATGCGATTCCTTTTTGTAACCTCTGGATAAGCGAAGTCAATGGGAAAGCCAGATTCACTTAACAACTGTGTTACTCACTTAATAATTGCAGTGGTTCACTTAACAACTCTGGCAAGAAAGGTCATAAAAGGTTGCAAAGCCCAAAGTCTCGCTTAGCAACATTTTGGGCTCAATTGTGGTCATAAGTCAAGGACTCCCTGTAGGCCATATTTAAGCCCCATCATGAAAGTTGGGATATAGAAATCCATTGTCTCAATTAACAAAATATTGAAGATAGACTGTCAGGGTTCCCAATAGCTTCCATAAGTAAATCAGAGTCCGAGGCAAAATATTGCTCAAAGTTCCAATTTATTAAGAGAGCCACGTTGGCACATCTGGGAAAACCCGAATCGGGGTTTTCCCCACCCAGCTGAAAGTTCAATATCCTTCCCCCACACCCACAAGTCCATCACATGGTCCAATCTCCCACTGTCATGCTGGCAGTTCCACCCATCTAGTTCCGGTCAGGTGCAGAGGTGCAGAGAAAAAGGATGACCTTGGCTTTCTAGAAAGAATTTTGTTATGGCTACCTATCATCCAATTCCGCACAATCCCCCACCCCCTTTCCCACAATAGAAAATGCATAGCAGAATAATAGAAAGTGTGGCAAGCCAAAGACACAAAAGAAAAGATGGCTGCAGGCCTGACATAGACTTTCTGGAAATTTGTGATAGATTCTTGCACATTCCAAGAATCTGCCTCGAACAACAGTAACAATCCCAATGGAAAATAGTTTGCGCTGATGATAAGGTAGCCTTCTCAGTAGGCTGAATGGTAATGACTAACCCAGTCTTCAATTATTCTTTCCAGCTCATGAATAGAGGTTGTTTAAATGGAATCAGCAGAAAAATACAGACCTACCCTTTTAATTCAAAGCTTTTTCTGTACACGTTAAAAGTTCCATACTGTGACAGCTGTAAACTCTATGCATTTCACGTGCTTTTGCGCTCTTGAAATTTGCTAAGAAAGATCTCAACATCTCATTATTTTTTATTAGAGTTTTGAAGTTTCTGCTAGGCGCGGAGGTGGGAAGAAAGGGGACCGAGGTTCATTTCCCTATAATTAGCAAATTATAGATAAATTCCGTGAGTTCTAAAGCAAGCCAGGAGTTCACCCATTTCCCACTACAATTAGCCAATGGGGTTTTGCGAGGCTGTGAACCGCAAAAGGAAGGCGAGGAAGGTTGAGTGGTACGATTTACACAAAATGAAGGTGCCTGCTTCCCTGGAAGTTAGAAAGCCTCCTGGTTAGCCCCTTGACAATTGCTATGAGAATAGAAAGGAGAAAAGTTTCATATCATGGTTCAATTCTCCCACCATTAAGTTCTCCCCAGAAGAAGGCGATTAACCTGAAGATACAACTGAGATACAAATAATAGAGTTTAATCTTGTGCGTTTCGTTCCATACATACAAGTAGAAGAGGGTTGGTTGGAAAAAAAGGAACAAGAATCAAATCTGTTTGTTTCAAGTATTTATTTTATTTTATTATTTTATTTTACTTTACTTTACTTCATTATGTATCGATGCGTGAAGAGTGTGGCACCTGGGTGTCATACATTCTAATACAAATAAAACTAGTAGAAGTAGCATCTATCTTGCAAATGACAAAAGAGAGGAAAAATTGGGAGTTACCCAATATAACAAATTGCAATACAGATTTTTAGAGAAAAATATGTATGTATGTATGTACCCCGTTTCCCCGAAAACAAGACTGGGTCTTATATTAATGTTTACTCCAAAAGATGCATTAGAGCTTATTTTCTGGTGAGGTCTTATTTTCAGGGAAATAATGCATCCATCTGGCTGAAATGTCTTAATGGGGGGTTTATTTTGGGGGGTAGGGCTTATGACCACCCTGAAAAATGATGGAAGGACTTATTTCCCAGTTAGGTCTTATTTGGGGGGAAACTGTATGTATGTATGAAAATCTCAGAAATCAGAAAGCTACCAAGATATCAATATAAGAAATGTAAAAACAGGAGTTTATGCAGGTTGTGGGATCAGGGATTTGGGCAATGAAAAAGAATCAAGATTTAAGATAATATAAGCATATTTCTTAGAATGATCCTGATCGCTTCACAACAACAACAAGAAACGTGGTTCAAATGAGAGAAAAAAAACAAGGACAAGCAAAGGTGTAGAAACATGAATTTATATGGCTCATATTTATAAGCTCATTTTATAATCTCTGTGGACTTTTCTTCATTTGATCATTTGGCTACTCAGCTGAAATTCTGAAGGAAGCTTTTATTTGTTAAGTGCGGAAGATTAGCTGACAATTACTTTAGATCACGAGAAAAAAACAACAACCTTGCTTTGACCACCTGTTTCTTCTGCTACTTTTGTGTGCTTTGGCATTTTATTTGTTCAAATTTTTTTAATGAGAGGTCATTTGTGCATCTATAGCTTTGCAGCAAATATAAAGTTGTGTGACATTAACCATCCTGATTGGATTTATCTACCCTTCCAGTATAGGTTCAAGAGGGTGCCTACAGTTTCCTTCATTTTACCCTTTCAGCAATGACTCTCTAAGCGAGGTTAAGCTAAAAGCTAGTGACTATAGAACGTTCAGCAGTGACTAGCACTGATTATGTTACCTAGTTTGGTAGTGAAATGTCTGCAAGAAAACAACCAAGCTCAGAGAGCACCAAGAAACCCAAAGTCCTCCTCCTCCTCCTCCTCCTCCTCCTCCTCCTCCTCCTCCTCCTCCTCCTCCTCCTCCTCCTCCTCCTCCTCCTCCTCCTCCTCCTCCTCCTCCTCCTCCTCCTCCTCCTCCTCCTCCTCCTCTTCTTCTTCCCTTTCCTCTCCCACTCCTTGAACTTTTTCTCTTGCTAGGAAGTTTTACGCTGTCACTATCGAATCAGATTTTTCTTCTCTCTCATTTTTCATTCTCTCTCTCTCTCTCTCTCTCTCATTCTGTCCAACAGGATGTTTATTTACCCTGCTCATATTTATGTTTGTGGTGTGGAAAGAATTTGCTGCTGATCTCCGGAAATACATACTCCTTGAAAGAAGTGAAAGGTGCCCAGATGACACCCCTCTATCTGTTTATTACGGCTGGTCTTTCATGTTTGCGACTGCTGGGATCCCATTAGCGCTCCTGTCCGGTCTTCTCTTCTATCTGGTTGGACACAGCATCCTGAAGGAGCTTGAGTAAAGAGAAGGAGGCTGCACCTTAGCTGCCACCTAGGAAGGAGAACTGTCTTCTTACTTATTTATTTCTAGAACGAGTGATATTGTGCCAGGGGTGTTAAGTAATGCTGTGGAATCTCCCAAGTGGCAAATAGTAGATTAGACACAGAGATTCTAATATTTACCTTGTTTCACTGGGTTTTTTTTTAATGGTCGATTTCCAAGACTCTATGTTTTTGAGAGGAGATATGTAAGCAAGCAATTTTCTAAGCTGCTTTCTATGTCAAATTTTTCTCTAAAGCACTAGAGGGCAGGACAAGAAACAATGGTTGGAAACAAAAGGAGAAGCAACCTGAAATTAAGAAGAAACTTCCTAACAGTGAGGACGATTAACCAGCGGAAAGGTTAATCACTGAAGGTTTTTAAGAAGAGACTAGACAGTCACTTACCTGAAATGGTATAGGGTCCCCTGCTTGAACAGGGAGCTAGATTAGAAGACCTCCAAGGTCCCTTCCAATTTCTCTTCTCTTCTCTTCTCTTCCCTTCCCTGTTCTATTCTATATTCTATATTCTATATTCTATATTCTATATTCTATATTCTATATTCTATATTCTATATTCTATATTCTATATTCTATATTCTATATTCTATTCTATATTCTATATTCTATATTCTATATTCTATATTCTATATTCTATATTCTATATTCTATATTCTATATTCTATATTCTATATTCTATATCCTGTCCTATCCTGTCCTATCCTATCCTGTCCTGTCCTATCCTATCCTATCCTATCCTATCCTATCCTATCCTATCCTATCCTATCCTATCCTATCCTATCCTATCCTATCCTGTGGATTTGGAATTTCCAACTAGGAACTGTCAAGACCCATTGAACTGATAGGTTCCTGGACTTCTTGGCTGGGCACTGGAAGCTTGGATTATTGTCGCTCCATCACTTTGCCTTCAAAAACAAGATTCTGTCCTTTAGATGTAAGCAAATAAAAGGATTAAACCCTACTGGATTTTGTGGTGTTGTCTCTGGGCTTGGCTGACATCAATCTTGCCAAACTGAAGCTACAACCATCTTATCATCATCATCAGCCATTCAGTTGTGTCCGCCCTTTGGCCACTCTGTGGATCAACATCTCCATGCCCCTTTGTCTCACATTGCCTCCTTCAAATCCTCCATAGTCATCCTGGTGTCTTCCTTTATAGGGTTCAGCCAGTGGGAACTAGGGTAGCCCCCTTCCCCTTTTTCTGATGATCACTCCCAGCATGATTGACTTTTTGAGTGAGCTAGCTCTCATGACATGGCCAAAGCATGCTAGCTTTTGTCTAACCAACTAGATATATCCTGAGAGATACTAGATAGGTATCCAAGAGTTCTATCACATTTCCTGGGTCCTTGCCCTGTGATCCCAATTGCTATCCCTCTTTAGAATATGAAAGTGATCTGTCTACTTTTCCATGTTACTCTTACTGCTTAGATGAGAGTAGATGAGAGCAGGGGTGGGACTGAAAAATGCAACTGATTCTCTGCCCGGTTGCTGGGTGGGCATGGCCATGGTAGACGTGACCTATTTGGAGTGCATTTTTGCCCTCCCCAGGCTCCGGAGGTTTTCCTCGAGCCTCCAGAAGGTCAAAAATGGCCTCTCCCAGGCTCTGGAGGCCAGAAACGGGCCCTTTTTCAGACTTCTGTTACTTCTGGTAGGTCTGTTGTTTGCCTCCCCAGGCTCCAGAGGCTTTCTTTGAGTCTCCAGGAGGGCTAAAACGGCCTCCTTCGAGCTCCAGAGGCTGGAAATGGGCTCGTTTCTGGACTTCCATTTTCTGGAAGGCTCATTTTTTGCCCTCCCAGAACTTCTGCGTGGGCCCTGCACTTACCTGGCATCATGAACGGGCCATGTAGAGACTCATGGGAGGTCCGGGTTGGGGTGGACGGGGCCAGCCAGTCCTTGCAACTACTGGTTCACTGAACCAGATGTAAAATTAACATCTGGTTTGCCCCGAACCAGAGCGAACTGGCTGAATCCCACCCTGGATAAGAGTAGATGAACCTGTGTAAGCAATGAGACAAGAAACAAAGATTGTGACAATTGATGAGTTCCTAATGATGTCTATGGAGATTCTCAGTCACCCAGCTCATGGTTGTCCCAAAGGTGGCCTTTTTTCAAGAGGCAGCTGGACTTTCTGGTTTTTCTTTGAAGACGTTTCTCTTCTCATCGAAGAAGGTTCTACAGCTCTGACTGGATTCCCTTCCCCATCATCCAGTCAGAGCTGAAGAAGCTTCTTGGATGAGAAGAGAAACGTCTTCAAAGAAAAACAAAAAAAAATCCAGTTGCCTCTTGAAAACAGCACCTTTGGGTTCCTAATGCCAATCTATGCACTGACTCAGTTCTCCTCTCTCTGAGTAATCCATATCCATGAGAAGATTATATACAGCCTCTTTTGAAGGATCCTTGGTGGTCTCTGAGCTTAGTGGCTTTCTTGCAGACCTTTCCCTGATGATGGTTCACTGATGATATTACCTTGTTGGGTAATGAAACGTTTGCAAAAAAACAAAAAACAGCCAAGCTCAGAGAAAACCAAGGGCCCCTCATTTCAACCCTGAGCTACAAATATTCCCCTTTTGTGTCTTCTCTTCACAACAGTATTTATGTTCTCTTGCCTTTCAGACTAGCCAAAATCTCATAGAAATGAAATAGCTAAGGGTAGGTGGGGGGAGGCATAATAGATAATAATACAATACAATAGTAGAGTTGGAAGGGACCTTGGAGGTCTTCTAGTCCAACCCCCTGCCTAAGCAGGAAATCCTATACCGTTTCAGACAAATAGCGATCCAACATCTTTTTAAAGACTTCCAGTGTTGGGGCATTCACAACTTCTGGAGGCAAGATGTTCCACTGATTAATTGTTCTAACTGTCAGGAAATTTCTCCTCAGTTCTAAGTTGCTTCTCTCCTTGATTAATTTCCACCCATTGCTTCTTGTTCTACCCTCAGGTGCCTTGGAGAATAGTTTGACTCCCTCTTCTTTGTGGCAACCCCTGAGATATTGGAACAATGGTATCATGTCTCCCCTAATCCTTCTTTCTCTTAAGCTAAACATACCCAGTTCCTGCAACCGTTCTTCATATGTTTTAGTCTTTAGTCTCTATGCTTATAATAATTGGCCTGATTGAAACTGAACTAAAGTACAGGTACAAGTGTGAATGTGAAATGACTTGATGGCAGATTGGTGAAAAGTTGGTTTTGTTTTCAACATTTCTTTCAAGCATAGTGATCAGTATTCAATTTTAAGTCTCATCTTGGGTTGGTTTTTTTTTTTGTTTTGTTAAGTGCAATCAGATCTGGCTGGGATGATGTATGCTATTAACACTACAGTATTTGTAAATGCTAATTGATTTTTTAAAAAAGCCATTCTTAATATAAAAGGATAGTTTTAGCATATCTCTTAAATATTTTACGCATCGGGTTATGTCGGGAAGATAAAGAAGAAGGAAGTCTTGCTTGTGTGAACAGAGGTTCTCTTTGCAAGGCAAAAATAATATAAGGGATAATATAATATAAGGGATAATATAAGGACCCCTGCTTTAGGCAGGGTGTTGGATTAGAAGACCCCCAAGGTCTCTTCCAGCCCCATGACTGTATGATTTTATCAATACTTTTCTGAATCGGGTCTTTTGGCTACTGTAAACATTGCATTTTATACTTCTCTCATACAAAACCCAAGATTTTTAATGAAGAAAATGACAGTTGGAATTCCAAAGATTGTAATTTCAACACCCTGGAGGACATCCTGCTGGGGAATTTTGGATAAAATTGATAGCTTTCATGTTTTTGCAGTTTAATTTCACTTTGTAAGTTCTTTTCTTTGGATAAATTTTAACATTTCCAATCTGACTTCAAGAGATGCAAGGTGTAAAATATGAGATTCCAGAAACCCAATAAGATTTGCAGCACTTTATAGTTCATTCATTCCACCCATCAACCTGAACGTAAAGAAATATTTTGCCAGCTGTCACCTGGGTTGTGTTCCACAAGAAGTTGACATAAAAACCATCAGCCTTATCAATATATTTGAAGCTGCTGAATTTCTGATATTAAGAATATGAAAATGAACGTTATATTTGAAAGTTATTATTTCCTTCTCCTTGAAATAATACATTTCATGTCAAAATGCCATTTATGGAATGCATTTAATTGAATAACGTGTACATTCCTTGGAGGAAAAAAAAGTTCCTTTGAGACTCTAACAATTACTTAAAGAAGTAGCAAGCACAGGAAAATAAAATGGATATGTTTAAAAATTTTTCCTATTTCTCCTTTGAGCACATGAAGGTGTCGTGAAAATGGATCTTTGATACACATCAGAAGATGGTCAAGACTTAAGACTAAATATCAGGGGGACAAGAAACAATTTGGAGTAACTTTTTTTTGGCAATTTGGAATAAATTGATTCATTTTTCAGAATATACTTTTGAAGCATACAGTCAAATTGTTTGGACACATACAAAACATTCTTAAAATACACACAATTTTTAAAACTGTTTTAATTCCGGCTCATGGAATTGAATTTTTCCGTTTTAGCCTATGGCTTTCATATCGATGTGGGACACGGTGGCTCAATGGCTAAGACGCTGAGCTTGTGATCAGAAAGGTTGGCAGTTCAGCGGTTCGAATCCCTAGTGCCATGTAACGGAGTGAGCTCCCATTACTTGTCCCAGCTTCTGCCAACTTAGCAGTTCAAAAGCATGTAAAAATGCAAGTAGAAAAATAGGGACGATCTTTGGTGGGAAGGGAACAGCGTTCCATGTGCCTTCGGTGTTTAGTCATGCCTGCCACATGACCATGGAGACGTCTTCAGTCAGCGCTGGCTCTTCGGCTTTGAAACGGAGATCAGTACCGCCCCCTAGAGTCGGGAATGAGTAGTACATATGTGCGAGGGGAACCTTTACCTTTTAAGTTTGAGTAGATCCAACTACTGTGACTTAAAATTTATGAAGCACAATAAAAAGAATTTACAGTATGAACATCAATGTTATTGCAAGTGATTAAAAACTTCTTATGAGATGAAGCAACCTGGTATAAAAAAGTGAATAATTTGTGGATGAAGGGGGAAAAAGTGTTTTATCAGCTGATTCGAAGTCAACATCCTCTTTAGAAACAGAGAAAATTCAGTAGCCTAATGCTATATCAGAAAAAAATAATAATAATTTCAGTTCTTATCTAAACGTGCTTTTGAAAATAAGGAATTTCACAGCAGTTGAGATGATGGCTGACTGAAGTACAATTATAATATGAGCTAAAATGTTATCCAATTTGAATAAAAAAAATTCACCTCTGTGTTAATTGATGCATAAGTTTTAGTATGAGATCTGTTCACTGAATCAATAAAATGGTCAATTAATTCTGTTAAGAAACGTCTCATTCCCTCCTAAGGGGATAATTTGTGCTGAATTTCACAGTGATCCAAGCATCCTTTATCACACATTTTATGCGTTCCTTTTTATCCAACACAACCACTGGAAGAAGCCAGAAGTATCAGTTTGCAGGTTGAGACTCAATGTAACATTTTTTCCACTATACAGTATCATTTAATTCAGATTTAATATTTTTAAAATAAAATATGTCAACATTTTTTTTTTAAAAAAAATCAGGAATTCAACAAACTGGAATGGATAATGTATCTGTCCCTTCCTATGAAGGTTCAGAGTGAAATTTCCCTTTTTCTCTGGAATATTGGCAAAATGTACAATATATTGTTGGTACCAATAGAAATGTCTAAATCCACAATCTATCTCCACTTCCCTTTGAGACAGAACATATGAGGGGGGAGAAGAAATAAATAGACTTCCATGTGCATTGTGGGTTTCCCCCCCAATAAGAGTGATTTATATTGAAAGAATCATTGTATAAAAACAAGCTACATGTTGGTATGTAAAGAACTTCCCATTGTTCTGATTGTCTGAAGTGATATATTGGAGTGGGCCTGTCTGTCTTTCTGTCTGTCTGTCTGTCTGCCTACCTATCTATCTACCATCTATTCATCTATCCATCCATCTATCTATCCATCCATCCACCCACCCACCCACCCACCCATCCATCCATCCATCCATCCATCCATCATCTACCATCTACCATATCTATCCCATATCTATCTATCTATCTATCTATCTATCTATCTATCTATCTATCTATCATCTATCTATCTATCTATCATCTATCTATCTATCTATTCATCTGTCATCTATCTATCATCTATCATCTATCTATCTATCTATCTATCTATCATCTATCTATCTATCATCTATCTATCATCTATCTATCATCTATCTATCTATCTATCTATCTATCTATCTATCTATCTATCTATCTATCACTTCATCTCTCTCTATCTGTCTCCATCAATTCGTCCATCCACCTACACCTCTCTCTCTCTTTTCTCTCTCCCCTTTTCCACCAGTCTCTCTGTCTTTCTATCTCACTCTTTGTATCTATCCATCTATCTCTCCATCTCCTTCCTATCTCTGAGAAAGATAATGGTTTAAGTCTCCAACCTTGGAAACTTTAAGACCTGTGGAATTCAATTTCCAGAATGCTGGCTGGGGAATTCTAGGAGTTGAAGTCCATGAGTCTTAAAATTTATTTATTTTTTAAATATTTATTTATTTATTTTTAATTTTCAAAACAAACACAACACATCCTTCTTTACATATTGTAGAAAGTGTATCAGTTGGTTACAAAAAGGCTTTCCTGCATCTCTTTCACAATCAACAAACATAATTCATATTAACTCAAGTATTTTAACTCAGATATTTATACATGTTACCATCATCATACCTCCATTTTCATTTGACTATAATTGTTTAAACGTCCTTCATCATAAAATATACCAAGATTTAATACATAACTACATACTGGCATTTCATTTACTATTTCTAAAATCCTCCAATAACACTAAATCCTTATGTCCTATTCTAGCTAAACATCCATAATATTTAAAAGGCTTGCATAAATTCCATCCATGAAGATAGCATTTTAAAAGTAAGATAACCCACTGTCCAAAACCATTCCAAATTTAATTCCGCCGCTTATTTCTTCTGTTCTCTAATTTAAATTAATGTAAAGTTTTTTATAGGCAGTCTCTGTTAAAACGGTAACAATTCCTCACCAGCTGGAAACACTTTCTCTTTCCGTATCCTTCCATTTTGGAGCCGCCATGACTTCATCAGCCTAATGGCTGGATTTTTTGTCGCCAGCTTGAAGAACTTCTCTTGGATCGATCAGGGACTTTGCAATGTCCCTGAGATCAGCAAGATGTATTCTTCCTGTTCATCGTCTCTGCGGGACGGTTTAGGTCCGTTTGGACCACCCAGCGGCAAAAATATCGATGGCGATCTCAGAGCCTTAAGATTGCATGTTGTCTCGTTGCGGCATTGGCTCCTCCTCTTTGAGTCTTAAAATTTCTAAGGTTAGAGAGCCCTGGTTTAGAATATTCTAAACCAGGGTTCTCAGACATGGAAGTGTTTTGCAAGTTGACAATCTCATCTGCAGCAATTTCTCAGACCTTGGTGATGAAGTCCCCTTTGAATTTGATATGTTTCAATTGGTCTACACCCTGTTGACTTTGTCATAGCTCAATGCTTGAAGGAACATCTGGGGAAATTACATCCGCTGATTTAGCTTCCAACTCGGCACACATCTAGGTGAACTAACGTCACTTTGTCATAGTCTGGGCCTTCATATGTAGCAAAGGGGCTGGAGAATTAGATTTCTGGATTGGGAGCGGGCCCAAAGGTTGCTGCAAAGGGGTGAGATAAGAGTATCACAAGTTTGGATTTTGCTCTCCGCATGTTGAAATCAACCCTGTCAAAGTGGGAGGCATCCCTGGCATATCAAAAGCTTGAAGAGGTCAGGCTGGAATTGATTCTAATAAGTGCAGTTTTTCAAAACTGCATAATTAAAACTGATGTGATCTCCTTCTAATGAATTGAAGTCAAGGTTCTCTTCAAGGATACTTTTCTCCCATTAGCATTTGATTCTAGTTAGCAATGAATAATTCCACTTTTTCTTGGCAACCCCCCCTGCTTGATTTGCTATCCACTCAATAGCCTGCAAGGAATCTTTACAAGACCCAAGTGCAACACACACACACACACACACACACACACACGTAGTAGCTTAAGTGTTAGACTAGAAATGAGGAGACCCAGATTCTAAGCCATCTTCAGCCACAGAAGCTCAGTGGGTAATTTTTGAGTCAGTCACTTTTCTTGTCCCACTCTTTGAGTTATCCCAAGTTGAATTGCCCCATAGCAAGTTGTCCCATGGTGAGTGGCCCATAGCGAGTTGGCCCATTCTGTGCAAAGGTGTTGTTATGGGGAGAAAGGAGACGACAGAGTGTCATGTATATTGTCTTGAATTCCATACAGAAAGTGTGTCTAAATCAAATAAATAAACACATACATATTTGTTTATAGACAGGAGACACACACACACACACACACACACACACACTCATGCACCAAATGAAAATATGTTTACTTTCAGATGAGAACAATGTGGATTTCCCCACTTTCTTACATCTTGCACCAGCATATTCGATTTCTTCAGGAAGGCAATTGGTAGGGGAAAAGTGATAATACGTTTACCCCCAAAACTCAAGGATGAAAAAGAAACTTAACCGGTCTAAATGACACTTGAAAGCAGAGTACATAGAATTGATTTATATACATGTAGCCTTCCATTGCCCAAACTGCAGTTTGGCAGACCGAATCTCACCAGGCTCAAGGTTGACTCACCCTTCCATCCTTTCAAGGTGGGTAAAATGAGGACCCAAATTGTTTGGGGGCAATATGCTAACTTTGTAAACCGCTTAGAGAGGGCTGTGAAAGCACCGTGAAGCGGTGTATAAGTGTAACTGCTAAGTGGTACTGCTAAAATGCACGAATAGGACATTAAAAACAATGGAAATGCATCTGAACATATTGAGTATTTCTTAGACCGTGTTGGAAACAGAGAGAAACATGGATGATACAGTCATCCGTAGGCAAACCAGTTACATATGCAAATTTAACCCCAAGAAATTCTATTGACTTCTTTGGAATGAAATCAAATACTATCAAAGCATTCAGACTTAAATGGGTTTGTAGATCAGATGGGAAATCAGCAATTAGATGCTAATTCCACTGCCAGTTGATTTCACATCTGATTACGGCTTTTTACCCCAAATGCTTTTAGTTTGTTTGAGGTTCTCCCCCTTCACAGGGCGAGCACTTTGCTTCTGGTTATGTGACCTGATTAAAATGCTTTCTCCTGGCAAGTGGCTATAGAAATAAATCTTCTGGAAAGCAGTGGTGATCTCCTGCTTTAGCATTTGTATTACTTATTGGGATTTTTAATCATATATTTTTTTTCGCAAAGCAAGGATGACTGTGGAAAACTGGGACAGTTTTCAGATCGTTATCATCTTTTCTAAATGTTGTCAGAGGCATTATCGCTCCTTTTAAGCATCATTGGAAGGGTAACATAAACATTAAAATGGCACCTCTTTTTTCTCACTTGTCATTATTGCCAAGCTTTGCCTTACTCCTAGCCGTTACCCCTAAAACGTACGTGTTAAAAACATGTGTTTACACGCACAGAGGCAGAGCGTATGGAAAAATCCAACGAGACAGAATTAATTGTTCGAAAGAAACTGAATGGAGCATTTTAAAGGCACCTTTGCATAATTTATACAGGAATTTATAAGGAAATTTGGGTTGTGTACATTTTGGTTGTGTAGAATAGTGGAATGCGGGCATCTTGGCTCTTAACTTGAATAAGTTTTCAAGGAGCTAAGAAACAATACGTAGCGTTGAGTTTGTGATTAGCATTGGGTATAGAAATCTGTCCTGGCAGTTATTTGTCCTTGCTGTGCTGACTTCTGTTTTCCCATCTCTTTTCCTTTGGAATTTCTTTACCATTTCTTTGGAAAGGGTATTTGAGGGTAATTTATTGTGGCATGGTGGCGGTGGCATCATCAGTATAATTATTAGATAAAGGAAAGCAATAGGAATCTCATAGTTTGATATAGATCGGTGAGGGTGAACCTTTTCAGCACCGAGTGCCCAAACTGGAATGTGTGTGCATGCGTGTATGGCTGGAGCACCCCAAACCTGAAAACCAGCTGTCCGGTGTGCATGCCTGTTTTGGGCCGTTTTCCAGGCCATTTTCAGATCGTTGTTTGGGCTGTGTTTAGCCCTAAATTAGCTGAAAAATGGCCTGAAAATGGCCTGTTTTGGGCCATGTTTCAGGGTGTGTTTTGGGGGCATTTGGGGGGAATTTTTAGGGCATTTTTCAGACTGTTTTCAGACTGGTTTTGGCCATTTTGGAATCAAAAACACCCTGAAACCATGCTGAAAAATGGCCTAAAATGACCCTGCAAACAACCCTGAAAATGGCCTAACGCAGCCTGGAAAATGTTCCAAAAATGCCTTGAAAAAGGGCTGGACAAATGGGCCGGAAAACAGATGTGCATGCTGGAAACCAGAAGAGCAGCTGGTGACTGCACGCATGCCCACAGAGAGGGCTCTGCGTGCCACTTCTGGCACATGTGCCATAGGTTTGCCATCACGGATATAGACCTTACATGCAAATACTTTTAAAGTAAAGCCATTTGGAAAGGAGGATTTCTAAACTCTTAGGCTCAGATTTTGCCATAGTGGTGAATCTTGAGCCCGCTTCGTTACAGGGAAGTACAGTGGATCCATGAAGATAATTAGAAACCAATTTCCCACATTGTAGGAAGTGGTGTCCATGATAACCGTAAGGCGCAGGCTCCCTTCTTGGTTTAGGAGAAATAACAACGACAACCTGTTTCTCCAATTTAAATCTGGCTGAGTTGTCTTCCATGGAAGAAGCTCAAGTATTGCAGATAATGTTCAGCAAAATCTTACACTGCCAGGTTATGTAAAGCAGCTCCCCCTGACTATAAACTGACTGGTACCCTCTAATTATTGCATTGCAATTCCCCTCCCTCCCAGCCTATTTGGTCATCAGTTTTATGGTTTGGAAGTGATGGGAACTGTAATGTCGCATGGCTAAGAGACATCAAGTTGGAAAAAAGCCATCAACACGCTCCAGTTTAATGCTGGCAAACTGCTCTCTAGTTCTGTATGGAACTCTCCATGGTACTGGATTTCAATTACTCTCTTTTTGTTACTTTCCTGAAAAGGAAGATTTCCTAAATTAAAATTTACACAACAGACAGAAAGACCGCAAAGGAAAAAAATGGTAAGGAAGGGGAAAAAAATAACCAGTCTCACTATTATAGTCTCAGCAAATCTTGGATTTGCTTCCTCTTTATTAGGGGAAAAACATAGTCTTTCTTTCAGGAAAATATGCTAGGTTGAATGCTCCGAGAGAACCTCGGACATCTAAATGTTATTACCATATCATGGTTTGTAAGATGTGATCTGTAATGGGAATCCAGTGACAGTGGAGGGAGCCAAGCTATTCTCCAAAGCACCTGAGGGTAGGACAAGAAGCAATGAGTGGAAACTAATCAAGGAGAGAAGCAATTTAGAACTAAGGAGAAATTTCCTGGCTGTGAGAACAATTAACCAGTGGAAAAACTTGCATCCAGAAGCTGTAAATGCTCTGGAAGTTTTTAAGAAGATGTTGGATAACCATTTGTCTGAAGTGGTGTAGGTTTTACTGCCCAAGCAGGAGGTTGGACTAGAAGATCTCCAAGGTCCCTTCCAACTCTGTTATTCTATTCTATTCTATTCTATTCTATTCTATTCTATTCTATTCTATTCTATTCTATTCTATTCTATTCTACTCTACTCTACTCTACTCTACTCTACTCTACTCTACTCTACTCTACTCTTATTTGAAAACTATAGTTTATAGTTCCTTGTGATGGGTGAACCCATTCGGTCATAGTTTGATCAATAAACCATATAACATGGTTTCTTGTGATCTGTAATCCTATGCAAATAGTCATGATGAATCTAGAATATTTCCATCCATTTTAGTCCTTTTTCCTTCTTGAATTGGGTGGGATTACTCTGTACTTTCTCGGAAGTTATAGCCATGGTTCTGGCATTCTTAAAGTACACAGCACATTTCTTGCATTTATGAAACCAGCATCTTTGCCCATCCTGAGGCTATATGCTCATCTGTAGAAAAACCACTCACTTTTTAGTCCCTAGTGTCTTAGACTTTGCCATGAAACTTCAGAAGACATCAAAGGGAAGAGTTGTCATGTTGTTGTTAGTTATGAAATCATGTCCAACCCATCACGACCCCATGGACAACGTTCCTCCAGGCCTTCCTGTCCTCTACCATCCTCTGGAGTCCATTTAAGCTCATGCCTACTGCTTCAGTGACTCCATCCAGCCACCTTACTCTCTGCCGCCCCCTTCTTCTTTTGCTCTCCATCGTTCCCAGCATGAGGCTCTTCTCCAGGGAGTCCTTCCTTCTCATTAGGTGGCCAAAGTATTTGAGTTTCCTCTTCAGGATCTAGCCTTCTAAAGAGCAGTCCGGGTTGATCTCCTCTAGGTCTGATTGGTTTGATCACCTTGCAGTCCAAGGGACTTGCAGGAGTCTTCTCCAGCACCAGAGTTCAAAGGCCTCCATTCTTTGGTGTTCAGCCTTTCTTATGGTCCAAACGTCACAGCCATACATTGCAACTGGGAAAATCATAACCATGGCGAAGGGGCTTGCATAGCTCAGTGCAGCTATGAGCTATGCCTTGCAGGACCACCCAAGATGGACAGGTCATAGCAGAGAGCTCTGACAAACATGTGATCCACTGGAGAAGGAAATGGCAATCCACTCCAGTATCTTTGCCATGAAAACCTGATGGACAGTACTAAAAGGCAAAAGGAGTTGTCATAGCACCTGCAAAAGAGAAGGCTCTGAGAATGTTGGTGTGTCACACCAACTGGATGCTGGTGGTTTCAGGATCTTAGAGCATGAATCACTTCTCTGTCATTTAAAACTAATTAAAAGGGGGGGGGGAGGTAAAAACTGTGGAAGAAATAGAAAAAGATTTCTCACACTCTCTTCTGAAGTTCTTTTTGAGAAAGGCTAATTAAAAAACCTGCTTAAATAATTGCTTTAGAAACCAAGATGAAACTTGTACAGCAAGGGAAAGAAATCACAAGTTAAAACATAAAGCGTTATAAGATGAAAAGGAAAGGAGGGGGATTGGATTTACCTGCTTTGAAATGACACTTTTTGCGGCTTCTTGTTTGGTTCAGATGAAAGAATGGATGTTGGGGAGAAACAAAAAAAACCCCACCTTTGAGAGTTGGAAGGCCACAACCATGGCACGGGATAAGGTTAAAGTCAACGTGGATTCTAAAAACCATTTTATTAGAAGTTTGATATGGAGAATATGGAATAGATATAAACCCAAACTTTGCTTGAAAAGGATCTCAGTACAAGAAGCACTTTATAAAAGAGAAACAAAAGGCAAAGACAGATGATTAAGATACCAGGAATTATTGGAAAAATCATTAAGGGGAGCATAAAATTAAATCAAGAGAATAACTACAGGTGGAAGAATATATTTGTCAATGGTTTTCCCAGGGTTCAGAAGTATTCTTATACACACACACACACACACACACACACACACACAAACACTATCTTTTTTTTAAATGTATAAGAATATTTCTAAACCATCCTTGGACTGCAGAAGCAACCTTAGAAAATAAAATTGAGGGGATCTGGATTGGAAACAAGTCCATCTGCTGAGAAAACAAGAGTAACTCATACTAAGCAGGTGAAAAACACTTTAGGAAGGGCGAAAGCTGGTTTGCTTTCCAATAAATACCATATTTTTTGGAGTGTAAGACGCACCTGAGTATAAGACGCACCAGAGTATAAGACGCAGCAAGGTTTTGAAGAGGAAAATTAAAAAAAAAAGTTTTAGCAGTCTGCAAACCTCCCAAAAACAGACTGTTTTTTTTTTCAAAAAAAGGGCTTGAATAGCCTTTAGGAGACTTGTAAAGTGCTCCTGGGGAGGGGCAAAAACAAGCAAAAAATGGCCGTTTTTCACGAAAACGGCCCCATTTTTTGTAAAAAAAAAAAGGGGGCAAGTATAATCTTTAGGAGGCTTATAGAGTGCTCCTGGGGGCTGGGGGGGGGACACAAAATTGAGCAAAAAACCAGCCTGTTTTTTGCTCATTTCTACCCTCCGCAGTCCCCAGGAGCTCTCTGAAAGCCTCCCACAAGCTATGCACGGCCATTTTGGTGAAGGGGGCGGGGTTTGGGGAGGCCAAAAATGCTGCATTCCATGTATAAGTTGCACCCAGCTTTTCAGCTTCTTTTTTGAGGAAAAAAGGTGCGTTTTATACTCCAAAAAATACGGTAGGTGCTTTCTTAGCTTGTGTGAATCAGGCAGAATCCAATTTGAACCATTCAGAAAATGCAGCCATTTGAATTGAATCAGTTAATTGAATCAAAGTAATTTTTTTTTAAAAAAGTCTGTTTCTGCACGTGCGCAGAAGCCTTTAAACTGACTGGACCGATTAGGAGGGGGGAATCAATTTTCCATGTTAAAGATTTGCACAGCCCTGTGAATGAAGTTTCCTGAAAAGGAGATTTGCATTTTGCTTTTCAGGGGATGCGGTGGCTAAGACGTTGAGCTTGTCGATCATAAGGTTGGCAGTTCAGCGGTTCGAATCCCTAGCGCCACATAACGGAATGAGCTCCCATTACTTCTCCCGGCTTCTGCCAACCTAGCAATTCTAAAGCATGTAAAAATGCAAGTAGAAAAATAGGAACCACCTTTGGTAGGAAGGTAACAGCGTTCCGTGCGCCTCTGGCGTTGAGTCATGCCAGCCAAGGACTAGGGGAGACATTATAGCAGTGTTCCAATATATCAGGGGCTGCCACAATGAAGAGGGAGTCAAGCTATTCTCCAAAGCACCTGAGGGTAGAACAAGAAGCAATGGGTGGAAACTAATCAAGGAGAGAAGCAACTTAGAAACTGAGGAGAAATTTCCTGACAGAGAGAAAAATTAACCAGTGCAATGGCTTGCCTTCAGAAATTGTGGGTGCTTCAACACTGGAGATTTTAAAGAAGAGATTGGACTGAAATGGTATACCGGGATTCCTTCTGAGCAGAAGGTTGGATCAGAAGGCCTCCAAGATCCATTCCAAGTCTGTTATTCGGCTAGTGGCTTTTTTTAAATCTTGTTCTACATACTGTACTCCCAGCAGACATCTGATGAATATATACAACCAACAGTAACCGATTCCTCTGTTTTTTGTATTCATGAATTAACTTATTGCATAGCTGAGCTGGTCCTACATGTAAATTTCTTAGGCTGTAATTACTGCTTTGCCCTGTTCTGCTGTATTTACAGCCATCCCTTGCCTCAATTAAATGCATAAATAAAGCTGGGCACGAAAGCTGACTCACGCTTCTCCCCTTGTCAGGGCTGTGCGCGACATCAGAAGCAAAACATGCCAGCCCCAACTGAAAGATGGTGTGATTTCTAATTAAGGATAATATAGCTAATCAGGATCAATCAACACGCTACGATCTTGACTTAATATTTTATCATAATGTTAATTATAATTGCATTCATCACAAATTGTGCAAAATGCTGGCTGTAGTTTCATATTCCTACCATACTTTGGGTTCCTTCTTCTTTCTCTCCCTCTCCCTCCTGTGTGTAGTCAATATTTTATCCTAATGTTAACTGCATTCCTCACAAATTCTGCAAAATATCATTTTTCTTCCTCCCTCCCTCCCTCCTTCCTTCCTTCTTTCCTTCCTTCCCTTTCTTTGTAATATTTTACTATAAAGTTAATTGTAAGTGCATGCACCAGAAATTGTGCGAAGTGCAGACTGTGGTTTCTTGTCCCTACTATACTTAAGGAGCCTTCCTTGATAAGTGAAATTCTGTAAGTTTAAGAGTCAGATTGCATGTTGTGCTTTTTATATTATACTTGTTTGTAGTATACAGTAAGTTTCTTATGAGACTAAGCCTGTCTGAGCTCTGAGCTCTTTTGATTCTTCCTTTTGGAAGCTGTTCTTATAAAAGACAGGACAGGCTTATTAAAATAGCATTGCATTATAAACCAGCATCTTCTGGCTATAAACAAGGAGAGACATTCATGTGTGTGTGTGTGTGTGTGTGTGTGTGTGTGTGTGTCTGTGTCTGTGTAAAGTTCTGGAGCCTGTTCCCAGTGTGGCATGCGCAGAGCTGCCAGAAGAAAAGAACAGCTAAGAAATCAGGGCCAACTTGGGAGTAAAGCCACAGGTGGAAGGTGAATGGCCCCTCCCATAGGTAATAAAAGAGGAGTGAAAGGGGAGGGGGCTTTTGCAGGAAACACTTCATTTGTTCATTTCAGGAGTGTGAAGATCTGTCCGTGAATTTCAGAGACTCTGTGCCAAGTCTTTCCTTGCATAGCATTGCGTTTGGAAAGTATTTACATGGCAGCTTTCCATGCTAGATAAGGTCTGTGGTCACCAATTCACCTTTGAAAGACCGTTTACCAGGCCTTTGCTGAAAGTGAATGAGAGGAATTCACGTTCATGTAACAAAAGGGGTTTTATCAGGACCAGGACTCTGCCTCGTGCTTTTTGGGGAAGCCTAGGTCAGCATCGTTAAGCAAACCAAGATTTTAAGTGATGGGTGAATTCAGTCATTGGTTATTATGAGCCGGTGTTCGGGATGCATCCCCCAATAAGCCCAGGACTGTTGATGGGGAAGCAAATTCTGCAGCTCCACTTATTATGGATGACTTAGATAGGGTATAAACAGAGCTTTTAATCCACCAATTACAACAAGAGAAGTAAACATGTGTTGGATAGAATTGCAAAGAGCTGAGTTTGGACTGCACTGATCCAAGGCTATATCTCTAGCTGCTTCCCATCGTCAGTGACACGTCGTAACAAAAGGAGGGAGGGGGGGAAGAAGAAAGATGTTTCCAGATCTAAACTGGTAGTTTTACAGAGCAGCCCTTCCCTCGTTCTGCCTCTCCCTTCCCACAAAACATGTCAGCTGCGCCATAAAAGTAACCGTGCAATAAATTAAAAACCTTAAAGATCAACAGGCGGAGGAGAAAAGCAGAGAGGGAGAGATAAAAACCCGTTTCTCATAAACAGGCGCTGCCTAGAATCACTGAGCAAATTCGTACATAAAAATTCAGCTTGTGTTGCATTTCTCCGGCGCTAGGGGTGAGGCATGTGACTGGTGATTCATAGCCTTGAGGAGCGTGCTAAATCACAGATGCCTTTTGCGAGTGGAAATGTGAGGGTTGGGCCCAGAAGGGTGAGAAAGAAACCTTAGCGGCATAGAATGAGCAAAGGAAGAAAAAAAGGCAATGAATTTTTTGGAGGTTGCATATGGGTATTGTGTGTGTGTGTGTGCGCGCGCATCTGAAAGAGAAAGATGACAAGAGTAAAAAAGCAAATGTCAGGCCTGCAGCCCTCTTTTCGTTTGGATCTTTGGCCTGCCACACTTGCTATTATTCTACTATGCATTTTCTATTGTGGGAAAATGGGAGGGGGGATTGTAAGAAGTTAGATGTGATGCAGCCATAACAAAATTCTTTCTAGAAAGCCAAGGTCATTCTTTTTCTCTGCACCTCTGCACCTGAGCGGAATTGGATGGGTGGAATTGCCAGCATGGCAGTGGGAGATTGGACCATGTGATGGATTGGTGGGTATGGGGGCAAGATCTTGAACTTTCAACTGGGTGGGGAAAACCGGGAAGCTTTCAGATTTGGGTTTTTGCCAACATGGCTCTCTTAATAAATTGGAACTTTGAGCAATACTTTGCCTTGGACTCTGATTTACTTTTGGATGCTATTTGGAACCTTGACAACACACCTGTGACCTCATCAAAATGTATATCATAGATAAAGGTATGCAGGTTGAGAATGACATGCTATTCTAACTTTAGCAGCTTTCCATCTAATAAACCTGTACAGGTATGCAACTCTGCACCTCTCCTTAAAGCAAAGTTGCACAACCTGCGACTCCAGTGTCTCTCCTCCTCCCTCCCTTAAAATCTGCATGACCTTCCCTAGAGGCTGGTGCAGAATTGTCCTCTTTAATGAGGGAACCTATTGAACACAGGGGCACGGTGGCTCAGTAGCTAAGATGCTGAGCTTGTCGATCAGAAAGGTCGGCAGTTTGGTGGTTTGAACCCCTAGTGCCGCATAATGGAGTGAGCTCCCATTAGTCGTCCCAGCTTCTGCCAACTTAGCAGTTCTAAAGCACGTAAAAATGCAAGTAGAAAAATAGGAACCACCTTTGGTGGGGAGGTAACAGCGCTCCATGTGCCTTCGGCATTTAGTCATGCCAGCCACATGACCATGGAGACGTCTTCGGACAGCGCTGTCTCTTCGGCTTTGAAATGGAGATGAGCACCACCCCCTAGAGTCAGGAACAACTAGCACATATGTGCAAAGGGAACCTTTACCTTTACTGAACACAGGGGCATCATTTTATATAGTGCTTAATTCATCTAAGCTTCATTCAAAATTAAATGACATTGCGCATGGGTCTTGTGCTGATTCCATACAAAGTAGCACATCTTGACATCAAGATGAACCTTGCTTAGTTCAATGGTGCTTACTCACAAATTACATCTGTAGAGGATTGTAGATTAATCCAGGGTTTCTCAACCTTAGCAATTCAAAGATAGGTGGACTTTGACTCCCAGAAATCCTGAGCCAGCAAGCATTGGGAGTGGCATTCCGACAGTAGCATCACGATTCCCCAGGAAAGAGACAGCCCATTTCAGAAAAGGGGCTGAAAACAAAAGATTGAGGAGTTCTGAAGTGAATGTAGAGGAAAAGATTCAGGGTATCATACCTTAGAATCTCCTAGTGTAAATCTGTTAGGTTAGGAGGTCATAACTTTAATCTGGCAAGATTCTATTAGGTGTAAGCAAATGAAGAACTGACCTCTATTGGATCTCTATTTAATCTGGTAAGATTCTGTCCATTAGGTGTAAGTAAATGAAGAACTGGCCTTTATTGGATCTCTATTTAATCTGGCAAGATTCTGTCTATTAGGTGTAAGTAAATGAAGAACTGGCCTTTATTGGATCTCTATTTAATCTGGCAAGATTCTGTCTATTAGGTGTAAGTAAATGAAGAACTGGCCTTTATTGGATCTCTATTTAATCTGGCAAAATTCTGTCTATTGGGTGTAAGTAAATGAAGAACTGACCTCTATTGGATCTCTATTTAATCTGGCAAGATTCTGTCTATTAGGTGTAAGCAAATAAAGAACTGGCCTCTATTGGATCTCACTTGTTTTCAGGCTTAGACCCAATCGTCATTGGTGTTTAGGTAAAGAAAAACTCATTTAAGATGAAATGATGCTAGGTTTGACAACAGCAGTGACAAATAACTGCAGATATTTTATTTCTTAAGCACTCAAGGGGGAAAGACAGTTGATATATCATTACTCCAAGTTGAACGGGGCTGGGTAACTGAAAATTCTCTCTCCTCTTTCTTGTTGACTATCAGCCTGACTGTGCTGAAGGGAAGAGATGCAAGGCCCATCTTTGATGTGACTGTCTACACGCAGAAAGCAGCACATCGGAGGCTAATTAGATGCTAAACACAGGGAACTTGTTTCCACAGACTTCACTTTTGTGTAATCTGGTAGTTGAGTTTTCAGAGGTATGCAAAGAAGATGGGTTTAGAGCAACACGCACAGCTTAAAGCAGAGGCAATGTTATAGATTTTTTTTTTCTCCTGGAGATTCCATCGAGTGTCTATCAGTCCACTGTGGTTGCGTTTCATCCATCTTTCTCTTTGACAGTGTGAATTGCCTCGGGGGAACAACTTCACTGGAAAAAAAAAAAAAAGGAGCAGAGATGGAGGCAGAAAGTGGTATTGAAATGAAGAGTGAGCCAGACTCTACTCTGTATTTTCTTAGAAGTAAAAATTTCCCTGCGAGAGAAATGTCTGTTTCGCTACCCTATTCTACGGGTGCCTGAGAGTTTCTTTGAACTGTATTTCTGAAGTGTCTTGATCATCAAAGGTAGCATCAGTCACTGCTTCTGCTGCTGGAGAATTTTTAAAAAAACCATATCTTTCATCACTCTTCAGCCTCCCAGGCTGGGTGCCTTTTACAGTCTGAAAAAAAAAGGTATTCCCTCTTTCCCATGGAAACTTCACTGAAAATGGTGTTCTGGAGAAATTTAGGGAAATGTTCTGATTTCTCTGCCTATAAATGTGGAGGAAAATTTGGAAATGTTGTTTGCACCCATCTTATTTTACGAGTGGACCTACTCTTGTTGCAAACGATCCCCCTTCTTTTAAATATTATTGCCGTCTCTCTACTAATTGCAAGTTATGCCATAACTGAGGTGGTGGCTCAGTGTTTAAGATGCTGAGCTTTTCAATCAGAAAGGTTGGCAGTTTGGTGGTTTGAATCCCTAGCACTGCGTAATGGAGTGAGCTCCTGTAACTTGTCCCAGCTTCTGCCAACCTAGCAGTTCAAAAGCACATAAAAATGCAAATAGAAAAATAGGAACCACTTTGGTGGGAAGGTAACAGCATTCCATGTGCCTTTGGCATTTAGTCATGGCAACCACATGACCACGGAGATGTCTTTGGACAACTGGCTCTTCGGCTTTGAAATGGAAATGAGCACCACCCCCTAGAGTCGGGAATGACTAGTACATATGTGCGAGGGGAACCTTTACCTTTTTACTAATTGCAGGTTATAGATTGGATTGACAGTTCAGGAGCTAAAGAGATTTAAAAGTGAACTTGTCAATGTCAAAGTTGAAATGGTACAAATTCCAGAAATCCAGGAAACCAATTCCAAAAAAGGGTGGATTCCAGAAAACATAAATGAAACAGTATGTGTGTGTGTGTGTGTGTGTGTGTGTGAGTGTGTGTGTGTGTATGACCTCCAACCTTCTGGCTCTCACTTCCAAAAGAAAGGACATGATATGATTCATAAGACATCTTCCATACTGTTTGGCAGAGTTTAAGATCTCATATTGTGAAATATCTATGGATATTCTCAGTCACCCAGGTCATGTCTATCTCAAAGGTGCTTTTTCAAGAGGCAACTGGGATTTCCTGGTTTTCCTTAAAGATGTTTCGCTTCTCAACCAGGAAGTCAGAAATGAAGAAGCTTCTTGGACGAGAAGCGAAACATCTTCATGGAAAAAAAAAAAGAAAGTCCAACTGCCTCTTGAAAAAGTACCTTTGGGACATGATGTGAAATAGGATCAACCTCCTTCTGAATTCTCAATGCAATATGTAAACTTCATTTTTACAGATGAAAGGAAAATAAACTCTTTGGTTAAGGACATTTTCAGGGAAGTTTGCCAGTTTGAAATTTTCACTCTGAGCCATCAACAATATCTGTCATCAAGCCCTTTCTGTCAGCCAGGTACAAAGGTGTTCCAAAGCTTGGAGATTTTTGGTCAAATAAATCAAAATAACATGTTCAATCTGCTATTCTATTTTTTTTTTAAAAAGATCTGGCTTTATATTGCTGAAAATCTAGTCAGCTAACCAAACACAAATCAAGAAATATAATTCTCTTCCTTTCTAAGAAAAACAAAAACAAAAATGAAATACAACTCCTAGAATATGTGACTATATAAAAAATAATATATCCAAGGCAAATATTCTTTTAGCGGAGAAAAGCAGAGTGCCACTAATATAATGATTTATATTAAATACCTTATAATTAACTTTTACAACATGTCAAAGATTCAGGGCTTGCTTTGAGACACGCTGTTAAATGTTCTTACCAGACTCTGATCAGATCTGGGCTTGAATCTAAATTACTACGGTTATTACATTTTTTTTAAAAAAAATCATTATTATTTTTGAAAATGGAATCAGGAATCAAGCGTATGCAGGAATGCAGTATTGCAGGCTAATTTTGCCAACCGCCAATAGTTTGATTCTTACCGGCTCAAGGTTGATCCTTCCGAGGTCAATAAAATCAGGAGCCAGATTATTAGGGGCAATATGTAAACTGCTTAGAGAGAGCTATTGCTATCAAGTCAATTGGAGTGGAGTCACATTTCATAGACCTAGTGGTCAGACTGGGCAATTTCTAGACCACTGAAAGATGACAATACAGTGGAAATCAGGACACTTCTATCCATCCCTTGCCTACCTTGTCACTAAATAAATGTAAGAACATCAGACGCTACCTACCACAATTCTTTGAAGTTTTCTCCTTTGATTGAAGTTCTAAAGCCATTTCCCCCTATAAACTTGAGTGTGACTATAAGGAAAATGCAGAAAAAAAATGTCTTTCCTGGCACTAATCTGAAATATCCCAGTTCTTTATTTTCAAATCTCGAATACATAAAAGAAAGCTCAACGTTTGCATGTGGAACAACATTTTCTCTCTTTGATTCCTCCTTACTTTTCCAGTTTCCTGTCCCAGCAAAAACTCAATATCCTGGCATTCAAAGCAGTGGTATTCAGCAGGTCCTGGCCAGTTCTGGAGAACCAGTAGCGGAAATTTTGAGTAGTTCGGAGAACCAGTAAATACCACCTCTGGCTGGCCATCTATTCTCTGCCTCCCGGGTCCCAGCTGATTGGAAGGGAATGGGAATTTTGCAGTATCCCACCCTGGAGTGGGTTGGGAATGGAGATTTTACAGTATTGTTCCCCTGGAGTAGAGAGGGAATGGAAATTTTACAGTATCCTTCCCCTGGAGTGGGGAGGGAATGGAGATTTTGCAATATCCTTCCCCTGTCATGCCCACCAAGCCACGCCCACAGAACTGGTAGTAAAAAAAGTTTGAATCCCACCATTGTCTGTGACCTAACATTTAGTGCTCTACATGTTTTAGTCTTTTTTTATTTGCATATGGACAGTGGATTCTGGAAAGTCTTAGTACTGGAGAGAAATTGTAGCCCCAAGACTATCAAATACATTGGAGCTCAACTGTCTTGTGGTTGAAACAAGAAACTAGTGCAATTTACACTTGAGTTTGAGTTTTATTGGATTTATATGCCGCCCTTCTCCCAAAGGACTCAGGGCGACGTACAACATTAAAAAACACACATCACGAAAGTTAAAAAGAAATTAGATACATATCCAAAAAACAAACCCAATTAATAGGACAATAACATTTTAAAAAATGAGATAAAATTAACAGGCCAGGCCAGCTTGCTGGAAAAGCCAACTTTTTAGGGCGCGTCGGAAGGACCGGAGATCAGGGATTATGCGAAGCTCTGGGGGCAGCTCATTCCAGAGGGAAGGCGCTCCCACAGAGAAGGCTCTTTCCTCCACCCCCCAAAAGAATCAGCGAATATTTTGGAGGGTTAGAACAGACCACATTCAAAATAATTTTTCCCAGAGAGTTTGCAGCTATGCAAGTATAAGAGGCAGCAGTTAGTAATTCCTGATATATTAAAAAAGAGACTCTTACTCTAGCTGGAAATAAGCTTCTTAGTTTCACTCCGGTTAATTTTATTCCTAGTCCTTGTTAACATGGCATTATTGTTATGTTTTGGGTTTTCCCCTCTTTTATTGCAATGCTTTAATATCACTTTTGATTTCTATTCTAATTTGATGTAACACTGTTGGTGAAACTCCCCCCCCTTCTGAGTTATGTCCTAGAAGAACTAGGGATTAACCCAATAAAATTACAAATAAGATACAGCATGCAAAGAGTTGTTTTACACTAAATGAATAAATGAGGAATGGTTGCAGAAACTGGACATGGCTAGTCTAGTGAAGAGAAGGACCAGGGGAGACATGATGGCAGCATTCCAATATTTGAGGGGCTGCCGCAGAGTAGAAGGGGGTCAAGCTGTTTTCAAAAGGCCCTGAATGCCAGACAAAGAATAATGGATGGAAACTGAACAAGGAGAGATTCAACGTAGAGGAGAAATAAGGAGAAATTTTCTGACAGTGAGAACAATCAACCAATGGAACAAAAGTTGCCTTCAGAAGTTGTGGGAGCTTCATCCCTGAAGGTTTTCAAGAAGAGACTGGACTGCCATCTGTCAGAAGTGGTGTAGGGTCCCTTGGGTGGGGAGTTGGACTAGATGACCTGCAAGGTCCCTTCCAACTCTGTTAATCTGTAAATGGATCCAGAACATTTGGAATTTCTCAAGGCCTCACAGGTGTATCAGTAGAGGTTCAACCCACTGAATGATTTCACAAAAGTTAGTACTGCAGTAAGAAAACCCCTGTAGTGGAATGTAGCCTGGATTCCCAGGAGGGAGGGAGGGCTACATTCTGGAAGACCAAGAGACAGCCAAGTTTAGAAGGTTTAGTTGAGAGAAAGAGGGTCAAGACAGCCTCTCCTTAAAGGTTCTCAGGGTATATCTTTAAGGATGCAAGTAAAGGTAAAGGTTATCCTCGCACATATGTACTAGTTGTTCCTGACTCTAGGGGGTGGCGCTCATCTCTGTTTCAAAGCCGAAGAGCCAGCACTGTCCAAAGACGTCTCCGTGGTCATGTGGCTGGCATGACTCAATGCCAAAAGCACACAGAACGCTGTTACCTTCCCACCAAAGGTGTCCCCTATTTTTCTACTTGCATTTTTATGTGCTTTTGAACTTAGGTTGGCAGAAGCTGAGACAAGTAACGGGAGCTCACTCTGTTATGTGGGTGGCACTAGGGATTCGAATCGCCAAACTGCTGAATTTTCTGATCAACAAGCTCAGCATCTTAGCCACTGAGCCACCACATCCCTTGCAAAGATGTAAATAGTTTGGTTTAATTTGGCAAGATTTCTGTCTATGGGTGAGGAACAATTGAGAGATTATAGGTGAGGCATTGGGAGGGGACATTTGCAGGAAACAACCGTTCAAATTAGTAGTTAAGAAAATCTATCTGTGTATTCTAGCCGTGTCTGTTCGTTTGGACTATCTGCGTTGCTTCATTTGAATTATCTGGGTTGCTGCAGAGCTACTCTATTGAACGTAAGTTGTTTGGGCCCTCAGCCAATTGTATGTATGTATGTATGTATGTATGTATGTATGTATGTATGTATGTATGTATTAAGTGTTATGTCAAAGCACCTGGTATGCCCAAATATGGGAGGAAGCATAGGGCTTCCCTTTTGCCTTTCAGCTCTAAGCTTGTGGCTTAGAGGCTAATACAACTGCCTAACATGTAAAACAGCCCAGGTTCAAATCCCACTAAGGGCATGGCTAGCTGATGAGAGCTAAATAGCTTGAAATAGATCTATACTAGTCTCCCTTTATTTATTTATCACACAAATGCAATATATATGTATGTATGTATGTATGTATGTATGTATGTATGTATATGTACTGTATATGTATATGCATGTGTGTGTATACTTACATATATGTGTATATATATATGTGTGTGTGTGTGTATACTTACACACACATATGTGTATGTATGTGCATGTGTCTGTGTATATATACAGTACCTGCCATATTTTCTTAGTGCATGGTTGCGAAGCTAATGTGCAGCACATGTGATAAACAGCCGCCAAGCGTCTTGCCATCCTCCGTTCCTAAAAGCACATGAAACTGGCATAAATAATTGTGCTGTAGAAAGCTGTTCTGTTGAATCTTGCCTATCACTGACAATTTACATATCTTAGGGAAACCTTTTGTCAGCTTCTGCCATTTCGGCGCTATTATGTGCCTTTCTGGATAATTACCAGTTAATGTGAAAAAGCAGATGGGGGGGCTAGGAGGGGGGGTAGGAAGGAAAAACCTTGAAATTTCTGATAGAGAATCCTTAAACCTTCCCTCTTATCTGTGCGAAGCAGCTTCCTGATTTCAAAAGAAGTTTGAAAACCTTTGTTCGAAATGTCCCTGATTCCCAGTTTGAATGAACTGAATGACATTCAGCTCAAATTATAAGGCTTCTCTCTCTCTCTCTCTCTCAACTCCCCACCCCCCCCACCCCAAACCATTAAATTCCATCACCACAAACTGTCAGCGTAAGGATGGGAGGCCTCTTAAGTAACGTATCAGTTGTTTCGCTTTGCTTTTGCCAATTGAGCATCACTTCCATGGTGGGCACCGAACAAATCCATCCTGCTAGGGAAAATCATGGCCATTTTGCATCCAGGCAAACGGGGCCTTTTCTAGAGGCCCTGTTGTGTACAAGACAACACCTCTTGAAAAAAGTAAGGATCTACATTTAGGCAAGAAAAACAGAATGCACAGGGACAGTATATGTGGTACCTTGCTCAATAGTAGTATGGGAGAGGGATCTTGGAGTCCTAGTGGACAACCATTTCAATATGAGCCAGCCGTGTGCAGCAGCTGCCAAAAAAGCCAACACAGTTCTAGGCTAGATAAACAGCGGGATAGAATCAAGATCACGTGAAGTGTTAATATCACTTTATAAGGCCTTGGTAAGGCCACACTTGGAATACTGCATCCAGTTTTGGTCACCACCATGTAAAAAAGATGTTTTGAGATTCTAGGAATGGTGCAGAGAAGAGCAACAAAGATGATTAGGGGACTGGAAGCTAAAACATATGAAGAACGGTTGCAGGAACTGGGTATGTCTATTTTAATGAAAAGAAGGACTAGGGGAGACATGATAGCAATGTTCCGATATCTCAGGGGCTGCCACAAAGAAGAGGGAGTCAAGCTATTTTCCAAAGCACCTGAGGGTAGGACAAGAAGCAATGAGTGGAAACCAATCAAGGAGAGAAGCAACTTAGAAATGAGGAGAAATTTCCTGACAGTTAGAACAATTAATCAGTGGAAGAGAAGTTGCCTCCAGAAGTTGTGAATGCTCCAACACTGGAAGTCTTTAAGAAGATGTTGGATAGCTATTTGTCTGAAGTGGTGTAGGGTTTCCTGCCTAGGCAGGGGGTTGGACTAGAAGACCTCCAAGGTCCCTTCCAACTCTGTTATTCTATTCTATTCTATTCTATTCTATTCTATTCTATTCTATTCTATTCTATTCTATTCCATTCCATTCCATTCCATTCCATTCCATTCCATTCTTCATCTTCTGCTCTCCAGAGGTTCTCAGAACCATTTGAAAGCAGGAAGCATTTATGGGTGCAGAAACACGGTGAGATTCACTTTGAGTTTGGAAGAACGTTCTGAGTCTAGGCAGTTTTGGAATTGCCACAGTTTATTGAGTGACCGTTCAAAGTTATAGCGGCACCGCAAAAAGTGACTTATGACCGTTTTTCACGCTCATGACGGTTGCAGCATCTCCGTGATCACGCGATCAAAATTCGGACATTTTGCAAGTGACTCATGTTTATGATGGTTGTGGTGTCCCAGGGTCCTGTGGTCTCCTTTTGCGACCATCTGTCAAGCAGAGTCAATGGGGAAGCCAGATTCACTTAAGAACGGTGTGGCTAACTTATCAACCACAGCGACCATGGCAAGAAAGGTCATCAAATGGCTTGAAACTCACTTAATAACTCTTTCAGTTAGCCACAGAAACCTTGGGCTCCATTGTGGCCGTAAATTGAGGATTACCTTTAGAGGACATTGTTGTGGCCCGCCAGCGGTCAACGGTGCTGGCAGTAGACTCAGACAGTGAGGAGGCTGGGGAGGAACATGGGCGAGTCCTGGACTCTGGGGAAGGCTGTGATTAGGGAGGCAGAGAGAATGCCAGAGCCGTCCAACAGTTATCGCCTGCGTTTGGAGTCAGACATCAGTGAGGCAGAAGAACAACTGGAGCCTGTTCCCAGTGTGCGCATGCGTAGAGTTTCCAGACGAAGGGAACAGCTAAAGAACAGGGGTCGACTTGGGAGTAAGGTTACAGGTAGACGGTGAATGGCCCCTCCCAGAGAAAATAAAAGAGGAGCAAAAGGGAAGTGGAGTTTGCAGGAAACAATTAATTCACTTAATTAATGTGAAGATTTGTTCCTGACTCTCAGAGACTCCTTGCCACGTATTTTATTGTACAGTGTTTGGAAGATATCAGCCTGGCAGCCCTCCAAGCCTGATAAGGTCTGTGGTTGTGAATTCACCCTTGAAAGACTGTTTGCTGGGACTTTGCTGGATGCGAACGAGAGAAATTCACACTAGCTTACTAAAAAGGTTTTTTTTTTTCGGGACAAGGAGTCTGCTTCGTGATTTGTTGAAGCCTAGGTCAGGACACAATGGAAATATGTTGAACTGAAAGCAACGCCATGCTCTTTGGCTCTTTCAACCATAAACAAGAGGAATTTGAATGGAATTGCAAAGCTTTGTAGAACCAAGTAGAAACACTGAGGCTATTTTGCACAAAGGATGAAAACTTTGGACAAATTGCAAGGCAGATTTTAGCCCGGGTCTTGACTGTTATGTGTAACTTTTTATCACATTCAACCAATGCCTTGGTTCATGCTCTTTAGCATCATGACATATTCATTAATTTCCCCACAAATAATGAATTAATTGTAATGCTACTGGGAAAAAGTGCCGGCAAAATAATATTGGAAGCCAATTTGAAATCTTCTTCTTTAACTTACTCCTTATTTTATTTGTGAAGGGTCTCCTTCCTCCACTCCCTCAACGGTTATTGGTATGTGCACGACTAAGTCATGTTTTTCTCTGCGCATCTGTTGGTGGCAAAGCAAATTTATTCAAAGAAGCTGGAAAAAAGCACCTTGACTTCAAAATAAATTAAAGCAATGTTTCTCCCTCTGGCCAAAGAGACCAGTGCCTGGCTGTCATCTGTGCACAAATGCGAAATCTGATGGCATGGCAAGGTGTGGAAATGTTAAGAACATGTTTCTTGACTTCACCATAAAGATCGTTAAGGATTCTACCTCATTTCCTCTCTGGCTGATAGAACTTTACGCTATTGGAAGAAATGAAAGATAATTAAAAAGTTAAAGTCAGGAGGCAAAATGCATACACAGAAAATGCCAGCTATGGAATCGGTTTGTCCCAGAAATGTGTTTCATCCATTAAATTTCATAGCATTCGCTCCATGTTTCATATCCTGTTCAGCCAGTGCCAACAAAGCTGAGCTAAATTTAAAATACCTCTTTTCCAAAAAAAAAAACCCCAAAACCCCATCTGAAGAACTTCGAGCCTAAGGATGTTTTTAACATATTCCTTTTTAATTGCAGTTTGCTTAGCGGGGAATAAAATACAAGCTTGCGATTGGGAGGCTGACAAAGTCCTAATTTATTGGAAAGACATTTGAATCCTTGATTAATTGTTCTAACTGTCAGGAAATTTCTCCTCAGTTTCTAAGTTGCTTCTCTCCTTGATTAGTTTCCACCCATTGCTTCTTGTTCTACCCTCAGGTGCCTTGGAGAATAGTTTGACTTCTTCTTCTTTGTGGCAACCCCTGAGATATTGGAAGAGTGCTATCATGTCTCCCCTAGTCCTTCTTTTCATTAAACTAGACATACCCAGTTCCTGCAACCTCCTTCATATGTTTTAGCCTTCAGTCCCCTAATCCTCTTTGTTGCTCTTCTCTGCACTCTTTCTAAAGTCTCCACATCTTTTCTACATCGTGGTGACCAAAACTGGATGCAGTATTCCAAGTGTGGCCTTACCAAGGCATTATAAAGTGGTATCAACACTTCATGTGATCTTGATTCTATCCCTCTGTTTGTGCAGCCTAGAACTGTGTTGGCTTTTTTTGGCAGCTGCTGCACACGGCTGGCTCCTATTTAAATGGTTGTCCACTAGGATTCCAAGATCCCTTCAGTTGCTGGAAAGCAACCACGCCATCAACAGACACATTGACTTACAACCAGACTTCAGAATCTAGAAGGATACTGCAAAATCCCCATTCCCTCCTGATCAGCTGGGACTCGGGAGGCAGAGAATAGATGGGGGCGGGGCCAGCCAGAGGTGGTATTTGCTGGTTCTCCGAACTATTCAAAATTTCTGCTACTGGTTCTCCAGAACTGGCCAGAACCTGCTGAATACCACCTCTGCTTCACCCTCATCCTTCACCCGAGCTACAGATAGTTGCCACTATTGCAAGCAAGCATACCATTTGGGGACCAGCAGTTAGCAATCTATTACAGTGTAATTAAGCTTGGTCATGTTTACATTGCTTGATGATAAAACGTAAAGATTAATTTACCTTTCTGTCTCGTTGCACCATCGTCGTCCTCTGCCATTAAAACGCAGTGGTCGCAAGCTGTGAGTGAAGCCCTCCAATTATTTTACGCTGGCCCTAAAGTCTGCCCCTTAATCTGTCATTTTATATGTGGTTATCGTCATTTATTGCTTTGCCATGTAGTTATGGAAAGGCAATTATAGCAAAATTATGTCGTGTTTGGGTTTTTTAAACGAGATTTGGGAGACTTTGCCACCGAGGAAATGACCCCTTCCCCATTCTTTCTCTTTGCATTCGCCCCTCTTGAAGAGACGGGAGGGGAGAAAGGTCTGATGATTCCTTCGCAGAAGCTGCCACCCCAGGGAAGCCCTGTGAACAATGCTGCATCATTGGTTTTGACTTCAAAGGATTGCACCCTTGATGCAATTTAAATTGGATCTTCGCAGTGGCAGCCCAATTGAAAATTAAAGCAAAGGGCTGCCCCTCCCTCCCTTGTTCTCACTGTCATTACCGGTAGAAAAGCAATGGGGTTTCTCAGTGGCAAACACAGAAGCTGATCTATTTGAGCCCAAGTTTGCATTTTATCCCCCCAGAGGGACGGTGAGATTTGCACATTTGGAGCAGGTGAAGAGTGCCCCTTTCTTTTCTTTTCTTTTTTGTTTATACTTTGCTTTTCCAGCTACAGTAAGACTTGGTTCTATGGGAGAATGTTCACACATTATACTGGAATAATGTATTACTCCATAGATAGATAGATTATACTGATCTATCTATCTATCTATCTATCTATCTATCTATCTATCTATCTATCTATCTGTCTATCATCTATCTATCTATCTATCTATCTATCTATCTATCTATCTATCTATCTATCATCTATCATCATCTATCATCTATCTATCTATCATCATCTATCTATCATCTATCTATCTATCTATCTATCTATCTATCTATCTATCATCTATCTATCTATCTATCTATCTATCTATCTATCTATCTATCTATCTATCATCTATCTATCTATCTATCATCTATCTATCTATCTATCTATCTATCTATCTATCTATCTATCATCTATCTATCTATCTATCTATCTATCATCTATCTATCATCTATCTATCTATCTATCTATCTATCTATCATCTATCTATCTATCTATCTATCTATCTATCTATCTATCTATCATCTATCTATCTATCATCTATCTATCTATCTATCATCTATCTATCTATCTATCTATCTATCTATCATCTATCTATCTATCTATCTATCTATCTATCTATCTATCTATCTATCATCTATCTATCTATCATCTATCTATCTATCTATCTATCTATCTATCTATCTATCTATCATCTATCTATCTATCTATCTATCTATCTATCTATCTATCTATCTATCTATCTATCTATCTATCTATCTATCTATCATCTATCTAAAAGCAAAATACAACTCAAGTATCATCTTGAAATCTCCAAAACCGTAAAGCCTACAAACTTGAAATTTGGCACATATGTTCTTCTTGGCTTCTAGGTGCTCGCTAAGAAAGGATTTTTTGTAATGACTACCAGATCATTAGTATTTCTTATATTATTATTATTAACACACTCTGATGCTAAGGAGTTAGATGTTCTACTCCCCCTCCCCACCTGAAAAGAACTCTGTTCCAACTGCCACTTGGGCATGGACATGGCCAGCATGTCCATGTGGGCATCTCATCTGGCCTGCGGGCTGGGAGTTTAGACATTCTACTCTCCCTCTACACCTGAAATATGCTCTGATGCTAAGGAGTTAGACTGAGGGAGAGAAGGGGATAGAAGAGGATCGATGGGGCCAGCCTGAGGGAGAGAACTGAAGAAGCTTCTTAGGTGAGAAGAGAAAAGTCTTCAATAAAAAACAAAGAAAGTCCAGTTGCCTCTTGAAAAAGCACCTTTGGGGCCTGCACATAACTCTTTCAGCTTTTACCTGGATGCATGGAAGCAGAAGCACAATTTAGAAATCCAGGTATATCAGAAAACAACCTGCATATTTATGACTGGGGAAGGCTCCAATGGATCCTGTGTTGGACACAGAGATAGAGCCAGGACAGTGCGACATTTCCCAGCCACCAGAGAGGCAGCTGCCTTTGGAGGCTGAGATGAGTGAGGAGGAAGAACAGCTGCGACCTGTTCCAGATGCACGTATGCACAAAGCAGTTAGGAGAGGTGAACAACAGAGGACAAGGAGTCGACTTGGGAAGCAAAGGATACATGGATGCTGACTGGCCCATCCAATACCACTGATTATTTTATGCACTAATTGTTGGAAAACTATGCAGACCTGCAGAGAAGTGGATGGGCAGAAGCAACCTTCTCCTGAACATGCCAGAAAGTTCTTAAATTAAGAGTCAAGAGACAAAGTGGGTCAGAAGCAATCGAGTAAGTCGTTGATGATAAATAGTGTGTGTTTCCTAGAACTGTAAAGCTAAGACTTGGATCAAGATGGTAATTGTGTATTTCTGGGCTGTCTTTAGGAAGGTGTCTGAAATCATTTCATCAAATTCAAATCAAAGAAGTTGATTAAGTTATGTAAAGGCAAGCATCTACCATTTTTTTCTCTAAATCATCTTGAAAAATTGAAGTGGGATATTTTCCTAGTCTTTGTCATTGAGATTTGTGAAGGGTTTAAGGAACGGAATGCTCTCCAATAAAAGAGAAGTGCCAGAAACATTGGAAGAATCTTTGCAAATTTCTGCATTCAACCATCTGAACATCATTATTCCAGTTTTCTGAAAGTTAATCAAGCTGTAAACATCTTAATGGGAGAATTACAAGTGTAATGCAGAAATGGTACAGAGCTACAGGTAAGAGTGAACATTGATACACATTACATTGGCTCATCAAAATGGGCACTTGCACATTTTTTGGCTCCAGGTTTCATCCCTGCTGAGAGCAGATTTTCAGTCTGACCCGTGAGTTAGCACATCACAGGCAATTCTCCTTGTTGGACCATCAGCTCATTGTCAACTCTCAAATACCACATCGTGTGGATCCAATGACAGAGCATTCGCAATTTATGGAGGCCAGCTCTCCACTGGTTAATTGTCCTCACTGTTAGGAAGTTTCTCCTCAATTCCAGGTTGCTTCTCTCTTTAGTTTCCATCCATTGTTTCTTGTCCTGCCTTCTGGTGCTATGGAAAAATAAGTTGACACCCCCCCCCCCCACTTAAGAAAGTGACTATTCTTAAAATCAAAACTTTGACTCACCAAAGAATATCCATTGCATTTTAGAAAGAGGGCTTCTGTTGTTGCTGGTGATAGCCGAGTAGCAGAGAGAGTTAATGTTTTGCCAGAGTCACTGACAAGCTGATCGGTGTCAAATCAGGTACCCATGAGATAGAATAGATTGAACTTGACAGCACTGGATAATTTACAACTTTCACCTTCAGTGTCCCATAATTTACTTCACAGCCACCGAAGAGAATCTGGAGCCTAAGAGAATTGATGGGATTGGAATGCAGATGTGACATCCCATCAAACTTCAAGGCTGAAATCCTGGATTCTCTTACCAACCGTAAAGCCCATTGGGCTCAATTGGTCCTAGGAGATGTACCTGTGTGTGTGTGTGTGTGTGTGTGTGTGTGTGTCTCCCTTCTCTCTCCCCCTCCATCCATATATCTCTCTCTTTCCTCCCCTATCTATTTATCTATCTATCTATCTATCTATCTATCTATCTATCTATCTATCTATCTATCATCCATCCATCCATCCATCCATCCATCCATCTACCTCTTTCTATCTGTCTCCATCCATCTCTCTCTCTCTCTCCATCCAGCTACCTCTTTCTATCTGTCTCCATCCATCTCTCTCTCTCTCTCTCTCCATCCATATCTATCTATCTATCTATCTATCTATCTATCTATCTATCTACCTATCTACCTACTTACCTACCTACCTATCTACCTATCATCCATCCATCCATCCATCCATCCATCCATCCATCCATCCATCTATCATCCATCCATCCATCCATCCATCCATCCATCCATCCATCCAGCTACCTCTTTCTATCTGTCTCCATCCATCTCTCTCTCTCTCTCCATCCATATCTATCTATCTATCTATCTATCTATCTATCTATCTATCTATCTATCTATCTATCTATCTATCTATCTATCTACAGTATCTATCTATCTAAAAGCACTCAGGCCCACATATCTACCCTACAAAAACATGCTGGATTAAACTGTTCTCTTATCCGCAGAGGGATGATTACTTAAATGCTCTTTTATCACCCCATTGAATTTTGCAGGGCTTCTTTGTCCATCTCTGTGATTTTCTGTGGTAGGTTTTGAGTTGGAATGTAGGCATCTTTCAGTGGTGCGATCCCACCAGTTCCACAACCAGTTCACGTTTGATGGTGCGTGTGGCTGACACCAAGCCTCTGAACAGATTTGCCATAATTTATGACGTACTCTGACATTTTCACTCAGCCAACAGCAGCTACATTAGGAGCTCATTCCATCCAGGAATAAAGTGTACTTTATTCCTGTCAGCATTACTACCGGTTCGGTGCCCGAACAATTTTGCGTGCACCAGATGTGCGCGTTTGCACTTAAAAAGATCTTCACATGCGCACACCATTAAAAACAGAAAAGAAGTTACATTTTTTCAATGAAGATTGTTCTGCATTCTGAGAGAAAATAAAGATGGCGGCACCCAGGATAGAAATGATATGGTCACATGTCCCCTCGAGTTACTACCTATTTGGCTGAATAGTCCGAACCGCTATGAACCCACCTCTGGAGCGTACCTATTTAGTTCCATAAAAGGGACATGGTGGCTCAGTGGATAAGATGCTGAGCTTGTCGATCAGAAAGGTCGGCACTTCGGTGGTTCGAATCCCTAGCGTCGTGTGAGGGAGTGAGCTCCCATTCACTTGTCCCATCTTCTGCCAACCTAGCAGTTCGAAAGGACATAAAAATGCAAGTAGAAAAATAGGAACCACCTTTGGTGGGAAGGGAACAGCATTTTGTGCACCTTGAGTGTTGAGTCATGCCGGCCACATGACCACAGAGACGCCTTCGGACAGCGCTGGCTCTTTGGCTTAGAAATGGAGATGAGAAAACATGAAAATACCACCACAGGAGGAAGTTATTCAGAAAATAATGGAATGTGCCGAAGTGAGCAAATTGACATTTGAAATTAGAGAACAAGAAGATAAACCATTTTATAAGCGATGGGATTTATTTTATCAACGGTTAGGGAAAAAAAGTATGGAAATGAAATATGCTAGAGAATTTTACCATATAAGGATAATGGAATGATACAGAATATAATATAAAGATATACTACTATTGGATGGATTTAGAAAGATGTTGAAATGTCATAATATAAATTAATTCAAAATTCAGGATATCTCACATAAAATGAAGTAATAATAGTTATAGTCAAATAAATGATTAATAATGATACTAACCTATGCATATATACTAGATTGATAACATGAGATTCTATATAAATTGTGAGGACTATGGAGAGGATGCACAAAGGTTGCGTAACCAGCCGACACGCTGTAGGTAACTGGAAGATGGTTTTATGTTTTATGTTTTGTTTGTGTTTGTTTGTCTAAAAATTAAAATTTCTTTTAAAAAAAGAAAAGAAACGGAGATGAGCCCTGCCCCCTAGAGTTGGGAACGACTAGCACATATGTCCGAGGGGAACCTTTACCTTTTAATTAGTTCCATTAATGGAAAATATATATATACAGATTTGTTTAAAGAAGCTAAACTGTTTTCCTTTCTGTGTATTCTGGTGCTGTGAATGCCAACAAGCTGGGCTACCAGCAACGAATTGATTCTTTGGTTAAAGGACATTTCCAACATACTTAGGTAGAACTAGGTTCACTTATTGTACAAAGCCATATATGGTTTAACTCTGGTTTATTGGCTAAACTAAAATGTTTGCTTTTCAACAACCCACAAAGTCAACAGTAATAGTCTTCAAACCTTAGTCATTTGATTCATGCACCATGCTAAGCCAAGACCAGCCAACACATTATGATTCAGTTATGAGGTCTGAACCCAACATCTGAGAGCCTCTGTATGTGACCCTTTTCCATCTCATCATGCCTGTCAGTTCATTGGTTTTAGCTTTTCCGTGCTCCTTCCTAGCTATTTCCAAAGAAGACTTTGATGGTCTGCGTTCTGTTTTTGATTCACTAACTGAGCTCTGTTGACTGCAGACAAAACAACTGGCAAAATCCAATATATACACAAATAAAAACCCTTGGCAAATTATTCTTTGGGGGGGGGGGAATTTCCTGAAAACAAGACCTATGAAATGCACATACAGATGTTTTGCTGCTTTGTCAAAAACAGGGAGGGGGAGAGAGAGAGACAGAGACAGACAGAGACAGACAGAGAAAGACAGACAGAGAGATACATAGACAGAGAGAAAGACAGAGAGATAGAGACAGACACACAGAGAGAGACAGAGAGAAAGAGAGACAGAGAGTGAGAGACAGAGACACAGAGAGAAAGTCAGACAGACAGAGAGAGACAGAGAGAGGCATAGACAGAGAGAGACAGAGAGACAGACAGACAGAGAGACAGAGAGAGAGAGAGAGAGAGAGAAAGAGACATAGAGAGAAAGACACACAGAGAGAGACATAGACAGACACACACACACACACACACACACAGAGTCAGAGAGACAGAGACAGAGTGAGACAGAGAGAGAGAACGAGATAGAGAGAAAAACAGAGAGAAAGAGAGAGAAAGACACAGAGACACACACAGAGAGAAAGACACAGAGAGAGAGAGAGAGAGGCAGAGAGAAAGACACAGAGAGACAGACAGACAGAGACACACAGAGAAAAAGGCAGAGAGAGAGAGAGAGAGACAGAAAGACAGAGAGAGAGAGACAGAAAGAGACAGAGGAGAGACAGACAGACAGACACAGACACACAGAGCAAGAGAGACGAGACAGAGAGAGAGAGAGAGAGAGAGAGAGAGAGAGAGAAAGAAAGAGAGAGAGAGAGAGAGAGAAGCCCTTTGAGCTAAAATTAAAATTGATCTGCAAGATGGGGTACGCTGAAGGATATGAGTGGATCATCATAATTAGATCAACATGGTTGGCAAACTCCAAACGACTTTGACTTTATTTTATTTTTTTTGAACTGACAGATTCCTTCTGAAATGGAATGTTTTGCAAGCGAAATGCAAATAGGTTGGCTGCAATAATTTGGGGATGACTGGACCAGCTTCCTCTCTACAGTCCTCTCCCTCTGCAGGGATGGTGGTGGTGATATTTGATGACAGTTGTCAAATTTAGAACATCTATCCTAAAATACAGACTCAGCCAGAATAGATTTTGGGTGCTTCTTTTGATGGAATGGCAGAGAGCGTTTTGCTCTTTTTGTTAGGTTTTGTTAAGTGGCACCAGTGAAGCAAAAAGAGGTTAGAGGGTGGACTGGACTGGAATGTCATTTTATTAAAAAGGAGATTTGGAAGACGCAGAGATTTTACCCGCTAATCCCACCAAACAAATTACCTGGGGAAATTTAACAAAAAGCTATTTGGTATTCTCCTCTGACTTCACAAGAGCAATGAAGACACATTTTCAATCATTCAGTGTTTTCAGAGGTGAAAATGGTTGTACTGGAAGCTCTGCCCCCTTGGGATGTTTGTGTGTTTGTGTGATGCACCAACACATGTAGAAAGGGGGCTCTAGTGTGAATCACAATGGCACAGTCTTGGTTTTCTCATTTCTAACCCCCTAACCCCTGATTGCCCCTGCATCTAAGGGGGCTCCCAATATGTCCTGGGCAGTGGTGAAATTAATTACTACTGGTTCTATAAGTCTAAGTGCTATTGCTATTGCTATGGCTTGGTCCATACCTTGCATTGGGCCTTATTGTGATGCCCTTGTTTGTGACTGTGTCTGGTGCAAACTACACCCCTTTAATTTATAAATCATAGGTTATGTCTTGAAGTCAACCCTCCCAGTTGGCTTGTTCATCAAACGGTGGCTCAAATAACAGCTTAGTGCATTGCCTGATGGCACCCCTTCCGTAAATCCATGATATTTATATGCGACATATCAGTGTATTTGTCCCTTTAGCATCATTGGCAGCTTCTTCCCAAATATCCTTGCCAGAGACTGGCATGCTGAACTGCTCAACCACTGGGTTGTTGTGTCTCTTGTAGAAAAATAGTTAGGGCTTGCCCATCAGCCAAGAGGGCTGTTGGCAAGCCTCTTCATCTTCAACAAAGGTATGATGCGCCAGAATTATCTGCCAAAGCTTTTTGTGGCATGGAGCTCTCAGCATGATTGCCTGAGTAGTTGCAATAGATCCAACTGCAGCTTAAAAAAAAGGAGGTAACGTTACAAGGTTTGCCACTGTAAATTAGACTTCAGTGCCAGGAGTCTTCCAGGAGATAAGTCATCCCCTTATCGGTGGGACTTCATTCTCTACTGATATGCAAGCTGTTTGCTTCTCTTGTTTCTTCTATGACCAGAAGGTTCCTTAAACAAGGACAGTGTCAACACAGCTACCAAAATCCTGGGTCAAAAGAGAAGACCCGAATCTGACAACAAGAACTATCTCAGAAACTTGAAGCAGAAAAGCTTGGGAAGTGGCCATCTAATGAAATGCCTCCCTTGGCAATCATTGCCACAAGAGTTACTAATTCATTTGGGGCCTCAGAAGGACTGGGGATGAGTTCCGTCATTTGACATGCACAGAGACCTTCTAGAACAAAGGGCCAAGCGCAGCTCTTGGATACATTAGAAGCAAGGCGACTGGTGACATTTGGGTTGACCATGGAATCTGTAATAAGTTGGGGATCAGATGCTAATGGATATAGCCATTTTCTTCTCCTGCTCTTCTTTTCTCTCTCCTCCTTTCTTTCTCCTCCTCCTCCCTATCTTTTTCTCTCTCCTCCTCCTTCTCCTCCTCTCTCTTTTCTCTCTCCTTCTCCTCCTCATCCTCCTTTCTTTCTCCTCCTCCCTCTCTCTTTTCTCTCTCCTCCTCCCCTCTTCTTCTTCTTCCCCCCTCTCTTTTTCTCTCTCCTCCTTCTCCTCCTTTCTTTCTCCTCTTCCTCCCTCTCTCTTTTCTCTCTCCTCCTCCTCCTCTTCTCCCTCCTGCTCCTCCTCTTTTCTCTCCTTCTCTTCTTCCTCCTCCTCCTCCTCTTTTCTCTCTTCTCCTCTCTCCCTTTCCCTCCTTCTCTTTCTTTCTCTTTTTCTCTTTCCCTCTCCATCTCCCATGCTCCCTCTTCTTTTCTCTCCCTCCCAGAAGCAGGAAGAGGCTAATAAAACTTAGCGAAGCCTTTGATTCCATGAATTGCAAAGGGTTTTAAAAGCCTGCAGAGCCTCCTCATCTCTTTGGAGTTAAGTGTGAACATTGCACTGTCAGCTGACTACCTTTGCTATAGCATCCTTCCCTTGCAGGCTACTCTGGAGACCCTCAGTGCTTTCTAAAGCAGTTTACAGTGGACCGGGGAAGGAAGAACTGAGAGGAGGAAGAGAACTGATGCTGTCTGAGAAATGCAATTCGAAGGCCGCGTGGGGAAGGAGAAGGCCTTGGCTTGGCCTTCTGGACTGTGGCCCATCTCATCCATTTAACAATAATTAGCTAATGCGATTAAGACAGTAGAAAAAACCAAAATGATTGCTCTGCTTCATGCTGAGCCTAAGGAAAGATGCTGGGGTTGCAAGTGAAGCTTTGCATCATTTTGAAGTTTTAAGATCCTTATCGCAATCTGGGGGAAGAGGGATTTTCTCTCTCTCTTCATTCTACCCTAATCAGGAAAACATGCTGCTTCCTCTGTGCGACTCTAAAACAATGCCAGATATATTGCCATAGAGTGCAGGCTAGAACTGGGGGGTGGGTGGGTCTGAGATTTGGCTTCAGTTCCTTATGAGAGCTAAATGGAATCCTATTTTTTTATTATTATTTAAAGAGGCATTTGGTTCCTCTTGGCAGCCACAGATAAAAGACCACAATAAAAGCAGCCTCCTTTGAATTAACTGGGTTTAGGAAGATGGCCCAATATAGTCTGCTGGTTAAGACAAAGGATAATCAGATATCTTGCTCCAGGGGTGAGTTGCAGGCGGTACACACCGGTACGGGTGTACCGGAGCCTACCCGCAGCACCGGGTACCGTTCTGGAACTGTGCTCCTCAGAGCCCACCCACCCACCTGAGCTCCTTACCTGTCCTTTAAGTCTTTGGCACTTCCGTGCATGCGCATGGCACATACGGCGCCTGAGGGATGCTCCGCTGAGCAGCTGGAGTGTCACGGAGGCTTGCGGAAGGGTCGCAGGCAAGTATGACACATGTGTACGCCACGCACATCCACGTGGGTGATGCCGGGACCGCTCCAACTGTATCGGTTAGAACGGAATCCGGAACCCATCACTGCCTTGCTCTTATAAAGAAGGCAACTGGGATGGGAGTTGAAGTTGACTTTCCTGCTGATCATGGCATAGGATCTCCCCCAAGGCCAGAGGGCAGCAGGTTATTTTAGGGCAGGGCTGTCAAAGTCAATTTCATTGAGGGTTGTGTTTGACCTCCAGGGGTGGGTGTGTCCAGGGTGGGCGTGTCCAGCTCGACATCACTTATGTCAGGGGTGCCTGTGGTGGCCTGAGTGCTCTGTCAGTGAAAACAGGCTCCTGAGCAGGGGTGAAATTCAGCAGGTTCTGATAGGTTCTAGACAATCAGGAGCGGAAATTTTGAGTAATTTGGAGAACTGGCAAATACCAACTGGCCTCGCCCCCATCTATTCTCTGACTCTCGAGTCCCAGCTGTTTGGAAAGGAATGGGGATTTTATAGTATCCTTCCCCTGGAGTGGGGAAGGAATGGGGATTTTGCAGTATCCTTCCCTGGAGTGGGGAGGGAATGGAGATTTTGCAGTATCCTTCCCCTGGAGTGGGGAAGGAATGGAGATTTTGCAGTATCCTTCCCCTGGAGTGGGGAGGGAATGGAGATTTTGCAGTATCCTTCTCCTGGAGTGGGGAAGGAATGGGGATTTTGCAGTATCCTTCCCTGGAGTGGGGAGGGAATGGAGATTTTGCAGTATCCTTCCCCTGGAGTGGGGAAGGAATGGGGATTTTGCAGTATCCTTCCCTGGAGTGGGGAGGGAATGGAGATTTTGCAGTATCCTTCCCCTGGAGTGGGGAAGGAATGGGGATTTTGCAGTATCCTTCCCTGGAGTGGGGAGGGAATGGGGATTTTGCAGTATCCTTCCCTGGAGTGGTGTGGGAATGGAGATATTTCAGTATCCTTCTCTTGTCACACCCCGGAACTGGTAGTAAATTTTTTTGAATTTCACCACTGTTCCTGAGCTCCATTTTTTGCTGCCACGGCCACAATTGGGCCTTCAGGAATGCCACCATGTGCATCTGAACATGAGACCCAGAGTGATGGAGAAAATTGCTGCTGAAGGAACAGCAGCCTATCCACCACTTTGGAACAACTAAGAAAGCTTAAAAGCAGGAGTAGTCCAACTTTGCAAGGCTGCCCGGGGAATTCTGGGGACTTGAAGTCCACACATCTTAGAGTTGCCAAGGTCTGGCACCCCCACCTGAGAAATTCCAAAATATCCCAAGAAGGATATAGAACACCAGGAGGCACTTTGACATTTTGAAAAATGGGAAGGAAGCTAGGCAGAGTTATTTCTGATCAATATGCACTCTGCTGCATGCATGTCTTGTTAATATTTGGGTTTTGTGGTTGGAGAAGCACGCTCTAAAACTCTGAGAATTTGAATTAGAAAGGAAATATGTATTTTGGCTGGTACTTTGCTTGAAGCGGCAAACTCAGATAAGTTGGCAGTAAAATGCACGCTGAATAAATAAGCACGGGGGGGATTTTACTCCAACTATTTCTTGAAATTAGTTATTGTGATGACATTTGCTGATTCAGGTGTAATTAATTACTCTTTTAAACTAATGGTAGGAATGACCAAATCTTTGCTGGACTTATTTTTAGTTCTAAATACATGGAAGGGTTTGATTATGAGACACAGAATTTTGAGCGTTTTCAGCATCTGGATTTGCAGCAGATTTTTCTAAAATATAGAATTAGTAAAAGTAAGGTTCTGCATTTAGGCAAGAAAAACATAATGTGCAGTACAGTATATGCGGTACCTCGTTCAATAGTAGTAACTATGAGAGAGTCCTAGTGGACAACTATTTAGATAGGAGCCAGCCGTGTGCAGCAGCTGCCAAAAAAGCCAACACAGTTTTAGGCTGTATAAACAGAGGAATAGAATCAAGATCACGTGAAGTATTAATACCACTTTATAATGCCTTGGTAAGGCCACACTTGGAATACTGCATTCAATTTTGGTCGCCATGATGTAAAAAAATGTTGAGACTCTAGAAAGAGTGCAGAGAAGAGCAACAAAGATGATTAGGGGACTGGTGACTAAAATATATGAAGAGCGGTTGCAGGAACTGGGTATGTCTAGTTTAATGAAGAGAAGGACTAGGGGAGACATGATAGCAGTGTTCCAGTATCTCAGGGCCTGCCACAAAGAAGAGAGAGTCAAACTATTCTCCAAGGCACCTGAATGTAGAACACGAAGCAATAGGTGGAAACTAAGCAAGGAGAGAAGCAACTTAGAACTACAGATAAATTTTCGGACAGTTAGAACAATTAATCAGTGGAACAACTTTCCTCCAGAAGTTGTGAATGCTCCGACACTGGCAGTTTTTAAGAACAGATTGGATAACCATTTGTCTGAAGTGGTGTAGAGTTTCCTGCCTAAGCGGGGGGTTGGACTAGAAGACCTCCAAGGTACCTTCCAACTCTGTTATTCTATTAGTATTCTATTCTGTTAGATTATCAAGCTCAATAATACATAGAATAGAGTAGAGTAGAGTAGAGTAGATTAGAATAGAATAGAATAGAATAGAATAGAATAGAATGGAATAAAAAATTTTATTGGCCAAGTGTGACTGTTTAAAAATTATAATCCATTTACCATGCATATTATTTCCTATTACTGTATATTAACATTATAAATAGGATATCCATAGTCTAATGATGTGTTTGCATTGTGACTTCTATTAGAGCAGTTTATCCTGAAGAATCAGAAAACATTTCAGTAAAAAGAATCTCCTTAAAAAACGGTTGGTCCAAGAATAAAATGTTCTTGATGGAATTGGGAGTCATCTAACCAGAAGAGGGCAGTTTTGACTCTAAATTGGCTGTCACAGTTTATGTAGGCAAAACGGCCGATCAGATTAAGATTACGAGACGGGAGTGGTATTGTTTTAATTGGAAATTCAAGCAATTCTTCACCAACCATGTGGTTGAAGTCAGAACATTTTCACCAAGAATGGTTCCTGGTGAAAACTTACCTACTTTCTTTAAAGCCATTCTTGGTGAAAATATTCCCAGCTCAATGCTCGACTGAGGATCATTATTTGAATTTCTGTGAATGAATGAGGGCAATGCGATCCGTCTTAATGTAAGAGGGAATTCTGGAAATCCAGGCTTGTTTGGGTATAAAGGACTGGTTGCAAAATTTCCTCCCTTCTACTTTGCCCAGTCTGAAAACTGCATTAAAAGAATTAATGCTCTCTGTAAAGTAACACAAAAGAAGCACCCATAAGCATGTTTCTCATTATTTCATAGGGCATACCATTTTCCATTAACAAATTAACAGAGTTGGAAGGGACCTTGTAGGTCATCTAGTCCAACCCTCTGCCCAAGCAGGAGAGCCTGCACAATTTCTGACAGATGGCAGTCCAATCTCTTCTTGAAAGCCTCCAGTGATGAAGCTCCCACAACTTCTGAAGGCAACTTCTGTTCCATTGGTTGATTCCATCCATTATTCCTTGTCTGGCCTTCACGTTCTTTGGAAAATAGTTTGACCCCTTCCTCTTTTTTATGGCAACATGCAAGATATTGGAACACTCCTATCATGTCACTCTTCACTAGACTAGCCATGCCCAGTTCCTGTAACCGTTCATCGTATGTTTTAGTCTCCAGCCTCCTAACAATCTTGATTGCTCTTCTTGGCACACTTTTTAGAGTCTCAACATCATTTTTATAGTGTAGTGACCAAAACTGGATGCAGTATTCTAAGTGTGGTCTTACTAAGGCTTTATAGAGTGGTATCAGTATCTCACTTGATGTTGATTAAATCCTTCTGTTAATGCAATTTAGGATTGCATTGGCTTTTTTTAGCTGCCACTGCACATGGCTGGCTCATATTTAGCTGGTTGTCCACTGAGACTCCAAGATCTCTCTCACAGTTATTGCTATTAAGCCTGGTTTCACCCAGTCTATATGTGTACTTTTGGCTTTTCTCGCCTAAGTTTAATGAATTAAATCCAACAGTAAATGGCAAGGTGGAGTGATGACCCACAAAGGTAAAATAACAACTTTGCAGATGGAGTGTGTACATCTTTCAGGGCAGTACAGCAGACTGAAAGCTTCAGCGGAAGTTGTTTCCATGCGCAGCCTCCAGGCAATTGGGTGACTTTACACATCGCACTAAGCGAGGCTAAAGAAGAGAGATGGAAAGCTTGCAATTCAGCATAACTTATGCCAGTGTGTTGTGTGCATTAGGCCGTGGAATTAAATCATACACAGGGTGTTTGGGCATAGGATTTTTGCTGCATGCAACCGCTGCGTTTTGTCAATTCAGCTATAGTTTGAGTGTGTTGTGCAAACATAGTCAACTAAATGGTACATGTACTTATGCGTTGGTGAATGTGGGAACCTGCCACAAAACCTGCTCTGTGGAAATTCTGCTATTTGGAACTGAGAAGGCATCGCTTACCATTGTGTGATTTTTGTGGGGAAAGCAAAATAGACAGACTAGGCCAGGATGAGGGGGGTTGGCTAGACAGCATCTTCTATTTGACGTAACTAGGATAGATATCACACATTCTTGGAGTCTGTGCATTAGCCTTAATGGGAATGGGATGGTATGGGATGGGATGGCATAGCATAGCATAGCATAGCATAGCATAGAATAGAATAGAATAGAATAGAATAAACATGACTGTAAAAAGTATGATTTCTGTAATAGAGTTGTCGACGTCTGGAATACCCTACCTGATTCAGCTGTCTCAGCTACAAATTTTCACAGCTTCAGTCACAATTTGACTTCCGTGGACCTTACTTCATACTTAAGTGGTCGGTAGAGGGGGTGTGCATAAGTGCACTAACGTGCCTAGTCTCCCTGTTATTGTATTTTTTCCCCTTTTATTCTTGTTCTCATTTCTTGTTCGACAAACCCCAATAAATAACTGAATAGAATAGAACCTTCTTTGTTAGCCAAGTGTGATTAGACGCACAAGGAATTTGTCTCTGATGCACAAGCCCTCCGTGTACATGCAAAACATCAAATTAACAATCATCATTACAGATTGACGATGATCATAATGGTAATGCGAGTAAGAAAAGGTAGTAGATGAGATGAGAAGGATAAAAGTGATGCAGCCACACCTCATGGGTAAATATCCTTACACGTGAGACAGTGCTGTGGGAATTAAGGAGAAACTTCCTAACGGTGAGGACAATTAACCAATGGAACAGCTTGCCTCCAGAAATCATGGGTGCTTCATCATTGGAGGTTTTAAGAAGAGACTAGACAGTCACTTGTTTGAGATGGTATATGTTTTCCTGCTTGGGCAGGGGGCTGGACTAGAGGACCTCCAAGATACCTTCCAGATCTATTCTATCCTAAAATTCTAAATTAGGTGTACAGCAGAGGGATGGGATGAGGGGGAAAAAACCTCTCCCTGTGCCTGGTGATTTTGGCATGCAATGTTCTAGAGTGGCATCCCAAGAGGGAAATTTGAAATGGTTTATGGCTTAATGCTATAGCATTCCATGCACACCCTTTGGTATGACATATTTCCTTCTAACTTAGTTTAATTATGCTAGAGTGTACACCTTTAATTTTGATGGTACTCTAACTATGGATGTTTTAGGTAAAGGTAAAGGTTCCCCTCATACATATTTGTAAGTTGTTTCCGATTCTAGGGGGCAGTGCTCATCTCTGTTTCAAAGCCGAAGAGCCAGCGCTGCCCGAAGATGTCTCTGTGGTCATGTGGCCGGCATGACTAAATGCCAAAGGCGTACGGAATGTTATTACCTTCCCACCAAAGGTGGTGCCTATTATTCTACTTGCATTTTTAACGTGCTTTTGAACTGCTAGGTTTGCAGAAGCTGGGACAAGTAACGGGAGCTCACTCTGTTACGCGGCGCTAGGGATTCGAACCGCCGAACTGCCGACCTTTCTGATCAACAAGCGCAGCGTCTTAGCCACTGAGCCACCATGTCCATTAATTATGCTGTAGTGTGCACCTTTCATTTCGATGTTACTCTAACTATGGATGTTTTAACTGTGTTTAAAAAAAGAAAGAAAAATCCAAGCCATCAGCAGATGGGGGAGCCTATTAGAGCTTATCAAACAAAGCAGACTCTTAGTTCACCATGCAATATCCCATGAAATAAGATTCAAAATCTTCAAAGAGACCCTGCCTTAATAAAGTCACTAATCAAGGAAGGCTGGAGGGTGCTTCTCTCCGTTCTCAAGCCTCTTTGGGGGAGCATTAAAACTCATTAAAGAAGATCTGTCAATCTTGCTTTATCGATCAGGCTCGGCAGCTAAGGGGCATGATGCCGCTTCTCCCAGTTTCAACATGCAGAGCAAAGACATCGGAAAGGGAAGAGACAATCTTGCAGGTCCAGAGCAGCAAACCTGTTGGGTGTTATAGGTTAAAATCAACATTTTGAAAACGGAATGCACAGGTACAGTATAGGTGGTACCTTGCTCAACAGTAGTAATTGTGAAAGGGATCTTGGAGTCCTAGTGGACAATAATTTAAATATGAGCCAGCCGTGTGCAGCAGCTGCCAAAAAGCCAACACAGTTCTAGGCTGCATAAACAGAGGGATAGAATCAAGATCACGTGAAGGGTTAATACCACTTTATAATACCTTGGTAAGGCCACCCTTGGAAGACTGCAATCACTTCTGGTGGCCACGATGTAAAAAAGAGGTGGAGACTCCTCGCTGCTGGCAAGCCATCCCAAACCTGAGGGGCCCAAGGCTACCTCGTGTTGCTCCTTCCTACATTCTTTCCAAGCCAATGAGGCTGCCCTGCAACCTCTATCAGTCCCAGCTCCAGCTGATCCTCCTCAGGCTCTGATGGGGACACGACAGTCTCTATGTTCAAATGCAGTTTGTTGGTCGTATCAGGCGTATGCCTAAAGATCAGCATCCAAAAATTGCACCACCTTGGATACCTCCAGAAGGAAGGAGGAAACAAGGCTGGCACCAAACACTTAAGGAAGATCTTAAAATTATTAATGTCTCTTGGGACGAAGAAGCTGTGACTTGATCAAAATCACTGGAAATCACTTACTGGAAGGAGGAGGTGGAGGAGGTGGAGGAGGAGGAGGAGGAGGAGGAGGAGGAGGAGGAGGAGGGGAGGGGAATTAAGATGATTACTTTTCTAAAAAACAGCAGGTGGTATTTTTTGTATTTATCTAAGGCATACAATTGCCTGGAAAGAGAAAACCTCTGAGCTGTGGAAGAAGAAGAAGAGGAAGAGGAAGAAGAGGAAGAGGAAGAGGAAGAGGAAGAGGAGGAGGAGGAGGAAGAAGAAGAAGTAGTAGTAGTAGTAGTAGTAATAGTAGTAGTAGTAGTAGTAGTAGTAGTAGTCCAAACAGGACTGGATCAATGCATTAGGTGGGACATTAGGTGGGACATGAGCAGCAGAAAAGTGTTGGGGCCAGTAGATTAGGAGCCATTAAAGTTTGTGCCATTAACTTCTGCAATATGGAGATCAGCTAGAGGGAACTCTTACCTAGTGCCTCTAGATCCCTGGGACAGATTAGCCCTGTGAAGGATCCCCGACAGCCAAAAGCAAACACAATCAGAAGCCTGGTGAGAATAACTTGAGAGAAAAGGTTAAAAGATGTAATGTGCCTTGCCTGACAAGGGATAATAATATTAGCGGGCAAATATTTGAAGACTGAAAAAGCCAAGGAGGGCATACAATAATTGCGCAGAACGTAATTAGGGTAATATTTAATTAAATATGCCGAAGTTAAGAAAGGAAGCATATTTTTTTTAAAGCGAAGAATTGATCCTTAGGAACATTGGCTAATATAGTTATCCATCCAGTGCATCATGCCGAATTAAAACTTGTACCGACGGGGGGAGAACCTAACTGCCAATAATAAAAATAATAATAATCTTGTGCAAGAAGATTGCACAAATTGATTGTAAACAATGACATCAGACAGTGGTCAGAATGATTCACCGGGACATCTGTAAAAATTAGCATATGCTTGTGATGAAAAATTGGCAGGAACTAAGAGTTGAGAAAATAGTTGAAAATGAGCAGGTTAAAATAATGTGGGATTTCCGAATGCAGCCTAATAAAGTCTTGGCTCACAACACACCAGATTTAAGTGTGGTTTTGAAGAAGAAAGTGAGGATAATTGATGTGACACTACCAGGAGATAGTAGCATAGAAGACAAAAAAATTGCAGCAGATCAAAAGGCTCAAGTTTTGACAATCATAATTGAAAGATTATGGGATAGACTGGCTGTGGTGGTCTCAGGGGTTATTCACACGCTGGGTGCCATACCAACATTTCTGGGATGGCACTTAGAAAATCTGCACATTGGCAAACATTTCCATCTGTCAATTGCAAAAATCAACACTGCTTGGATACAGACCTATGCTACTCCAATACATTACAACATTTGACATTCTGGAGAAGAATTTGATGAATAGAAGGCCAATGCCAGCTGTGACTTCACATCTACAGAACAACAACAACAACAATGTAGCAGCAGCAAGAACAAGAATAATAATAATAATAATATATAATATATTTTAAGAAGTACTTGGTTGATACTTAGGACGCTGGCAGCAACCCGTATTAAGCATCAGCACCAGTCAATGGTATTTGTGATACATCTTTAAATGTTCATTTCACTGAGTTTCATGTTTAATGAATAAAAGAGATGATAATAATAATATAACAACAACAACAACAACAACATTCCCTTTGGTTAAGAAGCAACAAAACATTGACCAGTAATTTTTATGATTCCTATGTAATTGATAGACACTCAGGATAAATTGATTTCTTCCTCTTCTCTTTCTTCTCCTCGTCCCTCCTCCTTCCTCTTGCCTCTCCTTCCTTGTCTTCTTCCTCTTCTCTTTCCTTGTCCTTTTCTCTTTCCTTGTCTTCTCCCTCTTCTTCCTTGTCTTCTTTTTCTTCTCTTTCCTTGTCTTTTTCCTCTTCTTCCTTGTCTTCTTCCTCTTCCTCCTTCCTCTTCTCTTTCTCCTCCTCCTCCCTCCCCCTTCCTCTTTTCTTTCCTCTCATTCCTTCTCTTCTTCCTCTTCCTCCTTTGTCTTCTCTTTCTCCTCCTCCTCCTCCTCCTCCTCCTCCTCCTCCTCCTCCTCCTCCTCCTTCCCTGCTTCAATCTGTTTCATTAGCCAAGCTTTGCATTTTTACAGACTCTGGGAAAAAGTACTGTGAAATAGTGGTGAATATCTGTAGCTTGGGTGTAGGATGAAAATCAGGGGTGGGACTCACCTACCTTCCATACTGGTTTGCAAATGTGAGCATATGCATCTTTGGCCTTCCGTGCATGTGCTTTTGGTGGAAAGGGGGCTTAAATGGGATGCCATAGAGCAGGGGTGAGTGGGCGAGGCCACCTGTGATTTCCACTACTGGTTCAGGTGATCCAGTCTGAACCAGTAGAATACCACTACTGATGAAGGTAAAGGTTCATTCTCAGACCTTGTGGGTTGGTTTCTGAATGTTTCATTACCAGACTAGGTAACACCTTCAGCAGATTTCAACTCCACTGAAGATGTTACTTAGCCTGCTAACAAAACGTTCCAAACTCAGAGAAGAAGAAAAAAAATACTGTGTTCATTTCAGGAGAAACTAAAGACATGCAGAAAAATAATTCAAATCTCACTGTGAGTGGAAAAAAAATGCAGTTCCTTAGATTGATCACTGAAGAACCTTCCTAGAACATGGGTCTTGCCAAGTCATAAACAACTTGGTTAAGAGAAGGAAGGAAGAAGGAAGGAAGGAAGGAAGGAAGGAAAAGATAGAAGAGGAAGGAAGGAGGGAAGGAAGGAAGGGAGGAAGGAAAAGATAGAAGAGGAACGAAGGAGGAAAGGAAGGAATGGGAGAAAAGAAGATAGATGAGGGAGGGAGAGAAGAAGGAAGGAAGGAAGGAAGGAAAAGATAGAAGAGGAAGGAAGGAGGGAAGGAAGGAAGGGAGGAAGGAAAAGATAGAAGAGGAACGAAGGAGGAAAGGAAGGAATGGGAGAAAAGAAGATAGATGAGGGAGGGAGAGAAGAAGGAAGGAAGGAAGGAAGGAAGGAAAAGATAAAAGAGGAACGGAGGAGGGAAGGAAGGAAAAACAGAAAAGAAGATCAATGAGGAGGGAGGGAGGGAGGAAGGAAGGATTATTCAGCACAAACCATCAGCAGGTATCGTATAGGAAAATGTGACAGTTTTTAATATATATTTCCCTAAGTGGGAATTATGGTCGTACTACAGCATTCTCACCGAATAACAAATTTGGTTGTGCAGAGTTGCAGCTTTTTTTGCATTTTTACTTTGGATGATCAGCTGAAAAGTTGGCAAAATTTATGAATGATCTCATCATTTATCCTCCTAAACTATAAAAATATGCCAGCAGAAAGTCCCAGCAAGGTTTAACACATTGACAAAGTGCTAATTTTATTCTTCATTATCTCCCCACCAATTCTACATTTGGAACCTGGTCTTCTGAACGAGCAAAGGCTGTTGTTTAATGCATATCTGTATGTAGAGCCCTGACAGAATCCATTTTTCTTGCCTCTCTTGTGACTCGTATAGAAAGATTTATGCCCATTATGCATACATTCTTTGTCTCATAATATTGCTCCAGCATAATCAGCAGAAAATCTCAGAAAAGGTATCCACAACAGTCACAAAACAATGCCTGGCAAATTTCTTCATGCAGAGCAATAAGATCACATAATGGAATACATTCGCTGAAAATATTGTGCTAAATTTTACTTTTCCAGGCTTCTTGAATTATTGGTAGTAGAGACCATGGTACTAGAAAGGCAACAATTGGAGGTTAAGAGCAAATAATAGAATAGAATTGAATTGAATTCTTTATTGGCCAATATTAATTGGACACACAAGGAATGGAATGGAATAGAATAGAGTAGGGTAGGGTAGGGTAGAATAGAATAGAATAGAATTCTTTATTGGCAAGCGTCATTGGACACACAAGGAATTCGTCTTTCGTGCAGATGCTCTCAGTGTACATAGAAAGAAAAGATACATTTGTCATGAATCATAAGGTACAACACTTAATGATTGTCATAGAGTACAAATAAGCAATCAAATTATACTAGGAAACAATATAAATCGATACAAGTAACAAAGTTATAGTCATAAATGGGAGGAGATGGGTGAGAGGAATGAGAAGATTAATAGTAATAGTAATGCAGACTTAGTAAATAGTGTTGAGGGAATTGTTTGTTTAGCAGAGTGATGGCATTTGGGGAAAAAAACTGTCCTTGTGTCTAGTTGTTCTGGTGTGCAGTGCCTTATAGCATCGTTATGAGGGTAGAAGTTGAAATAATTTATGTCCTGATGTGAGGGGTCTGTAGATATTTTCACGGCCCTCTTTTTGACTTGTGTGGTGTGCAGGTTCTCAATGGAAGGCAGGTTAGTAGTAATTATTTTTTCTCTCTTAGAATTTGTAATTCTAAGAGCTTGAAATAATAATAATAATAATAAATAATAATAAATATTTATTTCTTAGCCGCACCCTCTCCCGAAAGACTCGGGGCGGCGTACAACAAAACATATGAAATAAATATATAGACAAGACATACATATTACAAAAACATATACCAAGACATGTACAAGGAGGAGGTCGGCTAATGAATAAAAACAATAAAATACAATGTTTAGAAACCCCTAAGTAATTGAATCCTATTAAAATACCCAAATAAAAACCCGTCAGGAGCGATATAGTTAGATCAAAGTTGAGCCAGGCCAGCTACTTGGAATAGGTGGGTCTTGAGCTTTATACGAAAGGAGCGGAGGTCAGAGGTATTCCTAATATCTGGAGGGAGGTCATTCCACAGGGCTGGGCCTGCCACAGAGAAGGCTCTACTCCTAGGCGCCGCCCCTCGACACTGTCTGGTGGACGGCACCTGGAGGAGGCCCTCTCTGTGCGAGCGGATTGGTACATTTTACAAATACATTTGTAAAATATCATCCTGGGAGATTCATTTCCTCTCCTGTGTTTGAAACCTCTTTCCAAGGAGTTGGAGGTCCAGTTGAACTGAATCATCTTCTTTTGTTCCAAAAGGCACTAAGTTGATTTTGCTCTGTCTTGAATCAGATTGCTGCAGTGATCCAGATCAAGGTGACATCAAAAGAAGAAGGGTCCCTTTTCATCCCCATCTACTCATGTCCAGAAAAACTAGACAGTTCTTGGAAGCCTGGTATTCAGACCAATCGGCCATCAACAGGCAGGCACGAAGAGATCAACGACGTCTACATAACATTTAAAAGAGACAATCAAAAAGCCAGAAAGGAAACAAAAAGACCAAAACTTCTCCTCACACCTAGATGAGCAGAGATTAACACCAAGATTATCCTCAAATCAAGAATCAAGGAGCAAACAATACCCCAATCAAGGAATCAGCAACTCAGACAAAAAAGGTCAGTAAAATGAGGACTCAGACTATACGGGAGCAATATACAGGTAGTCCTCAATTTACAATCATAATTGACCCCAAAATTTGTGTTGGTAAGTGAAAAATTTGTTAAATGCGTTTTGCACCATTTTATGACTTTTTTTGGCCAAATTTGTTAAGTGTATCACTGCAGTTGTTAAATTAGTAACACGGTTGTTAAGTCTTTTAAAATAAAGTTAGAATGAAGGCGGTATGGATCCCGGGAAATGCTGTTCTAGAAGGCAGATATTGTGTATGAAAACTATAGCACAGGATTAAGGTTTCAGTGCTATGCTGGATGTCATACTCTCACAAAGGTCGGGGATGAACAGGTAGAAGTAGATTAAACAAGTAAATCTGATTTGATTGAAAGGTAAATTCAATTTCAAATCAGATGGAATTTATTAAATGTCATGAAGCAACATGAAATCCGTTTGAATCAATTATATGCTGCTTTGTAAGAACATCCAGAAATCTCTGGCAGGGAGAACTGCCCACAATTGGAGCCTTAATTGAATTAATGTAAGAAAATTCACAGGACTTTTCTTTCTTCTGTCCCATTCCACACTGCTGTAGGGGGATCACATCAAGTGAATTTTTAAGTGTGTATGCTAGAATGAATCCAGTCGAAGTGGCCCTTCCCATGTTTAGTGTGTTGTGAAAACACAAGCCAGCTGGGTTAATCTAATAATTGAACGTTAAAGAAAATGGTTGTTCAGTTAACTGTGGATTATATGTTATACGAGAAAGAGAATAATGTAGCTGATTCTGCAAAAAAAATGTGCAGAGGGAACGCTCGGGATTTGTTTGTGCGCTGTTAAAGTCTGAAGACTAGTTCAAGAAACTGTTTAGGAGGTAAAAGTATATTAGAGGAGGTTTCAGGTCTCTCAGATGGTTGAAATGAGAGAGGGGGATCGAGTTCTGAAAAAGGCCTGGGTTACCGTTGCCAAGGAAGGCAGCAAGTAACTGAAATGTCATCAATATTTAGATGGATTGGATGCATTGCAAGGGTCTTGGTTGGTCTGATGTGGGCCTCAGTTCTGGGCAGATATGAGGGCCCCTTGAAATGAATTTGGGTAAAAACCAAGAGAATTTGGGTGAGGGGTCCATACACATTGTTACCTACAGATTGTGGACAGGAAAAAGGCAGAAGTGCAACTATCAAATGTCTAGAGGGGCAAGAGTTGGGTAGAATGGAACTTTTAAAAGGAGAGCAAGGGGCTGAAGGAAGAACAAGAAAAGGCAAAGATGAAGTCTGAAGGAAATCATAATCATCTTGGTTGCTCTTCTTTGCACTCTTTCTAGAGTCTCAACATCTTTTTAATAGTGTGGTGACCAAAACTGGATGCAGTACTCTAGGTATGGTCTTACTAGGGCTTTATAGAGTGGTATTAGTACCTCCCTTGATCAGGGAAGGACTTTTAGAAAAGATTGGACAAGTTAAAAGAACCAAGAAATACCAAATCTTTCCATAAACACATTGGAGAAGGCATGCAGAATTTGGAGTGGAGCTTACATTGCCCTTTACCGCTTCTCCTTGGTTGCTAAATTCCGGCAACTTCCGGAGGGCCACAGGTCTCTTGGCCCCTGAATTCAAAGCTTTAACTTCCTCACCGAGATGCCTAGGGGTAACTTGCTCTTTGTTTTATTCAGGTGCTGGGCTGGTGCTTGCCTGATTTATTTTGAGAAATTAGGTCTCTGGGAAGAGATGCCCCATCTGGCAGAGGCTCGGAGGTCATGACCAACCCAACTGTAAAGGATGGAATGACAAGATCTAAAAGGTTTTTGCCACTGGCAAGTTCATTCCTTGGTAGTCTCTCTCTCTCTCTCTCTCTAGTGAGGAAGGGCTACTCCGCCACAACAACATCTGTGTGACAGATTCGCTTCTCTTAAGACGAGTGAAGTTAGAACACATGGGCTGCATCTCTCCTTCCTCTGCAGGAAAACATTAAGTCCTTTTTTTGACCTGCTCTTCAGAAGGAGGACATTTACACAACCAACTGGCCCAAGGCTGAAGGCTGCAAATTTAGAATACTTTATTTGCCCAAGTGTGATTGCATTTCATAGACCAGGAGTGTCAAACTCAATTTCATTGAGGGCCACATCAGGGTTGGGTTTGACCTCGGGGAAGGGGTGGCTGGGGTGGGCATGGCCAGCTTGACGTCATTTTTCTCCTTTTTCCTTCCCTCTTTATTCTCCTTTCTTCTTCCCTCCTCTCTTACCTTTTTTCCCCTTCCTTGCTCTCTTCCCATCTCCCTTTCTTTTTCTTTGTCTTTACTTTTTCCCTTTCTCCTTTCCTGTCCTTCCTTGATTGCAAAAGGGGAAACATTTATCCTTTTGTTTTGGCTTGGTTTTCAGTTTGTTTCGCTGGCCCTCTGGTAGTGAAAAGAGAGCCCGGGGTGAAATTCAGCAGGTTCTGACAGGTTTCGGAAAACCGGTAATGGAAATTTTGAGTAGTTCGGAGAACCGGTAAATACCACCTCGGGCTGACCCAGGGTGGGGTGGGAATAGAGATTTTGCAGTATCCTTCCCCTGCCACGCCCACCAAGCCACACCCACAGAACCAGTAGTAAAAAAAATTGAATTTCACCACTGCGGAGGGTGAGGGGGGGCCTACACATGGACCCCCCAAGCTCTTTTTTTTTCCTGGCAGAGACCCTGCAGGCCAGTCCTTTGCTATTTCCAGATCTAAGCACCCCATGGGCCGGATACGGCCCACGGTCCTTGCGTTTGACACCCATCCTACCTCGACAATGGTGGGAAGGTATTGGGCAGGGGTGGGATTCAATTTTTTTTACCTCTGGTTCTGTGGGCATAGCTTGGCAGGGGGTTCATGTGGCTGAGTGGGCATGGCCAACTCAATGTGAGCATCAGGTTGGCCATGCCCACTCAGTCACATGACCCCCACCAAGTCACGACCACCAAGCCACACCCACAGAACCAGCAGAAAAGGCAGCTGCTACAGCTTCTCCCTTTATGGCCCCACTCCCCCCACATCAAAGTACCTTAAATGGATGCCACAGTCTAGCTGCCTTCCAAGCAACTCCGCTGCAATGCCATCCCTCCGGCACAGCAGGCCGTTCTCCTGGTCGGGTCTGGTAATGGGCTGCGGCTGAGCACACACACCAGCAGGCAATGGGGTGCACATGCATGGCCAGTGTGAAGAACAGGGCGGCAACGGTGGCAATGGGACTTCAGGCTCTTTTTCTGCCTGTAGTTTTCGGCGCAAGAAGCTTTCTAGCCGTCACCTCTTTGCCAGCGGGAACCAGTACAAATCGGCTGAATATCACCTCTGGTATTGGGAGTCTGGAAGGGTTTGATTGGGCAGCACATAACCCTCCTCTCCCCCTCCCCCCAAAACACAGATCCTAGACCTTCCCATTTTGAGATGAGAAATACATAGGCTTAATATAGCAACGCAAATCAAAGAAACTTCCCATGCTCCATTTAGCAACACAGGAAAAAGAAAGCAGAAAGTCTTGATCTCAAATCTCATTCAAGACACCGTCCTGCCCAGGGCCTCTCTTCCTACCTAATGTAACAACTAGGGCACCGAGGGGGGTGCTTTGATTCAACAGAGCTTCAATCAAAGCATTTCTTTGAAGCGATTCCCCAGAGAAAAGCTGTGCTACGCTCCTAAGTGTCAGGACGAAGCTCCGTAGACTCAGTCTGATGGCTACAAAGAACTTCTACGCAGCGCTAAGTTAACTGTACACTACTGATGAAAAGAAGGACTGGGTGTGTGTGTGTGACATGATAGCAGGGTTCCAATGTTTGAGGGGCTGCCACAAAGTTCTAGGGGCTGCCACAGTTCTAGGCTGCATAAACAGAGGGATAGAATCAAGATCACGTGAAGGGTTAATACCACTTTATAATGCCTTGGTAAGGCCACACTTGGAATACTGCATTCAGTTTTGGTCACCACGGTGTAGAAAAGATGTGGAGACTCTAGAAAGAGTGCAGAGAAGAGCAACAAAGATGATTAGGGGACTGGAGGCTAAAACATATGAAGAACGGTTGCAGGAACTGGGTATGTCTAGTTTAATGAAAAAAAGGACTAGGGGAGACATGATAGCATTGTTCCAATATCTCAGGGGTTGCCACAAAGAAGAGGGAGTCAAACTATTCTCCAAAGCACCTGAGGGTAGAACAAGAAGCAATAGGTGGAAACTAATCAAGGAGAGAAGCAACTTAGAACTGAGGAGAAACTTCCTGACAGTTAGAACAATTAATCAGTGGAACAGAAGTTGCCTCCAAAAGTTGTGAATGCCCCAACACTGGAAGTCTTTAAGAAGATGTTGGATAGCCATTTGTCTGAAATGGTATAGGGTTTCCTGCCTAGGCAGGGGGTTGGACTAGAAGACCTCCATGGTCCCTTCCAACTCTGCTATTGTATTGTATTGTAAAGAAGAGGGGGTCAAGTTATTCTCCAAAGCACCTAAGATAGCAGCTCCCAATTTTTTGGACACCAGGGACCGACTGTGCGGAAGAGAGGTTTTTGCTTGGACTGGAGAGGGCATGATTTCATGTGCTGACTGCATCCCATGGATGGGACTTCGCTTGTTTGCGTGGCCTGGTTTCTGGCATGCCGTGGACCAGTGCCAGTCCTGGTCCACGACAGTACTGGCTCTTCAGCTTTGAAACAGAGATGAGCACTGCCCTCTAGAGTAGGGAACGACTAGCATATATGTGTGAGGGGAATCTTTATCTTTGCCTAGCTGAAGGCTATGCAGAAAACTCTTGCTTGCAAGGGAAGTCCTTTATATAGTCTAAGTCAGGGTTGTCAAACTCAAGGCCCATGGGCCAGATGTGCACTGGAAAAGACAGCAAAGCACCAACCCATGGTGCCTCTGCCTGCCTCCTGCCCGAGCTCCATTTTCACTGGCAGAGGGCTAGCAACCCAAACTAAAGACGAAACAAAAGGAGAAATGTTTCCCCTTTTGCATTTGAGCAGGCAAGATGGGACAGGAAAGGAGAAAGAGGAAAGACAAAGAAAAAGAAAGGAGGATGGGAAGAGAGCAAGGAAGGAAGAATAAGGAAACAGAGGAAGGAAGAAGAAAGGAGAACGAAGAGGGAAGGAAAAAGAAGAAAAGGAAGGAAAGAAGGAAATTATAATCAGAGGTAGAGAGGGTTTGAGGGAAGTCTTACCTTAGCACTTGGCCACCACAAGTGTCCCCAACACGAGTGATGTCAAGCTGGCCATGCCCACCCTGGCCCGTCTACCCTGGCCATGCCCCCAGCCCCCCAAGGTCAAACACAATCCTGATGTGGCCCTCAATGAAATTGAGTTTGACACCCTTGGTCTGAGTCAAGGGCAAAGCTCATAACATCCTCCCTTGAAGAGACCAGCGTGAGCAACCATTGATCTGCCAAGTGGCTTTGAAGTTGATTTTAGGAGAACCTGGCACATTCTTCCTTTGCTCCTATGTGGCAACAGGGACTGGGAGAAATGGTTGTCAGAATCAGATCACTTGCCATTAATTTGTTTCCCCCTCCGGCTGGGTTGGGGTGGGTGGAAGAGAATCTAATCCCCGATATGACAAGGGGAACTGTCTTCTTGTGCTATCCTTAATGCAGAAGAGCTGAACTTGTTGGAACTCTATTATATGCTTGAGTGATTCCTGGAACAATAGAAAAAACTCATCTGGCTGATGATGCTGGAAACGATAAATATGCCAGGCAGATGTTGGCTTATACTGTTGCACAGTGAAAATCTCACGGCGGGCCTAACTACCAATTTCCGAATGATTGTTCAGGGGGAAGGCTAAGACAGGAAGAAGGATGGAAGGCTTGGGGGAAGACGGAAGCCATCCTTTCTAGAAGCTAAGAGTTCATTTGATGATCTGATCTGCATTTTTTGGGGGGGGTGGAACTACCCAGGGGTAGCCTGCTAAGGGTTTGCCCGGGTTCGAGAGAACCTGTAGCTAACGTTATGGCCGGTTCAGAGAACTTCCAAATCCCACCCCTGGCTGGTCACAATCTAGAAATTAGGGAGACATTTTCTGACAACGAGAACAATTAATCAATGGAACGGCTTACCTCAGGAAGTTGTGGGTATTACTGGAAGTTTTCAAGAAGAGGCTAGACAGTTTTTTCCCCCTAAAGGTGCTTTTTTTTCAATAGGCAACTGAACTTTCTGGGTTTTCTTTGAAGACGTTTCAGGAAATGCGCCCTTACGAATACATATGTTAGAAGAAAGGTTGGATCAAAATATGAACACATTGTTAGCGGAGGAGGAATAGACTGAGGCAGGAGCGGCTTGAAATGAAGTCGGAAAAATGAGAGGCTAAAAGATGAAAACTGAAATTGGAAAATTAGTCTGACTTTATAGATGGTGTCCCTCATTCTCTCGAGCAAACCTGCAATTGACAAGTCTATTTAGCTGGCTAAACTGTTTGAATATTTCTGTTCCTTCTGTCTCTCTTAACATGGCTATTTTTCTTCCTGGTGAGTCCTGCTCCTTCCTACCTTCCTTCCTTCCTTCCTTCCTTCCTTCCTTCCTTCCTTCCTTCCTTCCTTCCTTCCTTCCTTTCTTTCTTTCTTTCTTTCTTTCTTTCTTTCCTCTCCCTCTCTTCTTTCTTTCTTTCTTCTCTCCTTTCTCTTTCTTTTTTCTTTCTTTTTCTCTCTTTTCCTCCCTCCCCCTCTCTCTTTCTTTCCTTCCTCCCTCCCTCCCTTTCTTTCTTTCTCTCTCTCCCTCTCTCCATCACTCTCTTTCTCCTTCCTTTCCTCCCCCCTCCCTCCCTTTTCTTCCTTCCTTCCTTCCTTCCTTCCTTCCTTCCTTCCTTCCTTCCTTCCTTCCTTCCTTCCTTTCTTTCTTTCTTTCTTTCTTTCTTTCTTTCTTTCTTTCTTTCTTTCTTTCCTCCAGTAGCTACATTAACAGTGGTTAAAAAGGCTACGTTCGAAAAAGGACACTGGCTGGCATATAAAGAGAGAAAAGTAACAGATGTATACGAAATTGAAGAAGGAACGAAGAGGACGTAGGCTCTTAAATTATGTATAGTTTTAGGATTTTGTTTTTATGGCTCAGCTGTGCACTGGGCTCTATTAGCATATGTACGGAAAGGCCAGAACAGATGGTGAATCTCAACAAGAGTAGAAGCCATTAAAATAACCTGTGATGTTTAGAAATGGTTCATGACCAGGAATTTGTGTTTGTTTTGCTTTGGATGTCACAACAGATTACGTTAAGGACAGTGGAGACGTGTCTTCGTTAATGCTGTAGGTATGGCTTGCGAGAAACCATAGGCTGTTAGGAGCAGCCCTATACATACAGATTTCTGAATCCTCTTTTCAATGCTCCTGGGAATCCCTTAGGACAGCGATGGAGAACCTTTTTGTTGTTGCGTGCTGAAAGTGTGCCACTTTAGGATCTGCTGGCCTTAGGATCTGCTGGTTTTCCTTTCAAAAAACTTCTTTTTTAAAAAGGCTGCTAATTCTTTGCATGGCCTTTGTGTCCCTAAAATAGTCCTGCAGAATTAGTCCTTCGCTTTGTGGGTGTGACTTTGTGGGCATGGCAGTGGAAGGATACTGCAAAATCCCCATTCCCTCCCCACCCTGTTAACCTGCTTTCCAGCTCTGTTCTCCTGTTCAGGGCAACAAAGAAGATCAGCGGGGAGGTTGCGAGGCTGGGAGGCAGCAGGGGTGGGGCCAGCCTATTTGCCGGTTCTCTGAACTACTCAAAATTTCCACTACTGGTTCTCCAGAACCTGTCACAACTGGCTGAATACCACCTCTGAATTTAACAGATTAACAATGGAAGGGAAGGGGCCTTGTTGGTCTTCTAGTTCAACCCTCCCCCACCCTAGCAGGAGACCCTACACCATTTCTGACAGATGGCAGTCCAATCTCTTCTTGAAAGCCTCCAGTGATGAAGCTCCGACATACAATGTGGAAGAAGATTTCTCTGTGCTTTTCTTGCTTGCCAGAACTCGGTGATCAAGATTTTACATTGCTTTATTTGGGTTTCAAGAAATGTGGTTCAATGCTTAGAATTCTGGAATCGGGCTGGGAAGATCCAATTCAGATCCTTCCTCATCAAATTCATTTGTGGGATAACAGATGAATAGAGTTGTAGGTCACCTAGTCCAATCCCCTGTCTGAGCAGGAGACAATTTCTGACAAATGGCAGTCCAATCTCTTCTTGAAAGCTTCCAGCGATGAAGCTCCCACAACTTAAGGCAACTTCTGTTCCATGGGTTGATTGCTCTCACTGTCAGAAAGTTCCTCCTTATTTCCAGGTTGAATCCCTCCTTGCTCAGTTTCCATCCATTATTCCTTGTCTGGCCTTCAGGTGCTTTGTAGATTTGGGCAAACTCCAGGAGATAGGGGAGCCTGGCATGCTCTGGCCCATGGGGTCACAAAGGGTTGGACATGACTTAGCAACTGAACAACAACAAATTGATTTTGCTGTCTCATCTCTGGGTCTCAGACTGACGTCTTGGCTTCACCAAATATGAAGATCCAAGGTCACAATGCACAATGACCTGGAAATCAGGGTTGGATGTAATCAGACATTTTTCTGCAAACCATGAGAAAAATCACCTACGTTAAGGACCAGGACCAAGTTGGGCATGGCCAGCATGACATCACTCATGTCAGGGCTGCGTGCGGTGGCCCGAGTGCCCTACCAGTGAAAATGGGCTCCTGAGTTCCATTTTCGTCTGGGATAGCCTCCTGCGACACTCTGGCAGTGAAAATGGTGCTAGCTGGCAGAGGCATTGTGGGTGGTCCTTCGCTGTTTTCAGGGCAGGCCTGTGGGCAAAGGTGGCATTCAGCCAGTTCTGACAGGTTCTGGAGAAGCACTAGTGGAAATTTTGAGTAGTTCAGAGAACCGGCAAATAGGCTGGCCCCACCCTCACTACCTCCCAGCCTCCCAGCTGATCTTCTTTTGTTGCCCTGCACAGGACAACGGAGCTGGAAAGCAGGTTAATGGGGTGAGGATGGAATAGGGATTTTGCAGTATCCTTCCCCTACCATGTCCACAAAGCCATGTCCACAAAGTCCTGTCACACCCACAAAGCCCCATCACACCCACAAAGCCACGCCAAAAACCACGCTACGCCCACAACGCGACGCCCATAGAACCGGTAGTGAAAGATTTTGAATCACACCACTACGAGTCAGATCTAAGCACCCTGCAGGCCAGATCCTGGCCTTGTGTTTGACACCCCTGCCCTACCCAAGAGTATTGTAAGTGTGGACAGTGTCCAATGAAACACACAATTAGACTCATGGTACAATGGAAACAGTTCAGGCAATAGCATCATGCCAAGGGTGATTAAGAGTGATAAAGCAGACTGCCATTGTCAACAGTATTCTGCCAATGTAAACCTTAGTTAGAAATGTACTTGTCAGAGAAAAATGCTTCTTTGATTTCTATTACACTTTCCTCATAATTGCTGCCATCAGTGGCAGGTTATTATTACACTTGAATAGAGTTTCGGTAATTACTTTTGCAGAGATTCTAACTGCTTTTAGATTGAATGATATTCTGACAGTTTGAATACTCCTGACAACAATTACCTTGTTCCTGGTTAACACTGATTCCAGAAAATTAAAAATTAAACCCGTTCAGAGGAAATTCTCGCGTAGGACACGGGTGAGGAGAAAAACGAAAACATGTGCAAATTGCGGGATGTCCTTATATTAAGTTCACTTGCTCTTCTTTGCATCTTTTTTTTAAAAGTTGGCATTTATGGGATGTATTAAGTCACGGCTTTTCATATTAATGCTTATACAAGGAAGGGAGGAGGGAAAGAATCAAGATTGAGTGGAGTGTTAATACCACTTAACACAGCAAGGAAAACAAAATGCACAGGTACAGCATAGGTAGTACCTTGCTCAACAGTAGTAACTGTGAGAGGGATCTTGGAGTCCTATAGACAGTCACTTAACTATGAGCCAGCCATGTGCAGCAGCTGCCAAAAAAGCCAACACAGTTCTGGGCTGCGTAAACAGAGGGATAGAATCAAGATCGCATGAAGTGTTAATACCACTTTATAATGCCTTGGTAAGGCCACACTTGGAATACCAGTTTTCATCCAGGTTTGGTTGCCACGATGTAAAAAGGATGTTGAGACTCTAGAAAGAGTGCAGAGAAGAGCAACAAAGATGATTAGGAGACATATGAAGAACAGTTGCTGGAAATGGGCATGTCTAGTCTGATGAAAAGGACTAGGGGAGACATGATCTCAGGGGCTACCACAAAGAAGAGGGAGTCAAACTATTCTCCAGAGCACATAGGGGCAGGACAAGAAGCAATGGGTGGAATCAACCTAGAACTAAGGAGAAATTTCCTGACAGTTAGAATAATTAATCAGTGAAACAACTTGCCTCCAGAAGTTGTGAATGCTCCAACACTGGAAATTTCTAAGAAGATATTGGATAGCCATTTGTCTGAAGTGGTGTAGGGTTCCCTGCCTAGGCAGGGGGTCGGATTAGAAGACCTCCAAGGTCCCTTCCAACTCTGTCATTCTGTTCTGAACTTTATGATGCCACATGTGGAATATTGCATCCAGGTTTGATTGCCACAATACAAAATGTGTTGAGACTCTGGAAAGAGTGCAGAGAAGAGTAACAAAGGTGATTACAGGACTGAAGTCTAAAACATATGAAGAACGGTTGCAGAAATTGGGTATGTCTAGATTGATGAAAATAAGGACTAGGCGAGACATGATAGCAGTGTTCTGATATCTCAGGGGCTGCCACAAAGAAGAGGGAGTCATACTATTCTCCGAAGCATCTGAGGGTAGAACCAGAAGCAATGCGTAGAAACTAAGCAAGGAGAGAAGCAACTTAGAACTGAGGAGAAACTTCCTGACAGAACAATTAATCAGTGGAATGACTTGACTTCAGAAGCTGTGAATTCTCCAACACTGAAAGTTTTTAAGAAGAGATTAGATAACCACTTGTCTGAAATGGCATAGGGTTTTCTGCTTGAGCAGAGGGTTGGACTAGAAGACCTCCAAGATCCCTTCCAACTCTGCTATTCTGTAAAAAAATGAGTCCATTTTAATGGAGGACATTTGGCAATGCCTTATTTCAACCCCAAGAATATACTTCAGGCACATGAAAACACGAAAGGTTGCCAAGTTTTTAAAAAAAGTTGGTGAATTATAATTGTACTTGGGATTTCTGCCAAAGACAAAAATTGTTACCTTTCAGTGCCATCATTATTACAGCTTATATTTTAAAGCTCTGAGGTTTTAAAATCCTTTCTTATGCAACAGTCTAAGTAGCTCAGAACTATGAATCATAACGTTCCCAGAATGTCACTTTTTCTATTAACTCACCTTGTAATCTTCCTTATCTTTTCCTTTCCCCCAGTTACAACATAGAGGTAATAATACTATTCTCCTCTAAAAGGTTGTGGTAAGGTTTATGTCAGGTTTACAAGACTGCTCTCAACTCCCTGACTATTTGTTCACGAACACCAAAAACTATCCTACTTTTGAGTGACAATACACTTCATTTTCCTCTTAGGTGGTCCAATGCAGAAGCCGTTCGTTAGCTCATCAGATATAGGGAATCCTCACTTACTAACCACAACTGAGACACATAAACTCTGTTGCTTATGACTTATGGTCATTAAGGGAAATGTTGTGGAAATTTGCTGACTTACGATATCAGTTTCAGGGCTACATTTGTTAAGCAAATCACCTGCTACACTGAGAGCTAACCTTTTTGTTGCCGCATACCAAAAGCGTGTGTGCAATGGTAATACAATGCGCGTGCAACCTTCCGGTGCGCCCCATCCCCTGTGCATATGTGCATGATCTCCCCACATGTGCCCCACCCCGTGCATATGTGTGTGACCCCGCACACACTCCTTTGCCCTCACCCATGCACCCCTCCACCCAAGCCCACTTTTGGCTTCCAGGTTGGTGCAGGAGGCTTTCCAGGCCCAAAACAGGGGGTTGTGTGGCACCCCCGTGCCCCATTTTAGCTTCCAGGTTGGTGCAGGAGGCTTTCCAGGCATAGAACAGGGGGTGGGGGGCTCGTGTGGCACCCCTGTGTCCATTTTAGCTTCCAGGTTGGTGCAGGATGTCAGGGGAAATTTCACCCTGAGCTAATGAGGTCTTAGACCGACGGCTTTTCCAAACAGCATATCCTCAAGAAAGCGAAAGTAAGGTCCAATAACAAGTTCTAATTAAAACAAACTTTTAATATGAAAATAGAATGAAAATAAACAAATCTATCTAATTGTTACATTTTGGCAAGAGCAGTTTGTTGCCCACCTTCTTGGCAGGCGAACAGAAGATCAAAAGGAAAGAAGTCTCTGGAATGTGTGTGAGCATTATAAACGTGTTAAGCATGCGCAGTACATCACTTGCTGATAAAGGCCTATGACCTGCCTATGACCTGCGCAGTAAGTCTTCAGCTCGGCTAGCAAACAATTAACGCAGTGACACAGGAGGTCCTCCAGTCCCAAAACAGGGGCGAGGCCCCAAAATGCAATGTAAGTGCCACCCGTGCATACACCATGCTCTCCCCCCACGCATGCATGGCAGAGACCCAAAGACCAGTCGGCTGGTGGGAGGGCACACGCATGCGCAGTGGAGCTGGGCTGGTGCGACGGCTGGCATGCCTGCAGAGAGGGATCTCCATGCCATCTGTGGTACATGTGTCATACTTTGCCATCATGGGCCTACTTGTTAAATGCAAAATGACGGGACCACAACTGGTGACCTCTTCCTGGCTTCCTCCCTTGACTGTGCTTCTTGGAAGCCATCTGTGAAGTTTGCCAATGGCGATCGCATGACTACAGGACTGCCACCATACATGCCAGTTGCCAAATGCCTCAATTGTGATCACATGAGGCCTCCTTCAACAGCTGGACCAAGTAAGGATCCTCTGGCAGAGGGACAACATTCAAATAAAACAATGATGGGATTATTTTGGATGAAACTAAAACATACAATGGACAGTTGCAGGAACTGGGCAGTCTAGTGAAGAGAAGGACCAGGGGACACAGGATAGCAGTCTTCCAATATTTGAGGGGCTGCCACAGAGAGGAGGGGGTCAAGCTATTTTCCATAGCACTCGAAGGCCAGACAAGGAAGAATGGATGGAAACTAACCAAGGAGAGATTCAACCTGGAAATGAGGAGAAATTTCCTGACAGTGAGAACAATCAACCCATGGAACAAAAGTTGCCTTCAGAAGTTGTGGGAGCTTCATCGCTGGAAGCTTTCAAGAAGAGACTGGACTGCCATCTGTCAGAAATGGTCTCCTGCTCAGACAGGGGATTGGACTAGGTGACCTACAACTCTATTCATCTGTTATCCCACAAATGAATTTGATGAGGAAGGATCTGAATTGGATCTTCCCAGCCCCGATTCCAGAATTCTAAGCATTGAACCACATTTCTTGAAGCCCAAATAAAGCAATGTAAAATCTTGATCAAGAAAAGCACAGAGAAATCTTCTTCCATATTGTATGTCCAGCCAAAATGGGTATCAATGTTTGTCCATGCCGCACTGGGTTAATTTTATACTTTTTGGGGGGTGATGTGAATGCATGTGAAACTCCTATCCTGTCTCCTCTGAGGCTACCAAAACTTACACTCATCCAAATTGCTTAGGAATAAAGCTAGTTCATGGGCCACATGACAATCCAACTTTGTTCTGATTACGGCTGGCTTAACCTCATCGCTTAATACTTCCTGATTCCAGTGGGAAAGTGTAGTTTTGTATTTAGAAATACAAAAATGATTTCCAAATGACTACTTATCAGGAAGGACTTGGCAGCTGGCAGGGTCAAAATACTCTAATAGCCTCTTCAAAGCTGTAATTTTTTCCCTCTCTTAACAAAATCATTTTCTAATGAGCAGTTCACCTCCTGATTTTCAGCTCTGCCAGCCTCATTGTTCTCTGGGCATTGTTCTGTTTATGTGGGGAGAGAAATATATTTGTAAATATGGACGATTGCTAGCTAACACCGTTTATGACACCTGACTTCTGTCTCATTCTCTCTCTGTCTCATTTTGTTGCTTTCTGTTGGGCTAAAAGAACGTCTGAAATCAAATAAGTGATTTATTTGGGAATGGAAGGAAAAAAGGCTCAAAGGAAAACTGAGAGCATCGTTCTGAATGCTTTCATCGTGTCTCCACTTTTCCCTTCATAAAAAAATATTTTAAGTACTATAACTTTCAACACTAAAAGAGGAAACGTATTTCACTGTTCTCAATCAACAACAGTCTTATCACAACTCAAAGATTCTTCTTCTTTATTTTATTTATTTATTTATTTAAACTTATTAGTTGCCCCCTCTCCCCACAGGGACTTGGGGCGACGTACACAAGCAACAGTCAGCACAGTGTCATACAGAGGAGGTAAAAAATAAATAAATAATTACAATACTGAAAAAGGTTAAAACCCCAATGACATTAATAGTTTAAAAACTAAAATTGACAATTAAAAATGACCTAGGGGTGGAAAAGTTGTCGAATTATGCCAGGCCGGCTAGCCGAAACAGGTGGGTCTTCAGTTTACTGCGGAAGGAGCGGAGATCGGTTGTTGTTCTAATGTCTGGGGGGAGGTCGTTCCAAAGGGTAGGGCCCGCCACAGAGAAGGACCTACTCCTGGGCACCGCCCTCTGACAATCTCTAGAGGACGGCACCCAGAGGTCGTCTTCTTCTTCTTCTTCTTCTTCTTCTTCTTCTTCTTCTTCTTCTTCTTCTTCTTCTTCTTCTTCTTCTTCTTCTTCTTCTTCTTCTTCTTCTTCTTCTTCTTCTTCTTCTTCTTCTTTCCTGGCAATTATATGCTTTAGATAAATACAAAAAAATGCCAGCTGCTGTTTTTAGAAAAGTAATCATCTTAATTCCCCTCCTCCTCTCCTCCTCCTCCTTTTCCTTCTCCACCTTCTTCTCCTCCTTCTCCTCCTCCTCTTCCTTCTTTGCCTTCCAACCCTCCTCCTCTATCTCTTCTTCTTCCTTTTCCTCCATCATCTTCTCTGTCTTCCAACCCTCTTTCCCCTTCCTTCTTCTCCCCTTCCCCTTCCTCCTTCTCCTCTGTCTTTGAACCCTCCTTCTCCTTCCTCCTCCTCCCCCCTCCCCATCCCACTCCATGTAGATTTCTTGGCAACAGGATGGAAGCGTTTTGCCATTTTCGTCTTCCAGAATACATTTTCTAGCCCAGAATCTGGAAATATCCAGATATTCCCATTCAAATTGTATTAAAATCTGATCTTAGTACTCCTTGAAAAAAAGGGGGCATATCTTCATAAAATACTGGATTATGAAGGTTCAGGCAATCCTAGGTAGCATTCAGTGCAATTTTTAATAAAGTTCATGACAGAATTTCATGAAAAATATTAGCATTTATTACGATGGGGCATCAGCAGGGTAGACCTTGGTTGATTTACAGTGAAATGACTTAAGAGTTTAATACTTCATTAAGAAAAATAAAGAACATTTGTTATTAATCTTTACAAACCAAATTATCATTGGACTATCATTCAAATCTGATGCCCTTTAATCTTACATCAAATCTATCGATTACCTCTTGCCAACCCACCAGAACGGAGAGGCAGGGAATGTTATGGGTTCATGCTCCTAAGGAGTCCATCCAAGCATGGGCTTCAAAGGTTTCAGCAACGGGTTTTCTGCCCAGTTGCTGGGTGGGCATGGCCATGGTGGGCGTGGCCTTGTTGGCATCCTAAACCATGGCAGGGGGTTTGTTTCTCATTCCCCAGGCTCCGGACATCACAGCCAAGAAGTTAAAAGATGCTTGCTCCTGGGGAGGAAAGCTATGGCAAACCTAGACAGCATATTAAAAAGCAGAGACATCACCCGGCCAACAAAAGTGCATATAGTCAAGGCTGTGGTTTTCCCAGTTGCAATGGATGGTTGTGAAAATTGGACCTTAAGGAAGGCTGAGCACCAAAGAATTGAAGCCTTTGAACTCTACTGGTGGAGAAGACTCCTGTGAGTCCCTTGGACTGCAAGGCGATCCAACCGGTCGGTCCTAGAGGAGATCAACCCTGACTGCTCTTCAGAAGGCCAGATCCTGAACAGGAAACTCAAATACTTTGGCCACCAAATGAGAAGGAAGGAGTCATTGGAGAATAGCTAACACTGGGAAAGATTGAGGGCTAAAGTAGAAGGGGATGGCAGAGTATGAGGTGGTTGGATGGAGTCACTGAAACAATCGGCGTGAGCTTAAATGGATTCCAGGGGATGGCAGAGGACAGGAAGGCCTGGAGGAATGTTGCCCATGGGGTCGCGATGGGTCAGACACAACTTCGCGACTAGCAACAACAACAACAATAATAAGTGACCCATGCATCCAAAGAATATCTACTTTAGAGTGTGTGCCCCCCCTTAAAAAAAGTCCTGTGCTTTTCCAATCTTCTAAAGGTCTTCCCCTTTTCTTTTCATGAAAACATTTCACCCTAGAGTTCCCTCTTACACAAGGGTGGGGTGGCGAGGGGAGGAAACACAACAGATGAGCAGTGTCTTGCGTTAGCAAAGCACATGCATTTAAATCACTTATATTTTACTTTTTTATGATGCAATTGTGAATTATGTTGTTTTGCATTTATAATTAGGAGTTGAAGCAGATGGTATAGGCTCTGTTTAATGATGTACGGGAGACGACAAGGCTCCCCATCAGCTCTTTCGTGTTAGAAAAATGCTGAAGAAGGAACCACGCATGGGGAATGGTCTAATATCGCAGTATTTATGACAGATTATTAACTGCCCCATCTCTTTTTTTCCTTCTTCTCAAAAAAAGGAGACGTGCTAGATTTCCAATGAGGTGTTTATAGCAGTGTGTTTATAGCATGATAGCAGTTCTCCAATATTTGGGGGGCTGCCACAAAGAAGAAGGAGTCAAACTATTCTCCAAAGCACCTGAGGGTAGGACAAGAAGCAAAGGGTGGAAACTAATCAAGGAGAACCTAGAACTAAGGAGAAATGTCTTGACAGAATAATTAATCATTGGAATAGCTTGTTTCAGACGTTATAGCTGCTCCATGACTGGAAGTTTTAAGAAGTGATTCTTAAATATGCTAACATAGAGTCTGGGGGGCACAGTGGTTAGAATCAGTGGTGGGATTCTAATAATTTAATAACCGGTTCTCTGCCCGAATGATTTCTTCCAGCAACCAGTTCACCAAACTGCTCAGCAAGTTAACAACTGGTTCTCTCGAATTCACTTGCTGAATTTTACCATACAATACAATACAATACAATACAATAGTAGAGTTGGAAGGGACCTTGGAGGTCTTCTAGTCCAACCCCCTGCCTAGGCAGGAAACCCTGTACCGTTTCAGACAAATGGCCATCCAACATCTTCTTAAAGACTTCCAGTGTTGGGGCATTCACAACTTCTGGAGGCAAGCTGTTCCACTGATTAACTGTTCTAACTGTCAGGAAATTTCTCCTCAGTTCTAAGTCTCTCCTTGATTAGTTTCCACCCATTGCTTCTTGTTCTACCCTCAGGTGCCTTGGAGAATAGCTTGACTCCCTCTTCTTTGCGGCAGCCCTGAGATATTGGAAGGCTGCTATCATGTCTCCCCTAGTCCTTCTTTCTCTTAAGCTAAACATACCCAGTTCCTGCAACCGTTCTTCATATGTTTTAGTCCCCAGTCCCCTAATCATCTTTGTTGCTCTTCTCTGCACTCTTTCTAGAGTCTCCACATCTTTTTTACATCGTGGCGACCAGAACTGAATGCAGTATTCCAAGTGTGGCCTTACCAAGGCCTTATAAAGCGGCATCAACACTTCACGTGATCTTGATTCTATCCCTCTGTTGATGCAGCCTAGGACTGCGTGTTCTTCTGGGACAGAAGAAGATCAAGGTATGTAGAAAGATTCTAACCATTGGTTAGAATGCAGTACTGCAAGCTACTTCTGCCATCTGCCTCCAATTTGGCAGTTCGAATCTCACCAGGCTCAAGGTTGACTCAGCCTTCCATCCTTCTGAGGTTGGTAAAATGAGGACCCAGATTGTTGAGGGCCCCAGGCTGACTCTGTAAATTGCTTAGAGAGGGGGGTAAAGCACTGTGAAGCAGTATATAAGTCTAAGCGCCATTGCTATAGACTATGAGTGTTGGACAAGACCCTTCTTTGCAAGCTCTTCCCAAGGAGCCTTCTCAGTTTGGTGTTGAAGTATACACAATGCCCAAGAGTTCCAGAGTGAGGTATGAAACCTAAGTGGGTCATTGTTGTGGTGCCATTGTTCTTCTTTCTTTTAACACACCACATTTGCCTTTCAAAGCAGAAGTAATGGTGTTCTGTCTGAAGCTCCAACTTTTCCTCTACAGGAGAATTACGGAAGAAGGAAGGGCAGTGAGAAATCAAAGAGGAGGAAACTGCAAGGAAAGTGTTTTTTGAAGATACTTTGACGAGAAAGAACAGTTTGTGATTGGTTCTCCGAGAACACCAAAAGCAACGGACAGAACTGCCAGGGTTTTGAGACCTGCAGCAGTTTAAGAGAAGATGGCTTAAGGTAAGGGAATCCCCTTACTTTATTTTTCTCCCAGTTTGGGGGGAATGAGAACGCTGGTCTTCAAACGGAAACCAAATTTCAGCCATTCTGCAAAAGTAAGCAAGTTGATCTACAGATTTACGTTCTACTGAGGATTTTGTTGTTGCTATTCCCCCCCTGAAAAGGTTTTGTTTTATCAAGTTGAAAGATCCTATCGTTCTTTGCTGGCTATGTTTAATTATTAAAAGTGAGTGCCTTATTTATTTCTTAACCCCAGTGAAATCATTAATTTTATCCTTGGCAGGGAGTTGCTTGTGCAATTCCATGGTATTATTTTAGGGAACAACAGTATGATAAAGTTCATGAACCCCTGTGTGAGGTTTCTAATGTATTACTGATTACTTTAATACTCCCTCTGTGTCTATTTGCTAAGCGCTGTAACCTGCTGTTTATCTGGGCTCAATTATTCCAATGGACTTGGTGTAATAGAATTCCCTAAGAGTTTCCTGTTGTTCTTTTTTAAAAAATTTAATTTTATTCTTATTTTTCTTAGTTACTATTGCTTGTTACCTGTGTGCGATGATTTAGCCAAGAATGTAATGGGGGTATTTTGGGTTTTGCTGACTAATACATTAGCCAGGCTCTGCAGGAATAGGGAAACACAAGTGTTGCATACTACTGCTTGTTGCAAACAATTAAAAATTGTGGGCATTGAAGTCCAGGCTTTTTCAATTTCCCACGATTGGGAAACGTCGGTCTATAGGTAGGGGTGAAATCTACTTACCTTCGCTATTGGTTTGCAAATGTGAGTGCATGAGCTACCTCAGGGGTAGCTTCTGGCTTCTGTTACTGCCGGTTCGCATGTGCAGAACCAATAAAACCAGTTTGGGGGCATGGCCGGCCAAGTTACTACCTGTTAGGAATGTAAGCTAACAGTTGGTTTAGCGATATATAAACCAGGATGGTAGTACTGTAGCTTTAAGTACTGCTGTAATGTGATTGGTTGCTGTTACCTCAAGCAGCCATAAGAGGGAGCCAGAATGACTGTTAGCTCTCTGTTTCTTAGACGCTGATCAGTGTATTGTGAGGTACTGTGTTTTTGCTACTGTTAGCCTAAACTGATTATTTGATACTGGACTGTCTTCAAAGGATCATTCCTTAACTGAGAACATTGATAACTGACTGACTGAACCGTGTATGACTTGGACTGTGAATTGAACTCTGAATACCTCTATATTTCCACATAGTAAACTACTATATTTTATACTATTCGGTGTCCCTGTATGCTGGTTTGTGCGTGTTCTTCCATACCACTCTCATTATGCTTCTCTGCACACGCGCTCTCCTAACAGGGAGCTTTACTTACTTAACACTACCTACTTGGATGAACCGGTCCGAACTGGTAGGAACCTACCTCTGAGCCACCTCCATGTACGCGCAGGACCTTCCACAAATGCGCAGAGCATCAAAAATGGATATGATGATGTCTAGGCAGGCGGAGCCTGCTACCGAGTGTGCCTGCAAAGGTAAGTAGAACAATGAGGGAGGGGGGCGGACTCTGCTGTGCCACGTGATTTAGATTAGCTAGAAAGCAGGAAATCCTGCTTACCAGCTAATATAAATCACACGTCACATCTTGTCATCGGAAATACCAGTTCGCCTGAACCCGTAGCAATTATTTTACTACTAGTTCAGGCAAACCGGAAGGTTTTTTTTAATTACTGGTTTGGGTGAACCAGTAGCTTTTTTTACTAGGGGTTTGGGCGAACCGATAGCTTTTCTTACTACTGGTTTGGGTGAACAGGTAGGTTTTTTACTACTGGTTTGGTAAACCGGTAGCTTTTTTTACTACTGGTTCAGGTGAACTGGTAGTTATTTTTACTTCTGGCTTGGGCGAACCGTTAGTTTTTTTTTACTTCTGGTTTGGGTGAACTGGTAGCTTTTTTTACTAATGGTTTGGTGAACCAGTAGCTTTTTTTTACTACTGGTTCGGGCAAACCGGTAGCTTTTTTACTATTGTTTCAGGTGAACCAGTCCAAATCAGTAGCATTTCACCCCTGTCTAAAGGGAGCCACCAATTGTAATGCAGGTAGCCCTTGACTTACAGTAGGTCATTTAGGGACTGTTTGAAGTTACAATGACACTGAACTAAGTGGCGTATGAGTATTTTTCACTGTTAAGTGACACACATTCAGAAGGCATGCCCAACTCTCAGCACCGCAGATTCAAAGGAAGAATTCTGATAAGTTCCAGACAGGATTCAGAAATCAGGCCCGAAGGGGAGATGAATAATAGTCTGCCACATCTTTTCATCTCCACCCCCTGCCTTTTATCCTCAGAGCTAGGGTGGGGCTTAGCTAGCATCGATGGCTCTTCTGTCCCAAGGACCGGCCCATAGATTCCCGCTGCTCTCCTCTCCACTGCCTCCACCCATCCGGCACTGGACCCAGCTGTTCCTCCTCTTCCTCATCAGTCACCTTCAGACCTGGGGGCTGTTGACTCTCCATCTAAGATCTGATGGACGGCCCAGGCACCGCCTCTGTCTTTCTCTCTCTCTGCCAACTCCATTTCTTCTTCTCCCCCAGAGCTCTCAGATTGCCTTGATGCTGACTCTAAGCCCCACACCTCCTCCTCCTCATCTGATTCAGCTGCGGGAAGGGCTGGTGACCAACATGCCACAACAGAGCCTTAAAACTGACCGGAACCTTGGAATTATACCTCTCCAGTCCTAATCTGATCTTCCGAGTTGTAATGCTTCATGCATAACAGCAAGCTTTGGTTTGTTTCATCGTAATAAATGAACAGGACCAATCAATATGTCAGCAATGAACAGGGTTCATAAAAGAAACTAAACTAAACTTAAGCCAGTTCCAAAACTACTTGAGATGTCCCAATAATGTGCTCTGCAGCACGGTAGTTTCCACAATAAATGAGCCTATTGCAGGAATTTAAGAAGATATAAATTTTCCACTGGTTTTCCACATTACCCATGCTTTTGGGAAGGTCTTTGAAGCTTTTCTCATAGAAGGTTAGTACATGAATCATCATAAACATATTCCGCCATCACATCTTGGGAAACTGATGTGGGGTCATTGAAGGGAGGGGGGCTGGGTTATCCTTTGATATGTAATTTGTTCACGCCTTTCTGGCTCAGATCTTGCTTAATGTCAGGTGTACCTCCCTCAATAACCAGGAAAGAAAACTCCTAACTCCATTGTGCGTGGAATTAAAATACTTTTACTGGTTATGAAAAGATAGCAGCGAAAGTAAAGCAAGATCTGAGCCAGAAAGGCGCAAACAAATACATATCAAAGGATAACCCAGCCCCCTCCCTCCAACGATCCCATCCCACTGTCCAATCTGCAACTCTCTTAGGTGTCATGTGGGGTGCATCTCCAAAAGGCATCGTCATGTTGGCATGCAGGATGGTTGGCTTAGACCAAGTCCAAACACCGGCCCCCAGCGTGCGCAAAAGATGGTGAGAAGAAAACTCCCTTTTCCATATCACCTCCTGTACCCTTTATTCCCATCCCAAATACCATGCCCCCACCCTCCCCGTTTCTACGGCAGCCGATAGCAAGTAAGCGAAGCAGAGGCTGACAGTTGTGATAAGAAAGGGTGCAAATGCTTTCCCACCTTGATGCCTGGTTCAAATACCTTGTCCTCAGCAGGAATGCCAGCCCCAGTAGCCTCTGCCCTCTTTAACAACTCTTCTGATTACAGGGCTTGTGCGTGACTGTCACAAACATCAACTGCCTGTTTTCTTTTACCTGCCATCAAAGCTGACAAAACTTTTGTCACTCTCGGGCTATGTTAATGTTGCTAATTGGGATGAGATGCTATTAATAATGGGATTAGCACGAGCGGCAGTCAGTCATTCTCGGAGAAGAGCAGGTTAGAATTTGCTTAGAAGGACAAACAAGCTGATAGGAGTTTGTCCAAGCCATTCCTTCCAACTCTTGATCAGAAAGCACCTTGCTTCCGATAAAGGAGAATATTTGTAGCTCAGGGTTAAAATGAGAGGTCCGTGGTGCTCTCTTTGTTGTTTTCTTGCAGAAGTTTCATTACCCAACTAAGTAACATCGTCAGTGCTAGAAGTGAATGGGGTTTTCAGAGGAGGGAGGGGAGGAGGGAGGAGGAGGAGGAAGAGGAGGACGGTTGGGTCCTTGGTAATCTCTGAGCTTGGTTGTTTTCTTGCAAACATTTCATTACCCAACTGGGCAACATCATCAGTGTTAGAAAGGCGTGGGAGAGGAAAAGGAAGAAGAGGAGTAGGAGTAGGAGTACTTTGGGTTTCTTGGTGCTCTCTGAGCTTGGTTGTTTTTTTGCAGAGGTTTCATTACCCAAAGTAGGTAACATCATCAGTGCTAGAAGCAGTGGGAGAGGAAGAGGAAGAGAAAGAAGAGGAAGAGAAAGAGAAAGAAGAGGAAGAGGAAGCCTGTGAGGTCCTGGGTGCTGGTTGTTTTTTTGCAGACATTTCATTACCCAAACTAGGTAACATCATCAGTGCTAGCATAGCAGCCAAGATACTTGGCCAGTTAGCAACAAAACCAGCAAACGGGGCCTTTAATACATTCGGCACCCCAAAAACATAAGCGAGGTTTTTAGGACCTCACAAAAGGCTAACATTTTTTGGGCCATTCTGATCTCCGAGGGGAGGATATTCATAGACTAAGGGACTGCTACAGGGGAAAAAAGACCATTTTGTGGTCCTCTCCAGCCGACATGGATGGACAGAAGGCTTGGCTGCAGCATGCCCATTCTCCTCAATCTGGTTTTCAGGGGTAGATCTTTTTGGGCAAAGGGGATCCTTCAGGTAGAATTCCCAAGCCAGGAAGAATCCCTGACTAGCTTGTTGATGTCCTACACAAATCGATGACCAATTGCTGAGTTGAGCAACACTGTCCTAAGATAGGGTTAATTTCACATCTCATTAAGGGATTTTGTTTCATTTCGATAACTGTTTGCCTTCCCACCAATTCTGTTTTCCTTTCATTGCCACATCCAAAACACGTTGCTCAATTTTCAATTGTGACATGAGTTTGAACTTGGCCTGTTCTGTTCCTCCAGCCACCAAAACCCCTTGGACTTCCCTCCATTTGTGTCTTTGATCTATTTTTATGGAAATATTAGATGTTTTGATTATATTAATGGATATTTATGTTCATGACCACCATATCGTTGGGTGAAAGGGTGACGAAACATGCCTTTCCTCTGAATTTGTTTTTTATTTAAATGAAGCACACCGGGCATTAATAAAATAAACAAAGCATAAACTAATATAAGCAGAAAAGCGGGAATAAATGGAACGACGAAAGCCTTTGAAATATATGCGCATGGATACATTTGCATTTTTAAAGAGAAATGCTATGAGGACTTGTATATCTATCCGTTAAGGCATTTATAAAGATGAAAGCAATGTTTTATTAAGACGGTTAAGCCGAAGAGTGAATTTTAACAAAGCAGCCTTGAGTGGAAGACTTGATTCTAACTACTTTTCTTTACTTATTTCAAACTTTATGCAAGAGAAATAGAAATTAAAATGAAGACTAGTCCAGGGATAAATATTAGCCAAGATGGGGACTGAACCTCCATGTTCCAAGGTTGCATAATTCTGATTAAATGATGATGTATTTATAGCACTCTCTATGACTTTTACACAGTTATGTAGATAATTTATGCGGAAAAGCTTTATTCTTTATTGTACATAGTAGCATGTGGCACTTCAATGCCCTCCATCCTTCTCACGCAGTGCATTTGATCATGTTCTGACATATCATCTTTAAATATGCTTTATATTTTGAGCTGCTTCTATCCTTGGTTGTATATATGACCTTTATCTCCTTCCTTCCTTCCTTCCTTCCTTCTTTCCTTCTTCCCCTTTTGCCCATCCATCTCCCTTCCTTCTTTCCTTCCCTCCCTTCTGCTCATCCATTTCCCTTCCTTCCTTCTATCCATCCACCCATCCATCTCTCTTCCTTCCTTCCTGTCTTCTCTCCCTTCTTCTCAACCATTTTCCTTCCTTCCTCCTTCCTTCCCTTCTGCCCATCCATCTTCCTTCCTTCTTTCTTTCCTTCCTTCCTTCCCTTCTGCTCATCCATTTCCCTTCTTTCCTTCCTTCTACCCATCCACCCATCCATCTCTCTTCCTTCCTTCCTGTCTTCTTTCCCTTCTTCTCAACCATTTCCCTTCCTTCCTTCCTCCTTCCTTTCCTTCTGCCCATCCATCTCCCTTCCTTCTTTCCTGCCTTCCTTCCCTTCTGCACAACCATTTTCCTTCCTTCCTTCCTTCCTTCCTTCCTTCCTTCCTTCCTTCCTTCCTTCCTTCCTTCCTTCCTTCTTGCCTGCCTGCCTGCTTGCCTTCCCTTCTTCTCATCGGTTTTCCTTCCTTCCTTCCTTCCTTCCTTCCTTCCTTCCTTCCTTCCTTCCTTCCTTCCTTCCTTCCTTCTCATTGTTATTTTTAAAATGCCCATGTAAAATTTGTGCCAAATTGCTAAGGCTTTCAACCAAAGCCATACTATTGAACAAGATTTTTTTTAAATGTAATTCTCCCAGAGGAAAATCTGCATCTGTGAAAGATTTGTATACTGTTACTTCTCAGCAGTTAAAGAAGCATGTGCCTGAAATATGCCAGCTTCTTCATCGTAAAAAGAAAGAGTCATTCTGCCAAGGGGAAAAAAAAAGAGTTTATCTTGGCTTAATTCTGGAATTTGGAAATTTGGGTTTTTCACTTGGGACAAGGGCCACCGGTCCCTGATCTAGCTAGCTGTGGCAGCAATTAACTCAGACGTTTGAGCAGGGAGAACCCGTCAGCCTGCAGAGTTATTATTTTGAACCAGGGCAAGAGCTAATGCATAAATGTTCTCGTAAACAATTATTCCAGAGAAGCACCAGAACACAATTAATCTTTCTTTAGGTGTTATCTTGAGGTATTTCCTCCACCGCTTGTGCACTGCTTGCCAGATAAATCAGGTCTCTTTTTTTAAAGACAACAGATGTCAAACTGTGCACCTCCTTATTAATGCCAGCTGAAAGCGCTTAGGCAAAGTCCCATATTAATGGCATTGGAAAATGGGTATTCAAATTATTCTCCAAGGGGAGATATGGCTATACAAACAGTACGATGAGTTGCCTGTTTAATGCAGTGAAAGGAGGGGCTTTCCTTTTTTTCCCCAATACCCTGTTTCCCCCAAGTAAGACCTCCCCAGATAGTATGCCCAATCTTGCTTTTGAGTACATGCGCTAAAATAAGCCCTCCCTGAAAATATTGCAACCCAGCAGCAGCCATGAGGTGACCACGCTCGCCGCCTCCTGCACCACAAAAATAATAAGACCTCCCCGAAAATAAGGCCAAGTTTCAGGGGTCAAAAATAAATAAGACCCTGTCTTATTTTCAGGGAAACACAGGCAGTTGTCTATTGTTTCTAAGAGTAGCTGAGGGTTGTCTTTTATTGCGTCTTTTGTGTCTTAAAAAATATTAATCTATGTTTAAGATCATGGCACTCTGCATTAGGTCTACATACATGAATAATAGTCTCTGGAATAGTTGAATGGAATACAAAAAGAAGCACTGCCTGATTTGATAATAAAGGAGGTGGGGGAAGCAGAATCCATAGAGCAGTGCTACTCAGCCTTGTCCACCTGAGATCTGCGGACTTCAACTCCCAGAATTCCCCTGTGCTTGGGGAATTCTGGTGTCAGACCTGGAAGCCATCTTTTACATTCGGCCTTCAGGCCTGTCACATTTTCTACTGTGGGAAAATGGGAGGGGGGATTATATGGAGTTGGGGAGATATCAGGGGTGGGTTCCTGCCAGTTCTAACCTCTTCTATAGAAGAGGTTCCACAAATCTACAGTGCCGTTTAGAACCGGTTCCAGATCCCTCCTCCCGCCCATCCGCACATCATCAAGATGAAGAGCAAGAGGAGGAATTCTGGGAGTTGAAGTCCACAAGTCTTAAAGCTGTTAAGTTTGAACACCCCTGGGGTTTTTTTCTAAAGGGATAGGGGTGCAAGGGGCTTGTAACTTGACAGCTTTAAGATTTGCGTGCTTCAAATGCCAGAGTTTCTGAGCCAACATTTTGGTTGCTAAGCAAGAGCGTTGTTAAGTGAGTTTCACCACATTTTACAAGTTGGCCCCTCCCACCCACTCACATGGCTGGCAAGCCACTCCCACAAAGCAGGCCACACCTACAGAAGAGGTTCTAAAAAAATTTGAAACCCACCACTGGGAGATATATAGTCTAAATAACATTCCTTTCTCAGAGAGTCAAGGACGTCTTGCCCTGCACCTGGAGTGGTGTGACTGGGGGGCATCTCCAGTTGGGACGGTGCCTGATTGAACCATGCAATGGACATGTGGGTGCTGGGCAGGGACTTGGAGTTTCATTTGGGTGGGGAAAACCTGGAAACTTTCAGATTTGGGTTTTCCCAGATGTGCCAATATGGCACCTCTAATAAAGTGGAACTTTGAGGAAACTCAAGAACTCGGAGTCTTCTTTCGTTGGGGGGGTATTACTTGGAAACCCTGACATCTAGGAGTTGAAGTCTACAGATCTTCAAGTTGCCAAAATTCAGAAGCACTGCTATAGAGGAAGATCAGAAATATATAATACAACACTGTACAAACTTTCCTCCACTTGAACTGGACAAAGTAAAGCTTTTGCAAAATAATTTCTAGGCTGCCCAAGTTAACAAGTATTTAATTCAGATTTATATCTTTAAAAGGTTTTTTTTTTTTTTTACTAAAACAAGAATTCTTCTTTTGGTCTTCCTTTAGTTCAGTGGTGAAATTCAATTTTTTTTACTACCGGTTCTATGGGCGTGGCTTGGTGGGCGTGGCAGGGGAAAGGGTACTGCAAAATCCCCATTCCCTCCCCACTCCTCGGGGAAGGATATTGCAAAATCTCCATTCCCAACCCACTCTGTGGCCCAGCTAGAGGTGGTATTTGCCAGTTCTCCAAACTACTTAAAATTTCCATTACCGGTTCTCCAGAACCTGTCAGAACCAGCTGAATTGCACCCTTGCTTTAGTCTTTTAATCTAAGACAAAGACGATTTGGTGGTCCCATCCCATTACCAACTTACTCTCATACTAAAACTTCTGATTTTTTTTTCATTGATGGGGAGCCTTTTAAGAGGATTGCTCTTAATAGCAGACTGCAGTAAATAGCAACCTTGTACAAACTGATGCAGTGTTTAGCTCAGTTTTCTCAAACAAACAAAGCCGAAATTGGTTGCATGAGAGTTAAAAGGTTGTGAAGGCATTGAGAGTTTCAAACGTATTCTAATAAATGGACCCAATTGCTGATGGTTTTCTGGGATAACGTGAAGTTCTCATAGGGATTGTTTATCATGCATGAGAATATCATCATTTGCTACTAAGACATTTTCTGTAAATATAGCAAATATTTCATTCTTTCTCCATTATCGGCTTATTTCCAATACAGCATGATGGATTGCTCCAAATTAATGATAATAAATAAAGACGAAGAAGTAGAGTTTAACAATATGCTCTAAGTCAGCAATTAGGAAGGTGAACAATAATTGGAGGGGGATTGTTTAATGTGTGGTTTTGTATTTTTAAAAAAAGTGGTATATACTGACGTGGACTGTATTAGAAAAAGCAAGCCACTTTTATAGAAAAAAACTTGGAGTCAGCCTTTTTCTAACCCATACCTAGGAGCTTTGTAGGTGATGATTCCAGCACTCATGTGGAGATGAAGTCCACCCATCTTAAAATTGCCAAGTTTTTAAAACACTGCTCTAGAATATCCAGTTACATATCATATTTTTGGGAGTATAAGATGCTCCAAAATATAAGACACAGCTTTTGGGGAGGAAACCAAGGAAAAACAATATGCCTCTGCCTCCCAGCAATTTGCCTCCTTGCAGCAAACAGCAAACAGCCTGTTTCAGTTTCAGTTTCAGCACAGCCTGATTAGCACAAGAAAAATAATCTGCCTCTGCCTCCCAGCAATTTGCCTCCTTGCAGCAAACAGTGAAGAGCCTGTTTCAGTTTCAGCACAGCCTGATTAGCACAAGCAGCTGATCCTCAGGCCTCCCTATGATCAGTTGTTTAAGGCTGCAGGGATTGCCATAGCCTATTGCCGCCTCCGTGCACCCCATTTTCAGCCTCCACATACCTCGTTTTTAGTCTCTGCATGCCCCATTTTCTGCCTGTTCCGGACAGGGGAGATTGAAATGGGTGGAAAATGCAGCATGAGGAGGCCAAAAACGGGGTGTGCAGAGGTAAAAAATGAGATGTGGAGGCCAAAAATGGGGTGCATGGAGGCGGCAATAGGCAATTGCAATCCCTGCAGCCTGAAACAGCTGGTGGTCAGTAGGCCAATCCAACTGACAATCAGCTGCTTGTGCTAATTTGGCTGTGCTGAAGCTGAAGCTGAAACAGGCTGTTTGCAGTTTGCTGCAAGGAGGCAAATTGCTGGGAGGCAGAGGCAGATTTTTTTCTCTTGTGCTAATGAGGCTAAACTGAAACAGACTGTTTGCTGTTTGCTGCAAGGAGTCAAATTGCTGGGAGGCAGAGGCCAAAGGGCGAGGGCTGGCGGGTGGGTGGGGCTACATTCAGTGTACAAGATGCACCCAAATTTTCACCCTCTTTGGGGGTGGGGAAGTGCATATTATACTCTGAAAAATACGAAATATATCACTGTTAAACTAACTTGTTCTGTAACGTTCTATAGAATTCTTCGCCTTTAATTCTAAGATTTTCCCATCCTGACCTCCAGAAAAAGAAGGAAGGGTGAAGGCATGGAGATACTTAGTGCCCCAGAAGATCTGAAGAACTTCTGCTGGGCCAAAAGCTCAGCAGAGGAATCCCGTTCTTATCATCTGGTTCTCTTCTCCCATAGCGGATGGGTGTTGTTCTAGCGGGTATTTGTCTGGTAGCTAAATAAGATCTAGATAAGGAAGACTCTGCTAGATGTGATCTACTCACCAACTGTAATTAATTAAGGTCCAAAAGGTTAAAGAAGAGCTGGAATCTGCATGTAAATGTACAGCTTTTTGCAGGTGTCAATGAAGCTCGTTTCCTGTCATTCAAGATGCGGCTTATAAGCGCTGTGTACTTAGAGCTCAAAGCATCGTTAGACACCCCACACACCCATCTTACAGAAGGTCTGCTTCTGTTGCTCCCCTCTGAGGGGAGGTTTCAAAGTACTTCTAGCAGGACTACCCGATTCTGTAACAGCTTTGTCCCTAGGCCATCTGTCTGGTGAGAAGGAAGGAAGGACTGAAGAAGCAACTTGAATAAGGAGCAAAACATTTCAAACCAAAAAAAAAAGACTCAAGTTGACATGACTCAACTTCCAGACAGCTTTCTGTTGGGTTAACAATTCCATTCTAGGGTTTCTAGCAACCATTCCATTCTAGGGTACTAGGGTTTAGTTGATTATAGATGAACAATTATTGCTTTCTTGCGATATTTAGCAATATTTCACTTACATATGTTTGCTAGTAACAAATGAACGTTCAGTCGTAGTGCAGGGTAGAGATTAGATAGATACAGATTAACAGAGTTGGAAGCGACGTTGTAGGTCATCTAGTCCGACCCCACCCCCACCCAAGCAGGAGACCCTATACCATTTCAGACAAATGGCAGTCCAGTCTCTTCTTGAAAGCTTCCAGGGATGAAGTTCCCACAACTTCCAAATGCAGCTTCTGTTCCATTGATTGATTGCTCTCACTGTCAGAAAATTTCTTCTTATTTTCAGATTGAATCTCTCCTTGATCAGTTTCCATCCATTATTCCTTGTCTGGCCTTCGGGTGCTTTGGAAAATAGCTTGACCCCCTCCTGTCTGTGGCTGCCCCTCAAATATTGGAAGACTGCTATCATGTCTCCCCTGGTCCTTCTCTTCCCTAAACTAGCCATGCCCAGTTCCTGCAACCGTTCATCCTATCATTTAGCCTTTCGGAAATAGTACAACTTTGAGTTATTTAACCATCTAAACACATAGACATCATGACTTCTCACCTTGGCTTGAAGCCACCAGGTTGTTGCCACTGAAATAAGGCACCCATCCAAATGATAATGGTTGAGGGATTTACGTAAGATCTGAGATGAGATCACCGTTGAAAAATTATTGTGCTTCCTCTTGCAACTCCATCAAATTCAGGACTGATTTCATTGCCATCTGCCTTGGCAGTTACTGGATGGATGAATGGGGCTGGCAGGGGGTGGAGTGGGGAGAAGAGAGATGAAGGGACATCTTTCTTCCAGGAGCTGAACGTAACCACTGAGCCACCGTGTATTACAATTACAATTACTATTACAAACCAACAAATATAAGGTTTTTTAAGACCAGGTATTGGCTAATGATTTTGGTCTTCACCAAGAACCTAGATGTCACGGAAATGTTATGGTAGTATGCAGGGGTTGGTTGCTGCTTTTTGGCGAACAAAAATGGGCATGCACAAAGGTCTGCGCTTGTGCAAAATGTTAGAAAAGGGGGGAAAAGTACATTTCGGCAAAGAAAATTGTTCTGTGAATGCCCAGAACCGAAAATCAAGATGACGGTTCTGTAGGAGAACCAGTTCGGGAGTGTGGCAGACCTGGGTTGCTGCTGGTTCCAGCGACCCAGGCCCCCAAGTTACTACTGGTTCGGCTGAATCAGTCCAAACCGGTAGGAACCCACCTCTGGTAGTATGTGGAAAGTTCCAAGCAATGTGTGTGCTTTTCTTCCTTGCAAAGTCAGTGGTCCAGTAAAAATAATGAGAAAAATCAATAGCCATTTGTATTATTTATATGCTTTTACCCAGAGACCGTCTAAAGCAAAGCAAACAGAAGAAAAATGTACATTATAATAACAACAAATCAAGCCAATAAAATGAGCTCAGAATGCCGCAAGGACATATTATCTTTAAAACAATCAACCTAGTAACACATTTAAAACAATGCCCTGGCATAGAACCAAATGTATATTCATCCATAATTGTTTTCTGGTGTTAACCTATTAGAGGAAACTTTTGGCTCAGCCTCACGGTTAGTCAAGAAATACGGTTTTTATTCGGGTTCGCAATGATCTCAGTGCATTGCTGGTATTGGTAGCTGACATGTCATTGCAGTATCGTCCCAAATGGTCTTAGATCATGGATGGCAAGGATCCATGGAAGATTGATTAGAAGAGAAAGCCAATGCATATGAAGCAAGAGCACTTGAAAAGAATGCCAGTGGACAGAATTTGAGAAAATATTGTCCGAATGAAGTGTAGCGGCATGATGACCAGAGGTGACGTCACTCACCTCCCACTCAAGAGGTTGAGAATTCAATCCTAGACAGCAACAGGTGTTTCTCTATTAGGTCACAAAGAGAAAAAATCTGCTGTGAACTCTGCATAGGCATCAGGAAGGGAACCTGGCCAGTAAATGCTCAGTTACATTGAATTGCCATGACCTCACCATGAAACAGGGTTATAAAAAGAAAAAAAAAGTGTTGGAATTAAGTGTGTCTGGTTTTTCTATTAGACTATTTGTGCTAGTCCATGAAAATGCTGGGTTTGGCTCCGGAATTGAAATATAATGAGGTCTATGCCCCTGCTAAACCAGAAATGTTTAATTCTTTTTTGCATGATGCTCTTCTTACCACTGTTTGTGTAAAGGCAAGAGGTCCTCTGGCGTAATCTCAGAACGTAAGGAATTCACGCTTGGTTAGTCTTCACGTAAAAGACTTACAAGAAAACCTTCTCGGGCTATAGAATAGATTGGGAAATTGAAATGCCCTCAAAGAAGTGAGAAATTGCAAAGGAAGGCAGGCATAGGTGTCCCAGGCTAATGTTGCAGAATCCAATCGGAGTCAGTCACTGGGGCCAAAGGTCTATTCTTCCTAGCTTTCAGACTCATGTTGGAGGCCATCCTCAGGGAATGTCTCTGTCCCTCCAGAATATTCTGAAGAAAGTGAAGGGCTCATATTAGAGGCCATCTTCAGGGAATATCTCTCTCTCCAGAATGTTCTGAAGAAAGAGAAGGGCTCATATTAGAGGCCATCCTCAGGGAATATCTCTCTCTCCAGAATGTTCTGAAGAAAGAGAAGGGCTCATATTAGAGGCCATCCTCAGGGCTCATATTGGAGGCTATCCCTCTCTCCAGAATGTTCTGAAGAAAGAGAAGGGCTCATATTAGAGGCCATCCTCAGGGAATATCTCTCTCTCCAGAATGTTCTGAAGAAAGAGAAGGGCTCATATTAGAGGCCATCCTCAGGGAATATCTCTCTCTCCAGAATGTTCTGAAGAAAGAGAAGGGCTCATATTAGAGGCCATCCTCAGGGAATGTCTCTCTCTCCAGAATGTTCTGAAGAAAGAGAAGGGCTCATATTAGAGGCCATCCTCAGGGCTCATATTGGAGGCTATCCCTCTCTCCAGAATGTTCTGAAGAAAGAGAAGGGCTCATATTAGAGGCCATCCTCAGGGAATATCTCTCTCTCCAGAATGTTCTGAAGAAAGAGAAGGGCTCATATTAGAGGCCATCCTCAGGGAATATCTCTCTCTCCAGAATGTTCTGAAGAAAGAGAAGGGCTCATATTAGAGGCCATCCTCAGGGAATATCTCTCTCTCCAGAATGTTCTGAAGAAAGAGAAGGGCTCATATTAGAGGCCATCCTCAGGGCTCATATTGGAGGCTATCCCTCTCTCCAGAATGTTCTGAAGAAAGAGAAGGGCTCATATTAGAGGCCATCCTCAGGGCTCATATTGGAGGCTATCCCTCTCTCCAGAATGTTCTGGAGAAAGAGAAGGGCTCATATTAGAGGCCATCCTCAGGGCTCATATTGGAGGCTATCCCTCTCTCCAGAATGTTCTGGAGAAAGAGAAGGGCTCATATTAGAGGCCATCCTCAGGGCTCATATTGGAGGCTATCCCTCTCTCCAGAATGTTCTGGAGAAAGTGAAGGGCCTGTGTTGGAGTCCATCCTCAGGGAATGTCTCTCTCTCCAAAATGTTCTGGAGAAAGAGAAGGGCTCATATTGGGGGCCATCCTCAGGGAATGTCTCTCTCTCTCTCTAGAATATTCTGGAGCCCAAAAGCTTGGAAGTTTTTGATCCTGGTGGCCAACTCATATAGGATCCTTCAAGTGAGAAAATACTTGTATCCTTCGGCCAAGAAAACTGTGCAAATGTCTCCAGAAAAAGTGTGTGGGTCAAACTTGTCTGAAAGGAGACTTAAGTTCATCTAGATGTTCTTCTTCTGGCTATTTCTGAGGTCAAGTGACAAATGACCTTGATGTGACAAAAGTCATGACAAGTCCTGAAGCTTGAAGGTTCCAACAAAATAGGACACTCAAAGGGTCCTCCTGCAACTATCTGCCTTCAGTATCAACTCTAATGGAAAATAACTGCCTCTGCACACAAGTGGATATAGAGGTGAAATGGATCTGTAAAACATGAGGAATGGCACCCGTGGAGCTACATTTTTAGCAACACAGAAGAGGAATGATTGACAGAACAAAGCATATGGAAGCAGAGAAGAATCTAACCCACATTTAGATCTAAGAAAAAAAATATTTGCCTAGAGGGAAAATATTAATTAGTTTGTCTACATGCAAGATAAAAGTCTGGGAGACATATCCATCAAAAGGCAACTGAATAAACAGCAAAATGGAAATTATTTGTAAATTGACAGTAAACTTGGCAAACATAGAAGGGGTAAACAACTTATCTGGCATGCAAATCACTCAGAAATCATAGCCTGTGTCAAGAGGCATCTGTGCATTTACTCACTGATTTGACAGAAATTAACATTTTTGCGAGCATCTCTATTGCATGCAAAGGTTTATGTTGCCATCCTTAAACATTTTAATTGCGGCTTCACAATGCTCAATATAAATATGAAAAAGACAATTGAATCAACAGCAGCCAAGTCCAAATTATCAATAGTACACTCCAGCACTGCACAGACGTTAAAATGTAGCCCAAAAGTACAATATTTGTACTTGGGAGAGCTGTTGGCTGGCAGAAACCCACAAATAATTAAACGTACAGGACTTTTTGTCTCTATTTGTGATAATATTAGGGGGGAAGCCTTCAGGTTCCCCAAATGTGTCTTCACCAGCTTTCCTTTTTTTCAACCTCATTCTCTGGAACATTATCATTTCTTTTGAGAATGGATGGGTGGGAGAGTTGAGCTAATTTTATTGCAGTGTAGTAAAATTGCTCTGGTTAAGAGTTGACAGATCTGGGAGGCAGAGTTAAGTGCGTCAGTAGCTTAGAATTGTTACGTACCCACAAATGGTCCAATCCCTCTTGAATTCCATTGGCCATTATCTGGTGCCAGTTTAGTATTGAACTTCAGTTGACTAGATTCTTGTATATAGGGTTGAGCCTAGGGTTTGAACTAGTGGTGGGTTGCAGGCGGTACGCGTACCGGAACCTGCCCGGAGCACCAGATACCGTTCTGGCACAGTGCTCCAGAAGGTCCACCTGCCCACCCGAGCTCCTTACCGGTCTTTTAAGTCTTTGGCACTTCCGCACATGCACATCGCGTGTACAGCACCTGCGTGATGCTCTGCTGAGCAGCTGGAATGTCGCGGAGGCTTGCGGAGGTGCTAAGATGCATGCACGCACTGTGTGCATCCATGTGGACGCTGCCGGGCCCATTCCAACTGTACCAGTTGGAACGGGATCCGTAACCCATCACTGGTTTGAACCTTCTGTACTGCAAATTAATATATGGTCCTGATCCTTTGCGCTTGACCATTGCAGAAGCTCAGGAGTGCTGTTTTATTTTATTTCGGGGTGATTGCACCTAGAGGTACATAATTGACTTCTGGATTCTTGCCTGGATTCTTGATTTGAAAATTCCCAATGGAGGCAAGAATTGGTGGATCCTCTTCTGGGTGGGGTGGGGTGGGACCAAGAACACCAAGGACCCTACAGTCCTCCTTCTCCTCCTCCGTCACCACCACCACCTCCTCCTCCTCCTCCTCCTCCTCCTCCTCCTCCTCCTCCTCCTCCTCCTCCTCCTCCTCCTCCTCCTCCTCCTCCTCCATCTCCTCCTCCTCTTTCTCTCCCACTCCCTTCTACCACTGATGATGTTACCAAGTTTGGGATATGAAACATCTTCAAGGAAGCAACCAAGCTCAGACAACACCAAGGAACCTCCTCCTCCTCCTCCTCCTCCTCCTCCTCCTCCTCCTCCTCCTCCTCCTCCTCCTCCTCCTCCTCCGTCACCTCCTCCTCCTCCTCCTCCTCCATCTCCTCCTCCTCTTTCTCTCCCACCCCCTTCTACCACTGATGATGTTACCTAGTTTGGGAAATGAAACATATCCCAAGGAAGCTGAGAGAGCACCAAGAATCCCTCATTTCAACCCTGAGATACAAATATTCTCCTTTATTGGTAAACATCAAAACCTTTCCTTATTGTAAAGTTTCAAATTAATGATTAAATCCTGGATTCTTATTTTAGACTGGGATATATTTAAATCTCACCATTGGAACTCTGCAATTAAAATACAGACACCCAAGATGACAAATTCTGGGTGTAACAGATACGAAACCCTGCTGTTTATATCTAATATGGATGCGACACAGAAAATCTTATTCCCCTTAGCCGTGTTAATACTTTGGTTCTGAAGCCAGGAGATCTCGTTCCTTTGTTAAAAGAGAAATATTTTAGGCCAGCGGAACAACGAAGTCCCCAAGTTTCCCCATTCATTATGCCCACAACTTGACTGTGTGTGTGCATGCATGCCAATATCTATATTTAGAGATTCCATCCCCTTTGATTAAAACAGCGAAGGAAGAAAACTGAATTCAAACATAATTAAAGCTGTAACAAATCTCACGCAAGGCCATGTTAAAAGCCAACTCACGCAAACACAAGGGTTAATAATGCAAAAAAGGGTGTCTTCTTTTAATATTCTGTGCGATAAGCAAATCATATTATGGCTCAATACGATGGCTTGTTCACAACATGCTAAGACAGGGGATGAATCTACAATATGTCCTGTTCAACCCTATTTTAAACTGACCTAGCTTATTAAAAGTAAATGTAAAGGTTCCCCTCGCACATATGTGCTAGTCTTTCCTGACTCTAGGGGGCAGTGCCCAGCTTCATTTCAAAGCTGAAGAGCCAGCGCTCTCCGAAGACGTCTCCGTGGTCATGTGGCCGGCATGACTAAACGTTGAAGGTGCACAGAACACTGTTACTTTCCCACCAAAGGTGGTCCCTATTTTTCTACTTGCATTTTTACATGCTTTCGAACTGCCAGGTAGAAGCTGGGACAAGTAACAGGAGCTCGCTCCGTTATGTGGCGCTAAGGATTCAAACCACCAAACTGCCGACCTTTCTGATCGACAAGCTCAGCTTCTTAGCCACTGACCTAGCTTGTTATGCAAAGCCGAATTTTTTAAAAAGGCACGATCTTATTTCCAACACCTATTCAAGTGCCTTCTTTTTGTTGTGGTTGTTGAGTTGAAAAGGTTTCTGATTTCAAACTCCTCCAACCCCGAAATCTCATCCAAGGTTTATTACTTAGGAAATAAATGATATAATTATTCAGATTATATTGCGATCTGTGTTGAAAGTATCGCTGGAGTTTCAACAGATCCAGGGCCTCCTGGATTCATCCTCCTTTTTGGTTCTTTAAAATTCATTTGGATTTAAAATAAAAATAAAATAATAATTAAAAATGTCCAGGATTCTGCCAATCTTTAAATTGACTGGGCAGATGCTACTTGCCAATCAACAAGAAATAACCACTTTAGCGGCATACAGCACGGATGTGTAGTTCTAATAATCTTATTGAGCATATATCACTGGCTGTGTCAGCAGCCAATCACTGCCCCCCTTCTGCTTTTAACAGCCATTTGGCATCATTGTCATAACCCTCAGCTAAATTCCTAGGAGGTATCTTCTCCTCTATCCCAAGATGCAAATAATAGTTTGTTATTTTGGATGTCTGTCTGACTGATTTATCACTAGCAATAGCAGACTTATATACCGCTTCATGGCGCTTTTCACAGCCCTCTCTAAGCATATTTTCCCCACAATATGGGTCCTCATTTTACCCACCTTGGAAGGATGGAAGGCTGAGTCAACCTTGCTATTGCTATTATATTTCATTGAGATATTCGAATATTCAATTGTCTCAACCAGAATGCACCTTGCTTTTACAAAGCAAGGTGCCCAGGAGTAGGTCCTTCTCTGTGGCGGGCCCTACTCTTTGGAACGACCTCCCCCCAGACATTAGAACAACAACCGATCTCCGCTCCTTCCGCAGTAAACTGAAGACCCACCTGTTTCGGCTAGCCGGCCTGGCATAATTCGACAACTTTTCCACCCCTAGGTCATTTTTAATTGTCAATTTTAGTTTTTAAACTATTAATGTTATTTATTGTAATTATTTATTTATTTTTTACCTCCTCTGTATGACACTGTGCTAATTGTTGCTTGTGTACATCGCCCCGAGTCCCTGTGGGGAGAGGGGGTGACTAATAAGTCTAAATAAATAAATAAATAAATAAATAAATAAATAAATAAATAAGAAAAGGGAGGAAAATAAGGCCGTTAGGATAAACGCCAAGGAAACAGCTTTATTCTAGGGATCCCACGTCTTTGCATCTGTAGAACGGTTCTGGAACTGAAGAATCTCCTGTTCTCTAACCACTTTAGAAAGGTTCAGCTGCTGTAGACCTCAGCGCAGGGTGTTGTGCGCATAGAGTTAATGCCTTCCCCTGTACCGCTTTTTAAAGCCCACCCTTGGAATACTGCATCCAATTTTGGTCACCTTATAAAAAAGTTGTTGGGACTCTGGAAAATGTAGAGAAGAGCAGCAAAGATGATCAGGGGACATATGAAGAACGTTTGCAGGAATTGGGTATGTCTAGTCCCCTGAAAAGAAGGCTTAGGGGTGACGTGATAGCAGTGTTCCAATACTTGAGGGGCTGCCGCAAAGAAGAGGGGGGCAACTTATTTCCCAAAGCCCCTGAGGACAGGACAAGATGCATTGGATGGGAACTAATCAAGGAGAGAAGCAACCTAGAACCAAGGAGAAATTTCCTGACCCTGAGAGCAATTAACCAGTGGAATGACTTGTCTCTAGAAGTTTTGAATGCTCCATCACTGGATGATTTTAAGAAGAGACTGGACAATCATTTGTCTGGAATGGTATAGGGTCACCTCCTTGTGCAGGGGGTTGGACTAGAAGGCCTCCAAGGTCCCTTCCAGCTCTGTTATTCTCTGATTCTGCTCATATCGGTAAAGTTGTATCTGTTTCTAGGAGGGGAAGGGGAGGGGAGGAAGAGTGCCAGCGATCCACCTCCTGCAATTTTCAAAGAACAAACAAGAGAGAAAGGGCAAGCCCATTTTTATGCAAATGCAACCAGCTGTTGGCTGATTCTGCCTTTGCCTTCGGATGTGAGGTCTGCATATAGACTGGAGCAGAGATACAGGGAAGGGGGGGGAGGGGGTGGACCACGAAAATAAAAAGCTGACAATGACATGCAAATCAAAATCAGCGACTGGGAAACAGTGGGCTCCTTGTCATCAAAGGAATTAGGTACAGAGGAGAACAAAGCCGGCCTGAGAATGATAAAAGTCATTGTGACAAAAAGCAAGGTTTTTTTTCCCCCCCCTTCTTCTTTTCTTCTTTTCTGGAGCACATCAAGGCAGACGAAATTCACTCTTTCTCCAGAGCACTGGCTTTTCATCTTTTCTTTTCAAAGCTTTCTCTTCTTTCCCCCTCCGAGCTGATTTTGGCTAAAAGTAAAGGTTCCCCTCGCACATATGTGCTAGTTCCCGACTCTAGGGGGTGGTGCTCATCTCCGTTTCAAAGCCGAAGAGCCAGAGCTGTCCGAAGACGTCTCCGTGGTCACGTGGCCAGCATGACTAAATGCCGAAGGTGCAGGGAACGCTGTTACTTTCCCACCAAAGGTGGTTCCTATTTTCCTACTTGCATTTTTAACCTGCTTTTGAACTGCTAGGTTGGCAGAAGCTGGGACAAGTAATGGGAGCTCACTCCGTTATGTGGCGCTAGGGATTCGAACCGCCAAACTGCCGACCTTTTTGATTGACAAGCTCAGCATCTGAGCCACTGAGCCACTGCATTCCTCTGTTCTTCGCTTATTGCTTTGTAATGAATGGGTCCTTCCTTTGGCATTATTATTATTTTAAGTATGAACATTTTTTTAATCAAGAAAGAAAGAAGTAAATAATTGCACATCTGTTAGAGTGAAAACTCCTATGAGGGATAATCAGTGACGTGTCGCTGAGCTTCAGCAGTATGATCTCAGGGGCTAGGCTCTGGAGATTGATGAAAAGGGATTAGGAGATTGGATGTGGCCCATGTGCCAAAGATGACACATCCTTGCTCGAAAAGGCCAAAATCAATGAAAAGTAGAGATGCATGGCAAGCATTTCCCGTGTTTTGAGTTGTGAATCTAGACAGCAAATAGAATGAGAATACTGAGTTCTTTGTAACTGTATCTTTGCTAGTTTTAAAGTTCTTTGCTTTCCATGTCATCTCCTAAAACTTTAAAAGATCTTAATCTGTATGAAAGGGGAGAAAACCCCACACCCGCTAGCACTGATGATGTTAGCTAGTCAGGTAATAAAATGTCTGCAAGCAAACAACCAAGCTAAGAAAACACTAAGAGCTCCCCAGTTGAACCCTGAGCTACAAATATTCTCTTCTTATCGGAAGGTCTTCATAATCACCCAGAATACTTCATTTGCTCCCTATCATGTCCCTGTTTAATGCAATGACGACAACTTTTTTCGTACATTGTACATGAGCTACGATGGCACAGTGGTTAGAGTGCAGTACTCCAGGCTACTTCTGCTGCCTGATGGCTGCCTGCAATTTGGCAATTTGAGGCTCAAGGTTGGCTCAGCCTTCCGTCCTTCCAAGGTGGGTAAAACGAGGACCCAGATTGTTGAGGGGCAATATGCTGACTCTGTAAACCATTTAGAGAGGGCTATAAAGCACTGTGAAGTGGTATATAAGTCTAAGTGCTATTGCTATCTCCCTCCCTCCCTCCCTTCCCTCCTAGTGATTAGAATGTAGTATTGCAGGCTAACTCTGCCCACTGCCAGTGGTTCAATCCTGACCAGCTCAAGGTTAACTCAGCCTTCCATCCTTCCGAGATGGGTAAAATGAGGACTCAGATTGCTTGGGAGCAAAAGGCTGACTCTGTAATCTGCTTAGAGAGGGCTATAAAGCACTGTGAAGCATATATGTCTAAATGCTATTGCTATCTTCCGAACTTCCCAACGTGACCCTAATTTCTTCAACCGCGGCCAAAGTATGACTGTGGCCATTTTGAACGGCAAAATCCAGCTGTTGCTTTGCTTTAGCCTCTTCCCAATGCTGTTCCCCGCCTCCAGCATTAAAACAAGAGCTTAGCGCATTTCTGCATGTTTGAGTCTCCTGCAGAAACCCTATTATGTTTGAGATATATATATATATATACCGGTATATTTTTAAAAAAGCTATTTTAAGGCCTCTCTAGCAGGATGAAAAGGTGGAAAGTCGGGATATTCACCTTCTTTCTCCAGAAGGCAAGCTAGCATGACTTGGGATTGTTACTAATACTTTGGGAAAATAAAACTGGCGCAGAGATTTGCCTCCATTCCTCTGCCTCTCACCCCACCCTTTACAGTATAATTTAAATTTAAATCCTTTGCAAACCGAATGCTTTGTGCTAGTAATATGGGAACAGCGGGCAGCCATGCCTTTGACTAGAGGGCATGTCATCCACTTCTCTCGTTCCTTGCGAAACCATCAGGATGGCCATGGTGACAGATGATCAGCTTAACATTAATTTCTTGGCTTTCATGCCTTCCGTCCAAATGGCACACATGCTCAGCAGGAGGGAGCATCAAGGTCTTTGCCTTGAATTCTCTTGCAATGCTCGCACAGACTTATAAATCAAGGGCCGATAAGAACAGAGAGCCGAGATCAATCTCTCCACCTCTGGCTTTATTATTATTATTATTCATCGCGCAGTCAGCCAGATGTTCAGTCTGGGTTTGGCATGTTTGCCTACCTATTGAGTCCTTACCAAAGACCTGGGAGAGGCAGATGTGGATGTTTGATGCAGGGGTGGGTTCCGGGTTCTGTTATTGCTGGTTTGCTCAGGGATGTGCTTGATGTGCGTTATACGCGCATTCACCGTAGAAGCAAAAAACAAGATGGTGGTGTCTATAGCGCTGCCGATAAAACTGATTTGGGGGCGTGGCCGGCTGAGTTACTACCTACTCAGCCGCAATGGTCCAAACTGGTAGGAACCCACCTCTGGTTTGATGATGTTACAGATATCGTCTCAGGATAGAAGCAGTTCCAAGTAAAGCCGCCTTCTGAAATTGACTGATGGGAAATTTGTCAATGCCCAGGGCATTCAAGTGGTGCTCCAGTTGTTTTGGGACTGCACCAAAGACACCTATGACTATTGGTGCTACTCTTGCTTGCCTTTGCCATAGTCGTTCTATTCCTATTTGTAGGTCTTCGTATTTTGTTACCTTCTCCAGTTCTTTCTCTTCTCTTCTGCTGTCTCCAGGCACTGCCACATCCTTATCCAGACTTTTTCGTCTGTCTTATCGACAACTGTTAAGTCCAGGGTGTTATGTGGCAGGTGCCCTTTCTGTCTGGATTCTGAAGTCTCAGAGCAATTTAACTTCTTCATTTTCTATAACTTTCTCTATTTTATGGTCCCACCAGTTCTTGCTTACAGGCAAAGGATATTTCTTGCAGATCTTCCAATACAGCACTATTATTATATACTTGATTCCTTAAAGATGAAACTCACTCAAGTGAACACTCAAAAGTGCATCACAAATACCATTGACTGGTGCTGATGGTTTATACGGGTTGCTGCTAGCGTCCCAGATATCAACCAAGTACCTTCTTAAAATATACGATGTTCCAAGTAGCTCAGTTTTTTGCAGTTCCACTGGTGTTATTGCAGGAAACAGAAATTTGTTGATGTATCTTATAAAATTCTTGGACATGGTACCAAGTGCCCCAGTGACAATGGGTATCACTGTTACATGTTTCATCCGGTAATCAGGTAGTTTCGATGGCCAGGTCGTGGTATTTTGTGATTTTTTTTCCAGTTCTTTTTCTTTGACTCTGGCATCTCCTGGTACCATGCTGTCAATAAATTGTACGTTTTGGTTTTCAACAACTGTGATATCTGGCATGTTAGGTTCCAAATGATGATTCATCTGTATTCGAAGGTCCCACAAGATCTTAACCTTCTCATTTTCGATAACTTTTTCCACTGTATGTTCCCATGACTTTCTGGATACAGGTAAATCGTATTTTTATATAATGACCAGTGGATTAATTTAGCAACTCGGTCTTGTCTAGCTTTGTAATCAGTTTGTACAATTTTGCTGCATTCACATATTAAATGTGAAACAGTTTCGACTTTGTCGTTGCAAAGTTGGCAGTTTGGATTGTCGGTGGAGTTTTGTATCTTTGCTTTCATGGCATTAGTTTGCAGTTTGCAGTTCTTGAGCAGTGAGTATTAAACCTTCTGTTTTTTTCTTGATGGTTCCCATCTTAAGTCAGATATTCCAAAGCAGCAGTATTATTGTTGTTGTTGTTGTTGTTGTTGTTGTTGTTGTTGTGATAGTTTGTCGCACAGTCAGCCAGATGTTCAAGCTGGATTTGGCATCTTTATCCACCTATCGAGTCCTTCCCAAGGACCTGGGATAAGTAGATGAAATTCAGATGGTGTTAGAGATATCGTGGCAGGATGTTAGTTGTTCCGGGTAAAGCTGCCTTTTGTAATTGACTGATGGTGAATTTGTCAATGCCAGTTGGGTTCAAATGGTATTCCAGTTGTTTTGGGATTGCACCCAAGGCATCTTATTACTTGTGGGGTCCTTGGTGCTCTCTGAGCTTACTTGTTTCCTGTTCACTCTTTCCATGCTGTTCATGATTTCTTACACCTTGATGATGTTTTACCTCCAGTTGCTATGTTTGTAAGACAAATCATAGTTCCTTGGTAAAATGTTTCATTTTGGCTGGGGTGTGATATGGTTTTAAGATGGACCAGAGTTGGGTTGCTCCCAGTTCAGATCGGATTGGGCGAACTGGTAGTAGCAGTGGCGGGAGGCTCCACCTCCCCGGATGCTTTGACGCATGCACGAGTGAACCAGTGGTAAAAAAATTGGAAACCCACCACTGAGATGGACTAACAGGTCATAAGCAAGCTAAGTAGACTAATAAGACTGCCTACTTTCATTAGGTCAAACAGTCTAACTTTCAGGAAATCTTAATGTGATTAACAAACATCTTTTGAAGTACAGAATACAGAAAAACAGAGTTGGAAGGGACCTTGGAGGTCTTCAAGTCCAACTCCCTGCTCAGTCAGGAGACCCTATACCATTCAGGAGAAATGGCTGTCCAATCTCTTCTTAAAAACCTCCAGTGATGGAGTAGTCACAGCTACTGAAGGAGAGCAGTTCCACTAATGAATTGTTCAGGACATTTTGCCTTAGTTCTATGGTAGGTTGGATCTTCCATCTGTTACTTCTTCTTGTAACCTCAGGTGATTTGGAGAATAAGGTTAGATTAGATTAACAGGGTTGGAAGGGACCTTGTAGGTCATATAGTCCAATTCCCCACCCAAGCAGGAGACCCAACACCATTTCTGACAAATGGCAGTCCAATCTCTTCTTGAAAGCCTCCAGTGATGAAGCTCCCACAGCTTCTGAAGGCAACTTCTGTTCCATGGGTTGATTGTTCTCACTGTCAGAAAGTTCCTCCTTATTTCCTTATTCGAATCTCTCCTTGATCAGTTTCCATCCATTATTCCTTGTCTGGTCTTCAGGTGCCTTGGAAAATAGCTTGACCCCCCTCCTCTCTGTGGCAGCCCCTCAAATATTGGAAGATGCTCTCCTGTCTCTCCTGGTCCTTCTCTTCACTAGATTACCCATGCTCAGTTCCTGTAACTGTTCTTCATATGTTTTAGACTCCAGTCCCCTAACCATCTTGGTTGCTCTTCTCTGCACTTTTCTAGAGTCTCAACGTCTTTTTTATAATGTGGTGACCAAAACTGGATGCGGTATTTTAGGTGTGGGCTTACCATGGCTTTATAGAGTGGTATTAATACCTCTAGAAGTTGACCCCCTCCTGTCTGTGACAGCCTCTCAAATACTGGAAGACTGAAATCATACCACTTTTAGTTCTTCACTTCATTAGACTAGACATATTGAGTTCCCGCAACCATTCATCGTATGGTTTAACCTTCAAAACCCTAATCATAAAGTCTTCTGGTCATAATGGACCTCCTTCTCTCTCTCTCTCTCTCTCCCTTCATCCCAAGATTTCTGGCTTTTCAAAGCTCTTTCTTAGAGAACGATTGTTCCTTAAATGGCACGCATTGATCTGGTGTGAATGCCACGCATAAAATCATTTGTTGGAGATGTCACAACATTATTACCTCTCAAGGAGAGAGGGAAGGGAGAGGAAAATCCATATTATGATAGTTGTGGACAAATGGTTAGATTTCTTTCCTGCTGAGCAAGGGGAGTTTAAAAATCGCTAAAGAGCTGGAAAGGCTGACATCTGGATAAGGCTCCTGGACATTTGCAGGGGACACATCTTGGGACGTAGGGAAGGCAGTTCATTTTCTACATTTTTGTCAAAGCTTTTGGGGTTCCCCCCTCCATAAATTACAACCGAGGACAAAAGTAGGAGCTAACGGTGGAAAATTAGGCCCCCAGGCGAAATAATTACACATACAGCCTTTAGCAATGAGGAAGAGAGCCATCAATCAGTACCCAATTATTCACTAGTTAATCAGCTCTGCCCTTCCTTTATTGAAGGGTTACAGTATAATTAAGTTGGCAGGATCCTTTTAATTCATCAAACATACAACACATGGCAGTATTTGCTACAGTCAGGGGATAGCACCTTTGTGCCTCTGACCCTGAGCACTGCTGTAGGAAACGGAGGAAAAACTTCAGAGGTAGAGGAGAATATTTATGCAAAGGCATGCGACAGCGCACAGAATCTTTGGAGGCACCGTTCGGAGTTTCCTTATTATTATTATTTTTTTATAAAGAGGCTGGCTGGGGGAGAGATGTGCCTGGCGTACTGACAATGGAGCTGGGGGATTGGGTTAAAAAGAACAAACTATGCAAATGCATCCACAACATGTGAATGGGTTTGGCGCGCATGTGTCCAGATTACTCAGCAAATTACTCTTCCGTGATTTGAAAAGATAGTTTTGGGGTGAGAGGACTAAGCCAGAAAGCACCACTCCAAAAGCAGATCGTCATCCTCTACTTACCCCCCCCCCCAAAAAAAAACATTCCAGAGGTGGGATTCTAGCCGGTTCTGACCGGTTCTGGAAAACCGGTAGTGGAAATTTTGAGTAGTTCGGAGAACTGGCAAATACCACCTCTGGCTGGCCTCGCCCCCATCTACTCTTTGCCTCCCAAGTCCCAGGTGATTGGCTGGCTCTTCTTCTATTGCCCTGCAAAGGAGAACAGAGCTGGAAAGCAGGTTAGTGGGGTGGGGAGGGAATGGGGATTTACAGTATCTTTGCCCTGGAGTGGGGGGGGGGAGGGAATGGGGATTTTGCAGTATCCTTCCGCTGCCATACCCACCAAGCCAAGCCACACCCACTAGGCCAAGCCACGCCCACCAAAGCACGCCCACAGAACTGGCAGTAAAAAATTTGGAATCCCACCGCTGAAACATTTAATAGGCACCATCCTAAACCGAAGATTGGAACGAATTGACCTTGCCTCATATATTTCAAGGGAAGCCCATGTATAATTTGTGTCTTTAATTTAAAGCCAAACACTGTTATGTGTTCAGGCGTTGGCTCTTGAGAAGGAATTGGGAATACACCTTTTAGGGGCCCTTCTTTTTCTCAGCTTTGCTTACCTTGCACAGAGGATAATCTCACCCATTGTAAAGAGAGGGTGACTGGCCCAAGGTCACCCTGCTAGTTTTCCTGCCTAAGGAATTCCCAGTCTCCTGGTGATTGGCCCTAAATCATCCACCTTGCGTGTGCACCTAAGGCAGGTCTAGAACTCCCAGCCTCCTGTGATTGGCCCAAAGTCACCGAGCTGGCTTTTCTACCTAAGGCAATATTAGAACTCTTAGTCTCCTGATGATTGGCCCAAGGTCAATCACCAATCTAAGCTGGGACTAGAACTCACAGCCTCCTGCTGATTGGCCCTAAGTCACTTAGCTGGCTTTCGTAGCTAAGATAGTCCAAAACTCCCAATCTCCTGGTGACTGGCCCAAAGTACCTAATGCAGGACTAGAACTCCCAGTGTCTTGATGATTGGCCCTAAGTCACCGAGCTGGCTTTCATGGCTAAGGCAAGTCTAGAGCTCCCAGTCTCCTGGTGATTGGCCCAAAGTCACCGAGCTGGCTTTCCTACCTAAGGCAAGACTAGAACTCCCAGTCTCCTGGTGGTTGGCCCAAGGTCAACGTAAGCTGGGACTAGAACTCACAGCCTCCTGCTGATTGGCCCTAAGTCACTCAGCTGGCTTTCATGGCTAGGGCAGGACTAGAACTCCCAGTCTCTTGGCAATTGGTCTAAAGTCACCCAGGTGGCTTTCCTGCCTAGGGGAGGACTAGAACTTCTATCCCCTGGTAATTGGTCCAAAGTCACCCAGGTGGCTTGTGTACCTAAAGCAGGGCTAGAACTCCCAGTCTCATGGTGATCGGCCCAAGGTCAATCACCAAGTTAAGGCAGGATTAAAACTCACAGTCTCCTGCTGATTGGCCCTAAGTCACTCAGCTGGCTTTCATGGCTAGGGCAGGACTAGAACTCCCAGTCTCTTGGCAATTGGTCTAAAGTCACCCAGGTGGCTTTCCTGCCTAGGGGAGGACTAGAACTTCTATCCCCTGGTAATTGGTCCAAAGTCACCCAGGTGGCTTGTGTACCTAAAGCAGGGCTAGAACTCCCAGTCTCATGGTGATCGGCCCAAGGTCAATCACCAAGTTAAGGCAGGATTAAAACTCACAGTCTCCTGCTGATTGGCCCTAAGTCACCCCGCTGGCTTTCATAGCTAAACAGGACTAGAATTCACATTCTCCTGCTTTCTAGTCTGGTATCTTAACCCAGTGGTGGGATTCAAATAATCTAACAATCGGTTCTCTGCTCTAATGATTTTTTCCAACAACCAGTACACCAAACTACTCAGAAAGTTTACAACCTGTTCTCCCCGAAGTGGTGCAAACTGAACCCCACCACTGTCTTACCCACTGGATTAAGCAGTTACCTATCCTTGGATATTCTCCAATAATTGCTAATGGTGATTTTGTCATTTTGTCAGCTGCTGCGCGCTTGAATTTTTAAAAACGTATTTGTTTTTTAATTTAGTTATTAAAATCGTCGTGCATTTGGGAAGCCATATCAAACAGTTGAGCAAAATAAATAAAATATGATAGCAGAGTTTGCCCAGATTAGTGCTTGGAATGTATTAGAAAATTGGACACTACCATGTGAAATTGGAAAACGTTTTGGAAAAGGAGATGCCAAATAACGCCTGCATTATTGCAGAATGGCAGCATCAAAAGGAGATACACTCATCGAGGGTCAAGCTTGAGTTGAAGGAATCCCGACTTTACAAAATTTCACCCAAACAGGAATACTTTCTGGATATTGAAATGACTGTACAATGGATGTCAGCAAATCTTTCTCTGCTGCTTGCTATCATAGAAAAGATCCTTTTTTGGGGGGAGCCAACCTGAGACTATCCCTCAAAGATGATCCAAATGGGAAGAGACAACTGGTTTCCAAGCTATTAAGGTGGCTGAAGGTCAAATCCAGCGCTTTGGAATTAAATACATTCAGCTCAACAGCTCAGTTTTCAGTAAACACTTGGCCAACGAGTTGTGTTCCGTTTGATCTTCTTTAAGCAAATTGATGTGGAATATGGTCAGTGGCAGAGAAGCTCCTGCTTTCTCTACAAAAAAATTTAAAAAAAAAATCAAAATTGTTGCATGTATTCCCAATGTACCTTTTAACGTGCTCCAATGATCAAATGCACAGTGCATTTGACAGGCAACATCAAAAGGAACCTAAGAGCATGATGCTAATAATCAATTCATTGACAGTAAGTTAATTAAAAGCAGGAATTTAAAACGCACTTTCTAACCCACCGGAAAATCTTTTCATTTTTTCCCGCCGAACAGCTACTTTTGTTTGCAATTTCCAATGATCCCAGAAAAATTTCAGGGCCCGTAATGAGAGCTCATATTTGGGGGGGGGGGGGGCAGAAAATGGAATATCGCAAACATTTCCAGCCCAACAATTGAACAAATTGAAGATGGTACTCTTCAACATGACATGCCTAATCTTAGAAAGAGAAAGAGGTAGGCAGTACCCCTTCCTCTTGCTGTCTCCATATTCCATGGACAACAGATTGATTCAGGGGTGGGCTGCTGGGGGTTTGGAGGGGCTCGGGGGAACCTCTAGCTAAGATTCTGTGCAGTTCGGAGAACCCCCAAATCCCACTCCTGGCTGGCCATGCCCATCCTGCCCCTCCCCTTCCAGGAGTCCCCACCCAGCCCATTCTGGATGCAGGTAAGTGCAGGGCATGCATGGAGGCTGGGGGAGGGCAAAGAAAGGACCTATCAGAAGTTCAGGGCCTGTTTCCCACCCTCCAGAGCCTGGGGAGGCCATTTCCGCCCTCTTGGAGGCTCAAGGAAAGCCACCAAAAATGCCCCCCTGCCATGGAGCATGAGGCTGACATGGCCATGCCCACCATGGCCATGCCCACCCAGCAACTGGGCAGATTATCCCTTGCTAAAAATGTTGAAGCTCACTCTTGCATCGATCGATCGATCGATCGATCGATTTTCAACATCTATCTGGCTACCCAGCTCAAACCACATGACTTTGGACAGTGTACAAAACCATTAAACAAACATACAAAAGGAGGGAAAAAGTAACCCACCCCACTGAAGCCAACTAAAATGATTAAACGGCAACCAGCACTAAAAGATATTATGACATACCAACTGGGAATTCTTATCTTCCTGATACAAGTGGGGGGGGATTAGAATTTAACTGCCCTTTTAATGGTCTGCAAGGCCAGGGCCAGCCAAGAGGTCATTCCAAAAGACAGGAGCTGCCCTGGAGAAGACATGCCTCCCTGCTGGAGTGGGTGGGAAGGGGAGACATCCTTGGGAGAAGAAGAAAATGCCACTATTTGTGGTTCTTGCAAATTCTCAGGCTCGAAATGTTGGGCTTGGACAACCTGGAACTATGCCGTCTATGGTCCAACCTAAGCATAGTACACAAAATTCTCTGCTACTACGTCCTACCTGTCAACGACTACTTCAGCGTCAACCTCAATAATACATGGGCAAACAATTGATACAAACTCAAGGTAAACCGCTCCAAACTCGATTGCAGAAAATACGATTTCAGCAACAGAGTGGTCAACGCCTGGAATGCATGACCTGACTCTGTGGTTTCATCCCCAAACCCCCCACAGCTTCAACCTTCAACCGTCTACCGTGAACCTCACCCCATTCCTAAGAGGTCCATAAAGGGGGCATGCATAAGCGCACCAGCGTGCCTACCGTCCCTGTGCCACTGTCCCCATTTATTTGTACTCATTTCCTTTGTCCATGTTTGTACTTAAACCTGCTATCTTGTACACGTTTGACAAACTAAATAAATGAAATAAAATAAATAAATAGGACAACCTCTCAAGGACGACCAAATTGTTCTGTTTCCCCCCCCCCCCTCTCTCTGCAACCAACAGCCATAGGCTTGGCTTCCAAGAGGAGAATTTATGGCAGGACCATGCTTCTGAGTCAACTTCCCCAACTGCCTTTTTTTTGCACAGTTGAGAATCTTGACCCTTGGATGCTTCCAGGGTTAAGCTGAAAATCTGGAGCGCTTAGCTAAGCCAAAATCACGCATTCAACCCATTGGAAAGAATGTTTAAAAAAGGAAGAAGGATGAATGGTGGCTTGTCATAACCAGAGCTCTTAGAAGTGCCTTAGTGCTGCTGCCCATTAATAAGCCTTTGTTGTTTTTTTAGAAATTCCTCCTTAAAAAAAAAAACCCCACCAAAGAAGAGGTTTATTGAGGGAGCCAGAAAAATGCAGCTTATTCATCAAGGGGGAATTGCAAGGCGGAATTGGTCGCGAGCACCAGCACTGGCGGTGTTGAATTCCCACCGCTGGGTGGCGCCAGTAACATTCAGCTCTTGCTGGGACGAAGCTTTGCTGTGCAGGTATATTCTTCCCAGTCCCAATCCCTCCTCCTGCTCAGCTGTGCTCTCCATGTGCTCCCCCCCACCTCCCCCCCCCCCGATGCAATGAATTAAGCATTCATAATGCAAACCATCGTAAAACTAAACTGTCGGATCAGCAGGAAATAAAGCAACCACGGATTAGAGCAAATAAAAATAATACACTTACCGTCATAGTTTCAAAGTCTTTAAAAACAAAACTTTGCTTCTTTTCATTCTGGAAACAATGTGGAAAGCGAAGGTTGCCAGGGAGGAAACCCCCCACCCCCAAAGACAAACATATCTGCTAGAAAAGTTATCTTCACCTTACTAAAGAAGAGCCCACCTGAATTAAGACTTGAGGATTTGTCCGATCCAGCATTCTGTTTCAGTGTGTGGATATCTTAAAAGCCCCATCTTCTAAGAAGTCCTTATGGTTCTGTCTCACCGCCCCGAGTCCCTCCGGGGAGAGGGGGCGGTCTAGAAATCTAATAAAATGAATGAAATGAAATGAATGAAGGTAATGTTACCTGAAATAAAAGCATGGACGTAAGAAAAGTTGTGCAGGGTCAGGCCAAACGTCTATCTAATCCAGACCAAACTTCGAACTAGTCCAAACTTCGATCTAGTCCAAACCTCAATCTAGTCCAGTGGTTCTCAACCTGTGGGTCGGGACCCCTTGGGGGGTCGAACGAACCTTTCACAGGGGTCGCCTAAGACCATCGGAAAATACATATTTTCGGTGGTCTTAGGAACCGAGACACCAATTTTATGGTTGGGGGTCACCACAACATGAGGAACTGTATTAAAGGGTCGCGGCATTGGGAAGGTTGAGAACCACTGCTCTAGTCACTCTAGCGCTGCAAGAGGGATTAAGGGTGATTATGTACCATCTAATAGTGGTTTAGAGTAGAGCAGAGCAGAAGCCACCAATGCAAACACTGATATAAATGCTATGCTATGCTATGCTATGCTATGCTATGTTATACTTGGTCAAGTGTGGTTAGCCACACAATGAATTATTCTGCAGTACAGAAGCACCCAGTATATTTGCTAAATAGATTTTCTGTATTTATTAAATATAAATATATAAATACACAAATGATGATTTATCCCTAACCCGGTCCTTTAGGTCTTCCAAAGGTGACCTTGTTGCTGTTATCCACTTTGCTGCTGCCCCTTCTTCCCTTTTATTCTACCTTTTAGAGCCCTCTCCAGAGAGTTAAGTCATCGCATCTTGTGTCCAAGGTAGAATAATTTGAGCCTCCTCACTTAGGGCTACATTATGAAGACTTCAAACAACCTAGATGACCAATGGATGATAGTAAATAGTTCGAGTTGTTTACATTTCTTTGCTGCTGTCTATTGCTCTGGATTTTTGTATTCCATATATGGTAGCCTTCAAATGCTTCTGAGATGGCTACAAGCAAGATAGGAACAAAACAGTATTTCTCACTGATATTGCAAAGGGAGTTTGTGGGTTAGCAGACATTTCTAAACACCATTACAAGTAGATTCCAGACTTGGAGAAAAGCTATCTTAACTAAATGTCACCCACAGTATTTTGAATTGTGCTCATAGGTAGACTACCAGACATTGATATTATGTCTCATGGCCCAATCAGGCACCCTCCAAAATGGAAGATGCCACCCAGTCACAACATCAGCAGCTGCCAGGCAAGATGTCCTTGACTCTCTGAGAAAAGAATGTTATTTTGACTATATATCTCCCATACTCCATATAATCCCCCATCCCAGTTTCCCACAGTAGAAAATGTGGCATGCCTGAAGGCCCAATGCAAAAGATGGCTTCCAGGTCTGACAGCTGGGCTTATCAGCTGGAGAGCTGACAGCCTGAGTTTGAGACCTGAGCACTGGGTGATGGGGTGAGTTCCTGTTCCTTGCCCCAGTTCCTGCCCACCTAGCAGTTTGAAAGCATGCAAATGCAAGTAGATAAACAGGTACCACTTCGGTGGGAAGGTAGCAGCATTCCCTGCACCTTTGGTGTATAGCCATGCTAGTCACAGGACCACGGAAGTGTCTTCAGACAACGCTGGATCCCTCGGCCAAGAAATGGAGATCAGCAGCATCCCCTAGAGGTGGGCATGAATGGATAGGGGGAACTTTTAATTTTTTTTTCTACTAACGAAGGTATTCATTCAGAGGTGGGCTGTTGGGGGTTCACAGGAGTTTGGGAGAACCTCTAGCTAAGATTCTGTGCAGTTCTGAAAAAACCCAAAATCCCACTCCTGGCTGGCCACACCCGCCCTACCCCACCCCACCCTTCCCAGGAGTCCCCACATAGGCCATTTTTGATGCAGGTAAGTGCAGGGCATGCATGAAGGCTCGGGAAGGGCAAAAAACAGGCCCACTTGAAGTTTGGGAAGTGGTCCAGAGGGCATCTGGAGCCCGGGGAGGGCAAAAATGCCCCCCTTCCATGGTGCAAGAGGTCAACTAGGCCACACCCTCCATCACCACATTCACCCAGCAACTGGGCAGAGAACCCCTTGCTAAAAAAAGTTATATATATATATATATATATATATATATATATATATATATATATATATATATATATATATATATATATATATATATATATATATATATATATATATATATATATATATATATATATATTATTTTTACACTTAAAACAATGCAATACCGCGGAGTCGGCCCTTGCTAAAATTTTTGAAGCCCACCCCTCTACTCATTTATTACCTCCCTAGGCAGCATAAAACCACCTACTCCTGTTCCCCTCACCCTCATTTCTTTCCTTCCTTTTTTTCTACTTCGCAGCCTGCGTAGAAAAAGATACTTCTCCATGCTAGCCTTAATTGTTTTAGCAGCCCTGGATCCTGCCTCTCTTTTTCCTCCCTTCCCTTCCCTGAGGAGATTGACAAGGAGAGGAAAAAGAAGAGGGAGGGAGATGACACAGGCAAATGATTTCATACCGCCTGAGCTTTGTACGGGGGATATTACCATACCCAAGGTCAAACATTACAAAAGAGGAAGTTGAGCGAGAGGAAGAAAAGGTGGGGCATTTGGGGCACCAAAGCAAGGCTGGAATCTCAGCAGGAGATCTGGCTTTATTAAAACGGAATACGGAATGACTCGCAGCCGGCGCCTCCGCGCGCATCTCTAACTAGTGTGTTCATTTGGGTGCCTCTGGCTTCTCTCCTGCAGGAAAGGTGAGGCTGAAGCCTTTGGAAATGAGGAAGCTGCCTCGTACCCGATTTCTCCTTTGCGGTCGGGGCATCTGGGGTGACGGATACTGAAATATGCATGTGAGAAGAGGAATTTTAATAATTAATTGGATGGGGTTTCTTTTCCTTTTTTTCATCCCAAGGAAGGGGATGAGAGAGGAGAATAAAATATATGTCCGCGGGTGAAGGAAGATGTAGCAGAGTCAACAACAACAACAACAAAAAGGAGCGGTTTAAGAAGACAAAAGTTCTGCATTTGGGTCTTTCACCTTTCCCTAGAAATGTGAAGACTTTCAAGACAAATGGATAGCGATTTACCTGTAATGTTAGAGAGACTCTTGCTTGAGCAGGGTGTTGGACTAGAAGACCTTCAAGGTCTCTTCCAACCCTATGATTCCATTCCATGTTCTGTTCTAAAATTGCTAATGCCCTAATTATAACCCTGCAGGACAAAGCGATATCTTTAGTGTCAAAATGTCTATGGAGGACCGAATAGAATAGAATAGAGTACAATAAAGTAGATAGAGTAGAGTAGAGTAGAGTAGAGTAGAGTAGAAGAGTAGAATGGGAACAGGGAATAGAGAATAGAGAATAGGGCAGGGACGTGCGGTCAGGGGAGGCAGGGGAGGCAGAGTCTCACCGCTCTCATCATGAAAAGAAAAAAAAGGAAAAAGGGAAAAGGCACACGTGGTCCGATTCCCTGCCTTCCTGAGTCAACATGAAGGGGACCGCGGGGTTGTTGACTCAGGAAGGCAGGATAATGGGACCATGTGTGCAGGAGGCTGAGGCTGCCTCAGCCTCCTGCACACATGGTCCCATTCCCCACCTTCCTGATGATGTCACCAGCCTCACCAGCCATAAACCTCACCGCACGTCACTGGAATAGAGAATAGAATAGAATAACAGAGTTGGAAGGGACCATGGAGATCTTCTAGTCCAACTCCCTGCTTAGACAGGAAACCCTACACCACTTCAGACAAATGGTTATCCAACATCTTCTTAAAAAATTCCAGTGTTGGAGCATTCACAACTTCTGGAGGCAAGTTGTTCCACTGATTAATTGTTCTGTCAGGATACTTCTCCATTGTTCTAAGTTGTTTCTCTCCTTGATTAGTTTCCACCCATTGCTTCTTATCCTGCCCTTAGGTGCCTTGGAGAACAGCTTGACTCCCTCTTCTTTGGGGCAACCCCTGAGATATTGGAACACTGCTATCATGTCTCCCCTAGTCCTTCTTTTCATTAAACTAGACAAACCCAGTTCCGGAGTATCAGGTCTACAAATATCAAGATGGCAAAATAGAGCAGTCATCCAAAGTCCTGCCCCCTTCCTACACGTATTGCCACAGGTGTAAAAAGGGGAGGGGCTTGGATTATTTGGTCACAGCTGCCATCTTGCCATGTTTGACCCGCTCTTCCGGAGGCGCCCGAATACCGAGTTTTCATAAGAAAAAGAGCATTTTGAAATGATAATAGCTATCTCCATGGTAATTGCTGTATTATATAGGCAAAGACATTTCTCTCCCAGGATAATAACCTCATTAGTCTATAGCTGTAACATCTAGGAAAGTTTTTGTTTAGATTTATCTTATGCCTTTCATCCAGGAAATGAGAACAAATAAAATTAGTTCTCTCCCCACACATGTTGTTTAAGTCTCATAACAATCCTGTTAAAGATTAGCTCAAAGTGTATTTTAACAGACCATACTTTAAAATGGTTAATTAAAAACATAATGGTTTCATTTGCACAATGAATAAGCTTGATTATTTTGAACACCATGGGGTTTTTTGGGGAAGGGGGGGGAGTGATGGTGGCTTAGCATTTGAGTGAAAGCAACCCAGTTGTTTCCTTGGTATTTAGGAAATTTTGTGAACTTAGGAAAATGGACTCATTCTATAACTAAGTTACATGTGTAGCGTAGTGTTAGCTGATAATTCATTAATTAAAAAAGAAAATATGAGTTTGCTCATTTTAATTTTCATCTGACTGCATTCTAAGATATCTATATTGTGCCTCTATCTATTGTAGGAAGCTATCACCCACCCATCTCTTAGAAAAATGAAATATTTTAGGAAATATTAAAAGGGAAGAATATTTCCCCTAAAAAGGAGGCAGATTCTCAGCCCACCATCCAACCTGCTTTGTCAATGGGCCATTAAGGCCTGAGCCAGTCTATTCTACATAACAAAGATCTGCCTCCTTCAGGCAGAGCCATAATAGGAATCTCAAAGCCCTTTCTTTACATCATCACCCTGGATAAATTGACCAAGGAAATTCAAGGAAAGGAGGAAACAGAGTACTATTTAATTTGGGAAAAATGGTATAAGTGGCTAGATGATAGAAATAGGGAATAAGAACTTGGAAAATGTAATTTGTATTGTAGAAGAAGTAGGAATTAGTGATAAGAATGTAGGAAAAGTAGGATGTATAAAGTTATATATTAGTAGAAGAACAAAGACTGTCTGATGCAAATAACCAAACATAGACTGATAAGCAAAAGAGTAAGAAAGAAGAGGATTATAAGTGTAAAATTACTCAGAAATGTATTGAGAGGGAAATAGTGTTTATAAAGATGTACCGATAGATATCTGCTTAAAGAAGGAATATGCAGTTCCGATGTTCTTTGTAAGTGTTGTGTATGTTTTTGTTAATGTGTATAAGTGTAAAATAAAAATGTTAAAAAATTTAAAAAATAATAATTACACCATTCACCCAGCAAGAGTCAATCAAGCTTGGGACTCAGAACAGCCTACAGATTTGCCCCTGCATGGCCCCTGACAACCAATCAGAATGCAAGCTCAAATTCAAAAGCCCAACACAGGGTATAAATCTACCTCTATCTCTTCGATCCAGGTGCCTTTTTGCCCAGGATCTCAAACCATGTGGTCATGCCCACCATTAAAGCCATCCTTCCAAGCTGTCTCCATGAATCCAGGGTCTTTCCCCCCACTTGGAACTGAACCCAGATGGATATTTCTCCCAACACTAGGCATCTGTCTGTTGGTGCATTATTTAAAGCAGTCATTGGTAAGGATAGGCACGGAAAGATTTAAATCAATATATTAAAAAATAAGTTAAAAATACAAGTGGTCCTTAACTTAGGACCACAATTGAGCCCAAAATTTCTGCTGTTAAATGAAGCATTTGTTAAGTGAGTTTTGCCCCGTCTTATGACTTTCCAGGCCACAGTTGTTAAGTCAATCTCTGCAGTTCTTAAGTTAGTAACATAGTTGTTAAGGGAATTTGGCTTCCCCATTAATTTGCTTGTCAGAAGGTCAGAAAAGGTGGTCCCATGATCTCAGGACACTGTGACTTGTCATAAAGATGAGTCAGTTGCCAAACATTGATCATGAGGATGTTACGAAGATCGTAAGTGTGAAAAATGGTCATAAGCCACATTTTTCAGTGCCCTTGACACCAAGCAGTTACTAAATAAGCTGTTGTAAGTTGGGTGCAAAAATTGGCTTGAAACTCAACATAGAGAAAACTAAGATCATGGCATCCAGCCCGCTCAATTCCTGGCAAATAGATGGGGAGGAAATGCAGGTAGTGACAGATTTTATTTTCCTGGGCTCCAAGGTCACCGCAGATGGGGACTGGAACCAAGAAATTAAAAGACACTTGCTCCTGGGGAGGAAAGCGATGGCAAATTGAGACAGCATCCTAAAAAGCAGAGACATCGCCCTGCCAACAAAAGTGCGTCTAGTCAAGGCTATGGTTTTCCCAGTTGCAATGGATGGCTGTGCAAGTTGGACTATAAGAAAGGCTGAGCGCCAAAAAATGGAGGCCTTTGAACTCTGGTGGTGGAGAAGACTCCTGTGAGTCCCTTGGACTGCAAAGAGATCCAACCGGTCAGTCCTAGAGGAGATCAACCCTGACTTCTCTTTAGAAGGCCAGAGCTTGAACAGGAAACTTAAATACTTTGGCCACCTAATGAGAAGGAAGAACTTCCTGGAGAAGAGCCTAATGCTGGGAGCGATTGAGGGCAAAAGAAGAAGGGGACGGCAGAGAATGAGGTGGCTGGATGGAGTCACTGAAGCAGTCGGCGTGAGCTTAAAAGGACTACAGAGGATGGTAGAGGACAGGAAGGCCTGGAAGAACATTGTCCATGGGGTCACAATCGGTCAGAAATGACTTTGCAACTAACAACAACAACAAGTCGAGGACTACCTGTAAATTAAACCGATTACCCTCCAAAAGATTCCCTAGCTTTGTTTCTTAACTTTTTCGCTTCAGTTTTGCAAAAATAATAATAATCCAAAATAGCTTTTCTCTTATTGTTATGACAAGGTGACATTTACCGCAACTATCTCAATTCCCCAATGCTGATACGTCTTGAAATGAAGTTTATTAAAATAAATAAAATAAAATAAAAGATAGGGCTGAAAATCAGCATTAGGAAGTGGTTTAACAATCAGTGTAGAATTTCTCAATCCCTGCATGGAAGGTTTTTTTTTTTTAAGGGCTTCTATTGGGCAGGAATTCAAATCTCTGATTTGAAAATAAAGATTGTGTTTATTTCCCCCTTTTGTTTCTAGAGAGCCCTTTCCAAATAGTTATCCCCACAATATGGAGAGCAGCTGACGCTTAGATGAGTCGTGAGCGGTAGGTGGCCTAATTTGTATGCCAACATGGCTTGCGTTGCTCTATCTGCTGCATAAAAATGAATTTCAAAAGCGCTCTAGAAAAACCGCTATTGTAAACTCATTCCGAGCCTTGACTGCATTCATCCGAAGGAGGGAACAAGATCGGAGCCAATTCTGGACCGTCGGAACGGCATCTTTGGATCTCTTGAAGCTTGACCCACCCATCATACAGGCTCTTGCCAACTCAGGAAGTCGTAGTGCTTTGCAATGCATAGAAAGAATAGAATAGAATAGAATAAGGAATAGAATAAGGAATAGAATAGAATAGGATAGAATAGGATAGGATAGGATAGGATAGGATAGAATAGAATAGAATAGAATAGAATACGTTATTGGCCAAGTGTGGTTGGACACACAAGGAATTTGTCTTTGGTGCCTATGCTCTCAGTGTACATAAGAGAATAAAATACATTCATCAAGAATAAAAAGATACAACACTTAGTGATAGTCATAGATTACTAATAAGCTATCAAATCGTACTAGGAAATAAATAAAAACAATATAAATTGAAAGATACAAGCAGGATGGGTATAATAATAAGTGTTGAGAGATAGGTACTAGGAAGGAAGAGAATTATAATAGTAATACATTCTTAGTAAATTATTGACAGGGTTGAGGGAATTATTTGTTTAGCAGAGTGATGGCATTCGGGAAAAAAACGTCCTTGTGTCTAATTGTTCTGGTGTGCAGTGCCCTATACTATAGCGTCATTTTGAGGGTAAAAGTTGAAACAATTTATGTCCAGGATGCGAAGGGTCTGTAGATGCACAAAGCCCCTCATTAAACCAGCCGTGTCTTTTTCCAAAGCGTGGCTGTTTTAAAAGAGGATCCTGGTTATGTGGTTTATTTGAATGGCCATCTTTTCCCAGTTATATCTATCCAACCCACCAGAACATTGAATAATAGGGTTGGAAAGGACCTTGGAGATCTTCTAGTCTAACCCTTGGCCATGGTAGGAGTTCCTATACCATTCTGGGCTGTCCAGTCCCTATTTGAAAACCTCCAGGGATGGAGCACCTACAGCACAAGTCTTAAAGTTCCCAAGTTTGGACACCCCTGACCTACAGCCTCTGAAGGCAAGTTCTTCCACTGGTTAATCATTCTCATTGTCAGGAAATTTTTCCTTCATTCTAGATTGAATGTCTCTTTAATGAACGTCCATCTATTACTTTTTCTCCTGTCCTCAGTTGCTTTGGGGGGATAGGTTGGCCCTTTCTTCTCTGTGACAGCTCCTAAAGAACTGGAAGATAGTTCTACCTCTCGTAGTCCTTCTTTTTGCTAAACTAGACACATCTAGTTCCTTCAGTCATTCATCATACAGTTTAGCTTCTAAATCTCTTATCGTCTTTGTTGCTCTCCTCTGCACTCGTTCTTGGGTCTCCACATCTTTTTGGGGGTCATATTTATCACCCACAACATGTCAGGCAATACAAAACAGCATAGAGAAAATAGAATAGGCTCTTAAGACCACTGCAAGGAGAAGCCAACCCTGCTTAGAAGCGTGGTGGCAAACCTATGGCACACGTGCTGGAAATGTCATGCAGAACCATCTCTCTGGGCATGCAAGCTGTTGCTTGTTGCTCTTCCGGGTTCCGGCGCACTGGCCAGCTGGTCTTTGTGCACACATGTGTGCCAGAAAATGGAAGACCAGGCAGCCTGTGCGCATGCAGACGCCAGAAACTGGAAGATCATCTTCCAGTTTCATGGTTGTGCACTGCGCTTCTTGTTTCCAGCATACACATGTGCATCGGTCGGCTGGTCTTTGCATGTGCATGCACACCAGAAATGGGAAGACCAGGGGGCTACAGCACATGCTTTTTCAGTTTCCTGCATGCACATGCATGCCCAGGCATGCTCCCGTTTTGCCACTTGGTGCCGAAAAGGTTTGCCAACACTGCCTTAGAAGGCTCCCAGTGAAGGCACTTTTAGAAAATGCTTCAACTTTAGAAAGAAAAATCTGATAAAAGCCAGGTGCAAACCTTCTGGGAACTGGACTGAGCCAAAGAGCCTAAGGATGTATTCTTTTTTAAAAAACAAAACAAAATACCATGAATTTTTACAGGAATTCATTTGCAAGGTCAGCTAAAGCAGCTTCTCCGTGGCATTAGAGGGTGATGCTGAAGAACGTGGAGGCAACTCAACAGAAAATCCAGATCTGGTTGTGAAAAATGACCGTGCAAATAAATGCAGTTTCTTTTTTAATTTGGATTGGGGCAGAGTAGAAATGAAACACATAAATAAAAGTTCTATATTTTTTTTTAAAAAAAGAGCTTACGTTGGAGCAATGTAGAGTTTAGAGTCTCATAAGGACCATGTACAAAGACAAAGACTGAGACAATTTGCATTTAAGTAAAAGCCTGGGGAGATTTCGGTCAATAACTCTGTTCTCTATTTTAGGGGAATTTGATACTAGAAGCTCCAGAAATTAAGGAAACTACAAATGTAACTTCTTAGTTAGAAGATTCTTTTCAAAATATTGGACAACAATAGTCCTCTATTAAAGCAGACAAGAAAGTCAATTGTGTCTCTGCTGCTAAATGGACCACTTTTTATCACCACCTTAATTGTGTTGCTACTTATTTTCAAATGCAATGGTGAAGGTGGTGAGGGTATCTGTTTGAAAAGCCCTATCTTCTATCAAGCCCTTTTTGCAGGGTTTATAACAGAATAACAGAGTTGGAAGAAACCTTGGAGGTCTTCCATCCAACCCTCTGCTCAAGAGGAAACCCATTTCAGATAAATGGTTGTCCAATCTGTTCTTTAAAATATCCAGTGTTGGAGCATTCACAACTTCTGGAGGCAAATCGTTCCACTGATTAATTGTTCTCACTGTCAGGAAATTTCTCCTTAGTTCTAAGTTGGTCCTCTCCTTGATTAGAGAAAAGTAAAGGTTCCCCTCGCATATATGTGCTAGTCATTCCCAACTCAAGGGGGCGGTGCTCATCTCCGTTTCAAAACCGAAGAGCCAGCGCTGTCCAAAGACGTCTCCGTGGTCATATGGCTGGCATGAGTGAACGCCGAAGGCGCACAAAACGCTGTTACTTTCCCACCAAAGGTGGTCCTTATTTTTTTACTTGAATTATTATATGCTTTCAAACTGCTAGGTTGGCAGAAGCTGGGACAGGTAATGGGGGCTCACTCCATTACGCGGCCCTAGGGATTCGAACCGCCAAACTGCTGACCTTTCTGATTGATAAGCTCAGCATTTTAGACACTGAATCACCTCATCCCTCCTTGATTACTTTCTATTTATTGCTTCTTGTTCTGCCTTCAGATGCTTTGGTAGATAGGATGGGCCTTGTGGGCGTGGTACAATTTTCATTGTAAGTTGGGGTCGTAAGTCGAGTTAGATCTAATTTTGCAAACATGGCTAAAATGGTTGTTAGTTGAATCTATTCATAATTCTCTTGGGCCACTTTCTATGATTTCTCCTTAATCGTTTCCTTTCTATCAAACCTTTTCCCCCTCCGTGACTTCCCTTGATTCCAGGGTATCTTAGCCTTCCCTTTCTTCAAATAAAACAAAATAAAATGAAATTTCTCCATCCCTTTCCGCCAGCTTTGTTTCCCCAGCCAAAAGAAGAAAAGGGGGACAAAACACCCAGCCCTCAGAGATGTTATTTTAGCAAAAGGAAAACAAAGAAGGGGTTTTTGATCAGCTAGCTGAGTCAACGTGTCTCAGAGTTGGTCTTGAGTACGCTTTACATAAATGTTTCTTTTGAACCTGGAAGTTTAAGGAAATGAAAGAGAACGCGCTTCCAAAAAAGAAAAAGAAAAAGAAAGAAGTATAATAATAACGGTCTGAGCCTTTTTACCATATCTGGCTGAGCATACAGGTGGCCAAGCACGCAGAGTTCCTGCCAATTTCTAAAGTTACACTTTTATCCACTAAACAAGCATCCTGATCCGAATTCCTGAACGGGACACTCAATGGGAGATTGCAAAAAGTCCAGATTGAATATCAGTTGTTCCACAAGTCCCAGTTTGATCTAACACCGCTTCACCCTTCTTCCTGTGCTCCTCAGGTTTGGGTCTAAATGGTCCTTCTCTGGAGATTTAACTTAGAAAGAATCTTCTTGTCCAAGAAGTCACCCCAGATGCTTTGGTTCCACCACCCCCTCTCTCTCTTCCTCCCTCTCCCTCCTCTCCAATGTTTCTTCCGAAGCCACATGTTCAGCACATTTCGCTCTTTTTTTGTGTGTGAAAGGGAATATGGTTTAAGTTTGCTTCAATCAGAGAAGGGGGGGGGGGAACATTGGGGGGAGAGAGATTTTGTTTTCTGTTGAAAGAAGTTGATGTCAAAGAGCAAAAGGTTTTATACACAGTGAATAGATCTCTCTCCACTTCAACCCCTCCCCATTGCTATGGCCAAGCCTGTCTGGAGGAGCAGTCTAAGGCAATCCAAGCAAAAAAATAATAATAATCTGTGATACACACCAAAGGGGTTTTTTTCCCCCCATGAAAGGGCCACTGAATCACCTTCCTTTTAGCTGTTTGGAATCAGGCTTGGCTGATTGTAAGATGCACATCAAAAAGACTTCCCTGCCTAATCAAGAAAGAGAGTAAGCATTTGCAGGAGAGACGGTTTGGTGGCCCTTCTTGAGAAAGTTGCACGTAAAGAGAAGGAAAGAAGCTTTATGGAGCCCCGGGACCGCCTTTTTCATTTTTCAATTCTGGCCTTGAGGGACGGCAGCTTTGGCTGTCATTTACAGTTTTATTTTGTCACTGCCAAGAGAATGATAGGAAGGTGGTGAAGTTTCTGGATCGCACAAGGCCTCCCAAAATCACGAAGCAGACTCCTCGTCCTCATAAAACCTCTTTTATTTAGGTTAAAGGGAATTCCTCTCCAGCAAAGTCCCCGCTAACAGTCTTTCAAGAGATTTCACAACTACAGACCTTTATCAGGCTTGGAGAGCTGCCAGGATAATATCTTCCAAACGCCAAGCTGTAGCAGCAATTACTTGGCAAGAAGTCAGGAACAGATCTTCAGCCTAATGAATTGAACTACTTGTCTCCTGCAAACTCCCCTCCCCTTTTGCTCCTCTTTATTCCCTATGGGAGGGGCCATTCAACATCCACCTGTGCCTTTACTCCCAAATCAGCCCTTGTTCTTTAGCTGTTCTGCACATGTGCACATCGGGAACAGGCTCCAGCTGTTCTTCTGCCCCACTGATATCTGACTCTGAAGGCAGTGATAACTGTCAGATGGCCCTGGCCCCATCTCTGCCTCCGATGTAAGCACTCATCAGAGACTTCCCCAGACTCCAGGACTGGTCCATTCCCCCCCCCCCTCCAGCTCCACTGGCCGGTGGCAGGCCACAACAAAAGTCTACGTTTTCAGATTCTTATTTTTAGGATATGTCCCTAGGAAAGGAAGGGAAGGAAGGAAGAAAAGGAAGGAAAGGAGGGACTGAGGGAAAGAAGGAGGGAGAGAAGGCATGAAAGAGGAAGGAAAGGAAAAAAGGATAAGAGGAAGAGAATGAGGAAGGGAGGAAAGGAAGGAGAGCAAAGAAAACAAGGATGGAGGGAAGGTGTGAGGAATGAAGGCAAGGAAGGAAGGATAGGAGGGAGGGAAGGAGGGAGGGAGGGGAGGGAGGAGTGAATGAAGAGAGGGATGGAGGAAGGAAGGAAAGGAAGGAGTGTGAGGAAAAAAAGGATGGAAAGATAAAGGGAGGGAGGGAAGGGGGAGGAAGGAAGGGGAGGGAGGGAGGGAAGGGAAGGGAAGGGAAGGGAAGGAAGGAAGGAAGGAAGGAAGGAAGGAAGGAAGGAAGGAAGGAAGGAAGGAAGGAAGGAAGGTTAATGTAAACTATAGTTCCAATCCTTGGCACATTGAAACAGAAAGGGAAATCTTCAAATTAAAATTCAATATCTAATGATTTCGTCTTTCCCCAAGAACAAGGCCGATATACTTTGCCATTGCCTCTTCCTGGGGTTTATTTTCACTTTCTCAGTCTAGCTTTCGAATTTCAAGATCGTTTGCAACTGTCTCCTCTAACTCTCCTTACCTTCCAAATTTGGGCTGTCGGTTGGATGAGAGGATTATGAATAAAGGCATAAGAAACTTCACACCTCTCATCAGCGTTTGCCCACATTAATTTTTCCTTTTTTTAAAAAAAAAAAACCAAACCTTTTCACCAAGCTAGGTATTCAGACCTGGTTACTTCTTTCTATAGCAGATTCTTTAAAATTCCTTGGGATCAACCTAAGCATCTGACAAGATTATCTGCATGCTATTCTTACTGGACCTCGACAGAAAAATCCTTCTAGTTTTTAATCAGAGTTGGAGCGAATAAATATCCTTTGGACTGTAGAGCACGGGTGTCAAACTCAATTTCATTGAAGGCCATATCAGGGTTGTATTTGATCTTGGGGGGGGGCAGGTGGGCATGGTCAGCTCGACGTCACTCATGTTGGGGGTACCTGTGGTGGCCAAGTGCTAAGGAAGGACTTTCCTGAGACCCTCCCTCACTCTCATTATAACCTCCTTCCTTCCTTCCCTCCCTCCCTCCTTCCTTCCTTGCTTCCTTCTTTTTCCTTCCCTCCTCATTCCCCATTCTTCTTTCTTCCCCTCTTTCCTTCTTCCTTGCTCTCTTCCCATTTTCCTTTCTTTTTTTGTCTTTCCTCTTTCCCTTTCTCCTTTCCTGTCCCTTCTTGCATGCTCAAATGCAAAAGGGGAAACACTTCTCCTTTTGTTTTGTTTTTTTCAGTTTGTTTTGCTAGACCTCTGACAGTGAAAACGGAGTTCCGTGTGTGTTCCCCGTTTTCAGCTGTGACAGCCTCCTGCAGCCCTTTGCCGGCAAAAGTGAGCTCCATTTTCACTGGCGGAGGACTGCAGGAGGCCATCGCAACTGAAAATGGAGCCGGGGGGGGCTGTATGTGCCCTCCCAAGCTCCATTTTCGCCGGCAGAGGCACTGGGTCCAGCCCGCGTGCGACTTGAGTTTGACACTACTGGTATAGAGAAACATTGTTCTTTGTGAAGCTAATGGTTAAAATCAGACAGAATAATGTATAGGGATCTAATTTGCCATGGAATTAATTTAACTCGATTATTTAACTGTTCTGCAACCTGCAGTGACCTTTGGTTTTAAGCAAATAACAATTATACCGGATTGGATTGCACTGCCACTTACTCTACTATATTTATAGAGTGTTTTTCAGACATGATGACTCCCGGGACAGTTTACAATGAAATCAAATTAAAATAATTCATGTGTCAGAAAAAAAAAATAGCAACAGCCATCATGGAGCAATCAAAACAAAGCTGAGCATTCAAATAAATAAGACAGCCACGAGAAATAAATAAGCAGCTTGTTTTATTTCAATTTCTGTAATCATGGGGAGAAAAGGAGACAATTTTCACCCTTTCAAAAAAAGAAAAATAATGGATTTCAAACTATATATATATATATATATATATATATATATATATATATGTGTGTGTGTGTGTGTGTGTGTGTGTGTGTGTGTGTCTCTGTGTGTGTTTGTGTGTGTGTGTTTGTGTGTGTGTGTTTGTGTGTGTGTGTGTGTTGTATTTGTGCTGATAAATAAATAAAGGGAGACTAGTATGGATCCATTTCAAGCTGTTTAGCTCTCATCAGCTAGCCATACCCTTACTGGGATTTGAACCCGGGATATATATATAGTACGCATAGGCATAGATTTAAAAAACCAAACAACATTCCTGTTCTCCCAGGATGTTGAAAAATGAGAGGCAGGTAGGCTTAAATGTCTTGTGTTGCGTGTAATCATGTAGAATTTAACGATCATCAGTAGAATTTAGCATACATCCAGTTGTATTGTGGTGATATAGAATAGAGTAGAGTAAAGCTAGAGGGGACCTTGGAGGTCTTCTAGTCCAGCCCCCTGTTCAAGCAGGAGAACCTATAATATTTCAGATAGGTAGCTGTCCAGTCTCTTCTTCAAAACCTCCAATGATGATATACCTACAATTTCTGGTGGCAAGCTGATCCACTGGTTAATTGTCCTCACTATTAAGAAGTTTCTCCTTAATTTCAGGTTGCTTCTCTCTTTGATCAGTTTTCAACCATTATTCCTTGTCCTGCCCTCAGGTGCTTTGGAGAATAATTTGACCCCTTCTTCTTTGTGGCAGCCCCTCAAATACTGGAATACTGCTATCATGTCACTCCTAATTCTTTTCTTTAGAGTAGCCAAACCCAAATCTTGCAGCCATTCTTCAAATGGTTTACTCTCCAGGCTTTTGATCATCTTAGTTGCTCTTCTCTGAACTTTTTTCAAAGGATTTTTCCAAAGTCTCAACCATTTTTGAGGTATGGGGACGAAAATTGGTTGCGGTACTCTAAGTGTAATCTTACTAGGGTTTTGTAAAGAGGCACTAATACTTCATGTGATCTTGATTCTGCCTCTGTTTATACAACCCACGGTTGTATTAGCTTTTTTGGCAGCTGCTGCACATGGCTGGCTCAGTCAAATGATCATCCACGAGGAGTCAAATGTCTTTCCAATTGTTCTTTTAACGCTGTCTTTCCAATTGTCCCCCCCTCCCCATTCTGATCTTCCATCAAACCCTTTCTACTATGTGTCGTTTTAGTGTTGCCATAAAGGTACTAAATGGGAGACCATCAAATCTGTCAAAGATTTTTAAGATGGTCCGTTTTTTAAGACCACATTTGAACCAGCCAGATGACCACTAGATGGCAGGAAAGAGACAAGGATAACTCTTTGCTGACCTCTAGCGATCATCTGGAAAACTATGATAGGTCCAACTTTTTGAAACAGGATGCCAGCTGGGTCCATCTCACTATATCATCTGTAATTTTTAATGTTCCAGGTACCATGTATCCTGGCTACTTTGAAATCATAAATAGGGAACGATTTATAGCTGTAGGATTTTGTTTTAAGATGCACTCCAAGTACTTCTAAAAATGCCAGGAAGACATCTGTCTAAACACCTGGAGAGCTGTTGCCAGTGCAGTAGCATCTAGCCATGGTATGGTCGAACTATGCACAATTCAGCATCTTATAAGTCTGTGTTTCAGTGGATTGAACTGAACTGGATTCAGTCCAGCTGGATTATTATTGGCAGGGCATCAGAACTGAAATACATTTGCCTTTTCCTTTGGAATAAGGCTAAAATACTTTAGAGAATTGTTTGCCATTCCTAAGGAGGTGGGATAGGGGAAAGGGGAGAAAGGAGAGGTCATTTAATCGGCAGTACCATTTCTTGGAAGTGAAAAGTAAAATATTGAAGCTAAGATGACATTGACAAATCACCCCTATTTATTTAAATGGGGTAATGCAATCTACCAGAGTTCAGCAGTCTGTGTTTGAAGCAGTTGACCCATTCTGCTAATATAAACAAATTAGCCTTCTGCGTATTGGGCTACATCCTATCTGCAATTAAAAGGAAGAAGCTACTGTTATTTAATACTATAGAAAGCCTGCCATTGATGTGTTTCTCTCTCTGTGCGTAAGTGTGTATTGATGTATATTAAAATAACGCTTTACAGTTCACATTGTACCGCTGTGAGCTATTTAGAATATCAGGTTAGTGGGAGAAGTCTCCAACTTTTTATTTCTCTTTTGACTTAACCTTTTTCAACCAATCAACTTTTTATTTCTCTGAAATACATCAGAATAGGTTTTGCCATTGGAATAGTCTCAGAAGTGTTTGGCTGTAGGATAGCAATAGCAATAGCACTTAGACTTATATACCGCTTCGTAGTGTTTTTTACAGCCCTTTCTAAGCTCTTTACAGAGTCGGCATATTGTCCCCAACAATCTGGGTCCTCATTTGACCCACCTCGGAAGGATGGAAGACAGGGGTGGGTTGCTGGTGGTTTTACTACCGGTTTGCAACCCGCGCGCACATGTGCGCTGTTCAATGTAAATGGTTCTTTGTGCATGCACAGAACAATTCATGGTGAACTACGCATGCGCAGTCACTAAAAACCAAAATGGCGGCAGCTGTAGGGTGGGTGGTTTGGGGGCTTGGCAGGTCTGGGTTGCTGCCGGTTCTGTAACCCAGGCCTTAATTCCACTACCGGTTCAACTGAACCGGGCTGAACCAGGAGCAACCCACCTCTGATGGAAGGCTGAGTCAACCTTGAGCCAGTGAGATTTGAACTGCTAAACTGCAGCTAGCAGTCAGCTAAAGTAGCCCGCAGTACTGCACTCTAACCACTGGGCCACCTCAGCTCTCTAAGGATATAAGTCCGATAACACATCCGGGATCTTAGCTGAGGAACGGGTCGGAGTTGAAATCGAGGAATAATCTAGAACAGTGGTTCTCAACTTTTTCTTCACTGTGGACCATCTTTAAATATCTTTTGTGGCCATGGATCACCAAGACGTAACTCAAGATTTAAAGCAGTAGAACTTCATCAAGCCTTTGTGGACCCCTTGTGATGACATTGGGCCTCCAAGGAGTCCTTGAGAACCACTGATCTAGAAGATTAAACAAAGATCAAGCAATTGATCCACCTATTAGAAATTGGTGTTTACGAAAATATCAGATTTCTTTTGCTCCACCAGGTTATACTTTTATAATCCATTCCCGCAAAGGGGGTTTAATATATGGGTCAAATTAGAAATCGAAAAGAACTAAAAGACAGGTTAAACGGCCGCTTCCAAATCTATGATTTGGCACTGATGTTACTGGAAAAGTTCTGGAGATCTTCTTCTGAGATTGAATGACAACCAGGAAGGCTGGTTGAAGGACAATCATATAACGAAAAACAGGATATCCTTACACAGATATATATCCCTTGGCAAGACAGCCAGTTTGATCTTGTGGTGAAGGTCCTAGGCTACAAACCAGGAGGCAGTAAATTCTAGTCCTGCCTTTGGCATGAAAGCTGGTTGGGTGATTTTTGGCCAAAAACCAGGAGATGGTGAATTCTAGTCCTGCCTTAGGCATGAAAGCCAGGTGGGTGACTTTGGCCCAGTCACCAGGAGATGGTGAATTCTAGTCCTGCCTTAAGCATGAAAGTCAGCTGAGTGACTTTGGCCCAGTCACCAGGAGATGGTGAATTTTAGTCCTGCCTTAAGTATGAAAGTGACTGGGTGACCAGGAGACTGGGAGTTCTAGTCTTACCTTAGGCATAAAAGGCAGGTGGGTAACTTTGGCCCAGTCACCAGGAGATGGTGAATTCTAGTCCTGCCTTAAGCATGAAAGTCAGCTGAGTGACTTTGGGCCAATCTCCAGGAGATGGTGAATTCTAGTCCTGCCTTAAGTATGAAAGTGACTGGGTGACCAGGAGACTGGGAGTTCTAGTCCTATCTTAGGCATGAAAGCCAGATGGGTGACTTTGGCCCAGTCACCAGGAGATGGTGAATTCTAATCCTGCCTTAAGTATGAAAGTGACTGGGTGACTAGGAGACTGGGAATTCTAGTCCTACTTTAGGCATGAAAACCAACTGGGTGACTTTTGGCCAGTCCTTTTCCCTCAGCCCACAAGGTCAGGCTTGGGCAAAAAAGCCTGTTGCTTAATTCCTGTTACCACCAAGTAGCTCAACGCTGCTGTTGTGGGAAGAATTGCTAGGAAGAAAAAGAAAACTATATCTATCTTGACCCTGACATTGCCAAGAGTGCAAGAACATTCCACTTCAACCACCAGGATATCTCCAGGATTCTCTTCCCCTTTGAAGGACCCTTTCAAAGCAACGTCCTTTCCACCAGAATCAAGTGAGGGAGGCCTGCTGAAAGAAAGACGCCGAAGATTTTTCTCTGCCTGTTACTCGAGCCAATGGGTGCCTGGGAAAATGCCTCAAAGTGGCGGGTGCCGCTTGAACTGACAAATGGCACCACACAGAACACATTTGTGGCCGTGGAAAATAAAACAAACTTGCATTAGCGTGAGTGATAACATGGGAGGTGTGTTTAAATGAACTTTTAATTAAAACTTAGTAGGATGATAATGTTAATTAAATATCAATTGTTTGCACAGGGCCACTTATTGAGTTTAATAAGTATGTAAGAGATATTAATCTAATTGTCATGCAATTACCTCTTTCGGGTGCAGGGAAGGAGAATGTGGAATAGGAAGGGCTGAGTTGTTGCCTTTTCCAGACCAGAGTTGAGTCTGCGACAAAGGCTAGGGAAGGTTTCCTTTGTGTGTATTCCCTTTTCACCATTAAGTGTCCAATAATCCCCATTAGTATAGCCAGGTGAATAATAAAAACAAAGAAAGAATACATTTCAATAAAATGAAGAAGAAAAGGCAAGGAATAATCAACTTTTCTCAATGCCATTACAGCATCAAGTGGTCAGTAAGCAAACTGTTTAGAGGTGTTATTCGGCTGGTTTGACCCGGTTTGAGCAAACTGATAGGAGTGGCCGCGGAAAGCTCCACCCACATGCCCAGACATCATTGTGGATGCTCTGCGCATGCGCGAAAGGTTCTGCTCAGGCACAGAAGCACCGCACACAGTTTCAAACCGGTAGCGAAGGTAGTTAGTTAGTTAGTTTACTTTATCGTCATTGCACCTTGTACAACGAAATTAAATGCGATCTTCCGTGTACAATGATAGTTCAGGTTGTGGTTGTTAAGGGATAGTGTACAGTCATTAAGCACAACATCAGGGGGTGGCTGGTTTCCCCATTGACTTGAGTTATTGGAAGCTGGCAGTGAAGATCACAAGTGGCAATGATGTGACTGTGGGAAGCTGTGACCATTGGAACTGTGTATCAGTTGCCAAGTGCCCCAATCATGATCCTGTGACTGTGGGGACACTGCGACATCCACAACTTCCAAGGACCGGCCATAAGTCTTCTTGTTGAGCACTGTTGTAACTTTGAATGGTTGCTGAACAAGAAGTCACTAAGTGAAGACTACCTGTATAGTCAAAAGCCCTTCCCTGTCTTTCATGGTTGACAAAGCACCATGATACCTCTGAAGACAGCAATTGGACCAACCCCTTGGTGGGCTCCGTAGTACCCTGGGATCTCTGGCCTGCTGGCAAAACCATCTCTTCATGCTTTTTGAAAGAATGTTGGGTGAGGTGGCAACCTTATTATTTCTGCAAGGATGATGTTCCACATATATCTAGGTAAGAGGATATCATGCCTGAAACTGTTGTAAGTCGAGGACTACCTGCATGTATCTCGCCCTATTTCATAACAAAGTGAAATTGGTCTCTTTCAGTTATTATGCCAAGTATACAGATCCATAATAGAGGGAGTTATGGAGTTGCCTCTGCAGTGAAGCATAGCAAATGCGCCTTTATAATTAATACTTTGAAAGTTTAAAGAATGCCTTTGCATTTATTAAGAGTGCTTTAGCAAGTTAGATATCAATTACCACACTTATAAACATCTCTTAGCACTTTAAAGAATTATTTGATATTTAACTTGCCACTGGCAATTGTGTTCATTAAGTGCCTTACTTAAAAAGAAAATCTTTGGGCAATTCTGAGGGATTTACACATTAATGAAAGGCATTTTCGGCTGTGTTTTGTTTTGGGGAAAGAAAGTTGCTTTAAAAAGCCTGCTTTTCTTTGCTTCTGATGGTACCTTTTTGTTTAGAATTCATGCAGAGTGTACATTCTGAAAATGAAACTTGGGATCAAAAGAAGGCTTTAACTTTTTCTCTCTGAACTACCTATGTGGAAAGCTAATCTGTGAAATTGGGTGTCATTTTAAGCCTAACTCCCAAGCTATGATTAGAGCTGCATCTATAGGAGACAGCCAAGCTGAGCCTGAGGGTGGGATCAAATGCTGTTAGAAATTCTGGTTATATATAGCACCAGAGTGAATAAAGCACAGTAACCATGTGCTTTACTGCTCAACTGTTTAACTGTAACAGGAAACAGGAAACTTTACTTAGAACAAAAGAGCATAGAGTATATACCATAGATCCAAACTTGTAAACACTGCCATCTACTGGCTGAATACTACTGCATTGTTGGGTAAAAATATATTCCAACCATGAATTCCAACCAACACATCATCAGTCTGGAGTCCCTACAGAGAGACCTAAATCCAGCTCCCCTTGAAGTCCGTTGATTCTTATCTGGCACCAATTCACATTGACCATTAGTAGTTCAGATTCTTGTGTATAGGTTGCATGGAATAAACTGGTAGTACTTTTGAGGTCTGTCCTGACTACTGGTTTCTTTTGCCTAACAATAATTTTCTGATCTCTATGCATCTCTAGAGCCTTGGTGGCACAATGGTTAGAATGCATTACTGCAGGCTATTTCTGCTGCCTGCCGGCTGCCTGCAATTTGGCAGTTTGAATCTCATCAGGTTCAGGGTTAACTCAGCCTCAATAGCAATGTGCTATTGCTATTGCCCTTCCTTCCTTCCTTCCTTCCTTCCTTCCTTCCTTCCTTCCTTCCTTCCTTCCTTCCTTCCTTCCTTCCTTCCCTGTGGTTAGAATGCAGTATTGTAGGCTGACTCTGCCCACTGCCAGCAGTTTGATCCTGACTGGCTCAAGGTTGACTCAACCTCCCTCCTTCCAAGGTGGGTAAAACGAAGACCCAGATTGTTGGGGGGCAATACGCTGACTCTGTAAACTGCTTAGAGAGGGCTGTAAAGCACTGCAAAGCGGTATGTAAGTCTTAAGTGCTATTGCTATTCAACCAAAGACTTGAAGAGGTACTAACTAAACTCTACAGACCATTCCATGCGACCAATTATTAGAAAAATGGGCAAGTATAGATTGGAAGAAAAGACATGAGCAATACACCTGAGTCCTAAAAATATTAAAGATTTCTCTTGATCTAGAAGATATGACACAACAGGGGGGAAAGAAAACATCCTGGATATGGAGAATGAGGTAAATGGCAAAGACATGCTCCTAGTGATAAATTTTATATAAGTGTTGTTTTTGGCAGAGAAAGAGGAAGCAAACCACTTTTATGAGGAACTTTGGGACCGAGCTTTTGAAGATGATTTTAGGCTTCAGATAAGAACTTTTGAGTAAAGACTTTCAAGTGAGTCCCGGATCATTTGATTTTCACAATTTCTTTAATGTGGTCGCTGCACTAACTGAAAACTGTCATTGACTATTTCTTGGATTTACCAAACAGTAAGTTGCATACACGATTAAATTAAAAATGCTAACCTTGACTACCAAACGCTTTATGTACTGCTGTGCTATTTTATTTTTAAACAGATGAAGGTTGATTTCATATTTAGGTTATGAACCACACACCTTTTTTTGTATGGTTGTTGATAGTCTTGGCGATTTCCAACTCTTGCGTATCATATGTCAATCGTAACAACGAAGTCCATTTGACTCAGGGAGGCTGGTTGAGAGTCGCTGTCTTGAAAATATATATTTCTCTCTCCAGAGGAACTTTTTGGGCTGTAATGAAAATGAAGTCAAAACAAAACAAAGTATGAAATCTCTCATTTCCATTTGGAAAACCCAAAGAATTATGCTTTGGAAAAACAGAGAAAGTGGGGCAGGGCAAATGAGATTTTTCCAGCTCCGGTATGTTTTCCTTTTGATCTGTCACTTCTCGTTGGTATCACAATTTTATTACCATTTGGGGAGAAAGCTCAGGGCGGGAAGGCATCCTGCTTCACTTAATATCAGACCTGGTTTCCCCAAGTAGGGATGCAAACAAATCAGAGCGAAGCAAGAGGTCAATGATTAAGTGGTTTGAAAATCCAGGAGGACCCATTGGCTCTGATCCCATCAAAGGTCAAGGAGACAGTAGAACACATACATATAAAACTCTACCCTTGGCTGTAATACATTGGTTTCTCTTCTCTTCTCTGCTCTGCTCTGCACTGCTCCTCTCTGCTCTGCTTTCCTCTCCTCTCCCCTCCCCGCTCTCCCTCTCCCCTCCCCTCTCTCTTCCCCTCCCTTCTCCCCTCCCTTCCTCCTCTCTCCCCTCTCCCTTCCCCTCCCCTCTCTCCTCCCTCCCTTTTTCTTCCCCTCCCTTCTCTTCTCCCCTTCCCCCTCTCCCTCTCCCCTCCCCTCTCTCTTCCCCTCCCTTCTCCCCTCCCTTCCTCCTCTCTCCCCTCTCCCTTCCCCTCCCCTCTCTCCTCCCTCCCCTTTTCTTCCCCTCCCTTCTCCTCTCCCCTTCCCCCTCTCCCTCTCCCCTCTCCTCTCTCTTCCCCTCCCCTCTCTCCTCCCTCCCTTTTTCTTCCCCTCCCTTCTCCTCTCCCCTTCCCCCTCTCCCTCTCCCCTCCCCTCTCTCTTCCCCTCCCTTCTCCCCTCCCTTCCTCCTCTCTCCCCTCTTCCTTCCCCTCCCCTCTCTCCTCCCTCCCTTTTTCTTCCCCTCCCTTCTCCTCTCCCCTTCCCCCACTCCCTCTCCCCTCCCCTCTCTCTTCCCCTCCCTTCTCCCCTCCCTTCCTCCTCTCTCCCCTCTCCCTTCCCCTCCCCTCTCTCCTCCCTCCCTTTTTCTTCCCCTCCCTTCTCCTCTCCCCTTCCCCCTCTCCCTCTCCCCTCTCCTCTCTCTTCCCCTCCCTTCTCCCCTCCCTTCCTCCTCTCTCCCCTCTCCCTTCCCCTCCCCTCTCTCCTGCCTCCCTTTTTCTTCCCCTCCCTTCTCCTCTCCCTTCCCATCCCCTTCCCTACATACTTTGTAATTCTGCCAAAAAAAAAACCCTCCCCTATCTGAAAATATTTAGATTGTCATTGTGGGAAGTTATGATTTTAACACAAAGGAATAATGTGAATAATAATAACACTGGTGACTAGATGCCTCTCTCTGTTTTGGTGCTAAGGTTCTGCATCATCTTGGCTGAAGCCAGTTGACTTAAACCAGAGATGAACAACTTCAGTCAGCTTAAGAACCATGCCAAACTTTGCACTGTGCCGGGCACCATGGTCTAAGTTTACAGCAGGTGGGTCTCACATTATAAATGGGCTTGATGAGGAGACCATCAAGATGAAAAGGGGCTTCAAATCCTCAATCGTCTCCAAATAGATAAAGGACCAGTTTTGATCATTCCCATTCCAAGATCCTTCAAGAGGGGCTGAAAGACTGAGAGTGTTTGCATGGATGGTATGGTAGCCAGTGGTGGGATTCAGCCAGTTCGCACCTATTCGGGAGAACCGGTTGTGAACTTTCTAAGCAGTTTGGAGAACCGGTTGTTGGAAGAAATCTCCTTTTGTTTTTTCCCCCACTTTACAGGGCTAATCCTGTAAGGAAGGCAGGAAGGAAACATTCTGGTGTTGCTTCTAGCCTCATCTTGATTGCCCTGCTTACAGAAACTGCCTCTCTGGTTAACCCTGATTACATTGTCACAGCTAAGGCAAAGCGCCCATCGACCTGTGACGTTGAGTTGGCTATACCCACATGGTCACATGACCACCGAGCCACGCCTTCCCAGCTGGTTATTAGGGCAAAGAACCAGTTGTTTTTAAATCATTTGAATCCCACTACTGATGGCAGCTTCATACCCCTTTCAGGCAGGACCAAAAGCAAATAATTTTTCTATGAGGATTACAGAGGACGGCCAGTCCTGTTAATGCATCATGATCATAATCGTTTTGGGCTTTTTTTATTTACTATGCTTTTTAATTGCAACTTTTAAAAAAGAAGGTAAGATCTGTTATAAGCTAATCTAAAGTAAGAAAAGGAAAGCAAACATAAAGCAAAAAGTTCAAGAAAAGAAAAGAGAAAAAAAAACAGAAAAAGAAAAAAAGACAGCAAGAAGTGGTTTCTAATTTTCTTCACAGCATTATAAATAGAACGATATTTAAACCCCGTCTCTAAATTACATCATAATACTCTTCTTTCTACAATCTATCCTGTCCAATCACCAAAGCCATAAATCACAAGTTCATTAGATGATATCAGCTTTGGAAGGTATTCCAATATGCAAATCATAGGGGGAAAAATCATGCCTCCAATGATACACACCTAAGTTTCTATGCCAGCTAAGGAAATCATGAGTCTTCTATTCAATCCATATTTGACTTGAAGAAAAAATAAAATAGAGACAGCTATGAGATCAAAGACGAAAGAATGTCAAGAATTCATACAACAGCAATGGGGATAGGGAAAACCAAGATAATAAATGAATCTGATAAGACTGATTATCTTACCCAGAAAGTATTGATCCAGCTGATGTTTTCAAATACTGAATTTTTATTTATTGGGTTTATTGAAATATGGAATCTTTTTCCTGTCTCAACTCTTGAAAACGAAGTTGCATTACTGTGGAGTTCTTATTCCCCCTGGCATTCTGTGCTCCAAAATGAGACTTGAGTCAACAAGCTGTAGAGGCTGGATCAGAAAAATGTACCTTCCACCCTTCCCCAAACATTGAAATTGCATTTTTAAAAACCCAAATCCATTTGTTTCCAGCTTGTTGTAGAAAGATCAAGCTTGGGCTGAACAGATCTCCAACCTTGTTCCATATGGGAAGGTTGAAGCTGAAAGAGAGAAATCGGCACAAGAAGAGGATACACAACTGGAAATAGATCACTTTTCTTCCATTTCTCTCTTTTAAAAAACGGTCACTGGCAACATGCTGGAAGGTGTTGCATATGCAACTTATTTTATTCATGAAAATGGGAGAAACTTCAAAAGGGTAAATGTTTATGGAGATTCTCAATCAACCAGGTCATGGTTGTCCCCAAAGATGGGTTTTTCTTTTTTGCAAAAGGCAATTGAACTTTCTTGTCCCCGTCCCCCCACTTGAAAACATTTTGCTTCACATCTAAGAAACTTCTTCAGTTCCAAGCAGAAGGGAAGGAAAACGATTAAAAGGGCAAGTGACCACCTTATCTCAATTTATTTGTAGATTACTTTGGCTTCCCACAAAACTAGCAAAAATGTCTCCTTCTTTCTGAAATAGTAAGACTTCAGTTTACTTGACAGATTAACAGAGTTGGAAGGGACCTTGTGGGTCATCTAGTCCAACCCCCCCAAGCAGGAGACCTTATCCCATTTCTGACAAATGACAGTCTAGTCTCATCTTGAAAGCTTCCAGTGATGAAGCTCCCACAACCTCTGAAGACAACTTCTGTTACATTGGTTGATTGTTCTCACTGTCAGAAATTTCTCCTTATTTCCAGGTTGAATCTCTCTTTGATCAGTTTCCATACATTGTTCCTCGTCTGGCGTTCGGGTGCCTTGGAAAATAGCTTGACCCCCTCCTTTCTGTAGCAGCTCCTCAAATATTGAAGACTGCTATCATATCTCCCCTGATCCTTCTCTTCACTAGACTAGCCGTGCCCAGTTCCTGCAACCGTTCATCGTATGTTTTAGCCTCCATCCCCTAATCCTCTTGGTTGCTCTTCTCTGCACTCTTTCTAGAGTCTCAACATCTTTTTTATAGTGTGGTGACCAAAACTGGATGAAGTGTTTTAGGTGTGGTGTTACTAAGACTTTATAGAGTGGTATTAGTACCTCCCTTGATCTTGATTGCATCCCTCTGTAAATGTAGTTTAGGATTGCAGTGGATGCAAGGATCCCAGTTTTCTGTGAATGAGTAAAAAGATGCCCCAAAGATTTCAACATGGAATGAAGAACTGAAGACGTTTCTTGGATGAGAAGCAAAACATCTTCAAGGAAAAGCAAGGAAAGAAAGAAAGGAAAAACAAAGGATTCACAGTTGCAAAGGTACTGTCAGTCCAACATGGCATTATTCTTCTTTCACACACTCCCTTCTTCTTTCACACCCAATGGGCAATGACCTTTTCTTCTAGAAGTTATTTCCTCCAAAGTTTTTTTTTTGCAGTAAGTGAAGGGAAGGAATACTTTTTCAATGCAAACTCTGTATGTTTCTTCCCATTGCCACCCCTTTTAAACAAACTTCCAGGCCATTAGGACACTGAAACGAGATCTCATTTCCCATCTATTTTCCTGATGAAGGAAGCAGATTTTTCTCCCAGTAGATTCGGGCTCCTTGCTGCACACCATGTGTCTCCTTCCAAGGTCAAGGCACATCCAGGTTCTCATTTCCAGATGTTTATGGATTTCCCCCCTCTCTCTCCTTGAAAGGGTTCTTAGTGAACTCCAGTCAATAAGGCCACCCACGTGGCCACATCCCCATTGCAACATGGGTCATCTGTGAGAAATCCACAATTAGTTAAAGAGGGTCGCTGTGGAATTTGCAGATTTCAAAACTTTTAAAATATGGAAACTAAAATGTATGAAGAATGGTTGCAGGAATTGGTTACAGCTAGTTTGGAGAAAAGGAGAAAGGGAGTGACATGATAGCTGTATTCCAGTATTTGACGTGGTGGCTCAGTGGATAAGATGCTGAGCTGTTTGATCAGAAAGGTCGGCAGTTCGAATCCCTAGTGCTGCATAATGGAGTGAGCTTCCGTTACTCGTCCCAGCTTCAGCCAATCTAACAGTTCAAAAGCATGCAAAAATGCAAGTAGAAAAAAAATAGGAAACACCTTGCGTTCCGTGTACCTTCAGCATTTAGTCATGCCGGCCCCGACATGACCATGGAGACATCTTCGGACAGCGGTGGCTCTTTGACTTTGAAAGAGTACCGCCCCCTAGAGTCAGAAATGACTAAACACCAAAGGCGCACAGAACGCTCTTACCTTCCCATCAAAGGTGTTCCCTGTTTTTCTACTTGCATTTTTACGTGCTTTCGAACTGCTAGGTTGTCAGAAGCTGGGACAAGGAATGGGAGCTCACTCCGTTATGCAGCGCTAGGGATTCGAACCACTGAACTTCCAACCTTCTAATTGACAATGTCAGCATCTTAGCCAGTGAGTATTGTGTTTTTCAACCCTCGTGTATTGTTCAAATGTTTTTCATGTTGATTAGCTGTTGCTGCACAGCATGTTTTTAATGTTTCAACACCGATTTTGTTGGACGTGCCAATAAAATAAATATATGTTAAATTTTATCGATCATTTACACTTTGATTCCTGTGAGTAATTGTCATAGGGGCCCTTTGTGTACTTCTTTGTCCATAATGGGCCCATAATGCTGCTAAGATGGCCCTGCCCTTGACGTCCCTTCCAGCTCTATTCTGATTGATTGATTGATCCTGCTGCATCAGAGTAGATTCCCATTAGCTTGTTCCCTCTTTCTTTTGGGCAAAATATGTTTATTTTGCCAAATAGATGCTTCGTATTTTGTATGACTCAGAGGATCTGTGTCTGCTAGCCACAGCGCAGCCCCCAAAACGAAACACATTTTCCTTCTGATGTTTGCAGAATTGGATCTTTGGGACTTCAGCTGCCGATTGAGTGGGATAGAACCTCCTGCACTGAGAGGTGGACCGGAATGCAAATTATGCTTCCCTTTTTTTGCAGATGTCTTGAATTATCCAAGGCAGGGTTTTCGGGCCTTGAAATGGGAAGTGCGTTTATCAAATGCAGTGCATATTTTATCCTGATATGCATTTAGAAACGTGAGCACTTCAATGAAATAAAGGTGTAAAACGTATTATTTGTTAAGGAGAACATTTAGAAATAATATTCAGCCTGTACTTACATGCAATTTTGTCCCGTAGATTCTGCAAAATGTAGGTATTAATGCAGAAGTGGGTTGGAACAGAAGACTGAATATGAGAGAAATAATTAAAGACCAATTTGACCATTTCTACTATTTTAAAAAAACTGCCTTTGCATATTCCTAGGTTTCTGACTCAACTATATGATCACTCCAAATGCAGTCTCAAAGATATTCAAATATTAATCCGCTCAATCAGATCTTGCGATAATTCTTTTTTTAAAAAATCTACATTTCCTTTCTTTGGCAAGTAGCCCACTTATCCTAAATACATGCATTTTGTAGACTATTTGGCTTTTGGCTTTCCTCATGTATACATTATTTTGACGGATATATGCATCCTTTGCAAATATAAAGTCTGTGCATTAAAGAAATGCACATTTTTTCAACCTGAGAAATCTTTAAGAGCTACATGCAGGCAGAAACTGCGAATTACATGCCTTGTCATGACGTGACAAATTCTGTCTTGGTGGATTGCCCTGCCCTTCTTAGCTCTGTCTGATCAAATCAGTTCACCTAACAGCACCTGCATTCCATTTTAGAATTATAGGATTCTGTAAATATATTATTTGAACCTTTCGTCTTTCTCCTGCATTTTCTCCCCTGAAAGAAAAAAAAAATATTTGAATACAGTCCCGTGGGTTTTCAAAAAGTTTATTGTCATAAAGATATTTGGATGGATGTCTGTAGAAACAGTCAAGATGGATGCAACGGTGGCCTGATGGAACCTCCGCCTGATTTTAATGTTTGATTGTATCATTGCAATTGACCATCTTCACTTTTTTAAAACATCTCTCTTTGGACAACTTTTTTGATCCAGTTTATTTAGAATAGATCAGGGATAGCCTTAGGGAAAAGCCTTCAAATCTATTACCAAGTAATAAATTGCAAGCACACGACCAGATAATAATCCTAGTAATTAATCAGTTCATTTAAACGGTACATGAAATCAATTTTTGCCCTGGTTCTATAATTTAACTTTTCTGGAATCTACAAAGGTAAAGGTTCCCCTTGCACATATGTGTTAGTCATTCCTGACTCTAGGAGGCGGTGCTCATCTCCATTTAAAAGCCAAAGAGCCAGCACTGTCCAAAGACATCTCCGTGGTCATGTGGCCGGCATGACTAAACACTGAAGGCGCACGGAACGCTGTTACCAAAGGTGGTTCCTATTTTTCTACTTGCATTTTTACATGCTTTCGAACTGCTAGGTTGGCAGAAGCTGGGACAAGTAACGGGAGCTCACTCCGTTATGCAGCGCTAGGGATTCGAACCACCGAACTGCTGACCTTTCTAATCGACAAGCTCAGCACCTTAGCCACTTAGCCACTGCGTCCCTCTATACCTTTCAAGAATCAAGTGTGGCCCACAGCTGGATAAAGGGGGACATCCCCGATCTGTCCATGGGATTAGAATAGGCCAGGCTGGCCTGTATCACTGGAGATTATCTTCAGAAGCAAAGCGATCTCCAAATGGGTGCAAGTAAATCTTCTGTATTAACCAGATGATTCCTCTTAATAGTATTATAGCCTTAGAAGCAAACCGGAGCTTTGTAAGTGATGTTGACTCATTATACCCAAGGTAAAGATTGCTCTCTGAGAATTGACAGCATAACAATAACTTCATCAGCCACAGCGCACTAATCAAATCATAAAATCCTCGTCATTAGAGGACTATTTCTAACCAAATAAGTGGTTGTGTTTAATTTGGACAGTAATTGGCAAGGCCTTCTCTGTATGATACAGGCATGCACATCTCAATCGCCTTCTTTTTCCCAGAGGTGACTTGTGTCATGTTCTATGGGTGCTCCAGATGTTTAACTCATAAGATTGTCCCTGGAGCTGCAATTGCTGTAGTATTTTTCATTTTATTTTATTTTCAGCTTACTGTCAGCTCTGAAGTGAATCTGGCTGAAGCCATCCTGTGCTACCTCACAGCAAGAGTAATAGCACTTAGACTTATATACTGCTTTACAGTGCTTTCCAGCCCTCTCTAAGCAGTTTACAGAGTCAGTATATTACCCTCAACAATTTGGGTCCTCATTTTACCCACCTTGGAAGGATGGAAGGCTGAGTCAAACTTGAGCCTGGTAGGATTTGAACTGCCAAAATGCAGGCAGCTGGCAGTCAGCAGATGTCGCCTGCACTCTAACCACTGCACCACCAAGGCTCACGGTTGCCATGAAGCCTGAGAGAGAGAATGGGGTGGGGGAGTGCATAGCCCAGTTAAAGGTGAAAAAGTTTTCCTGTGGGAGCGAAGCTCATCGTAACAGGTGGCTGTTGAAGAAGGAGAGAAACCTGGCAGCTATATTCATTGGAAAATGTGATCTGTGACACCTCGGAGGGGGGGGACTTTTACTTTTTTAGTTAGGTGAAAACCACGGCAACTTTTAGAGTTGGTTTTCACTGGCTGTGTCGATATGATATATCCAATAAACAAGTTCTTTGAGGAATCTACCTGTCTCGGAGTTCTGCTTTCAATGCTCAGAATGCTGACACTTACTTAATCGTTATTCTCAGATTTTTAAAGATTGGGTGATGTCAATCAAACCCAATTCTTTACCACATGTAAAGCATTAGCTTACAACTAATGGACAGAATCTTGCCATATTGAAGTCATACTTCTCACCTTACTAGATATATCTTAAGAGATGATGATGTTGTCCATTCAGTCATGTTCAACTCTTGGCGATTCTATGTGCCAAGTCCTTCCACATCGTCCAATCTTGCACTATTTCTTTTAGCTTTTTTATGCTCTGGCTGGTGTTAGCTTTGATGATATCCGGTCATAGTCTTCTTTGGTGGCCTGGTTTTCTTTTATCACTAACTCTTTCAAACATACATTGCTTTTTCCAGTGAATTCCCCAGCATGACATAGCCAAAATAAGAGAGATTTTTTTTATGATTTTGTCTGACAGATTCTAGGGTATTGCTACCCTGAATCTCTTCCCTGCTCCCCCATTGTCAAGCTCCAGGAAAATCAGGAAATTCAGGCAGTTCAAATGAGTATAAAGATTTATTACAAGTTTAAGGTCTGTACAAGAATCTGAACTACTAACAGTCAAGGGAAATGAGTGAGGAGATAAGAAAAGAATTCAAAGCATGCAGGGATTCATGACTGATGATACATTTGACCCCTCCCTCAAACTAAGCCTGGTCATCCCTTACACCCATCCAGATCAAGACTGTGCAGTCTCTTCATCCAGGCCTCTTTCTGTGAATGTTCTATGTTACCAAAAAGTCTTCCATTGCTCCATACAGGTGCACGATCCAACATAGGTAAATGACATGGTGAATAGCTGACTTTAAGGGTCTGGTCAATTATTTCTTTTATACATAGAAGAAGATGAATCTGTTGAGGGACTTACTTGACCTTAAACTAATACAAAATCTAGGACACGTGGATGATGAAGGACCAAGCCCAGTTATTTGTCAGCTTGGCATTTCCAGTTTCTCACTGCTGATTTGTTCCTTCTCATCAAGGACCATCTGGATCAAACTATTCTCCAAGGCACCTGAGGGTAGAACAAGAAGCAATGGGTGGAAACTAATCAAGGAGAGAAGCAACTTAGAACTGAGGAGAAACTTCCTGACAGTTAGAACAATTAATCAGTGGAACAGAAGTTGCCTCCAGAAGTTGTGAATGCCCCAACACTGGAAGTCTTTAAGAAGATGTTGGATAGCCATCTGTCTGAAACAGTATAGGGTTTCCTGCCTAGGCAGGGGGTTGGACTAGAAGACCTCCAAGGTCCCTTCCAACTCTACTATTGTATTGTATTGGATTGGATTGAGTAGCACTGTTAGCGCTGAAAACCAGGATTCTGGCTTAGGGTCCAAGAGCCTAGTGCCATGGTGGTGAACCTATAGCATGTTTGCCGGAAGTGGCACGCAGAGCCATCTCTCCGGGCACGCCAGCCATTGCTCTTACGTGTTCTGGTGCACACATGAGCATTGGCCAGCTGGTCTTTGTGAATGAATGCATATCAGAAACCGGAAGACCAGGTGTCGGGCATGCATGCACATGCTGGAAACTGGAAGCTCAGCTTCCTGATGCACACATATGGATCAGGGAACTGCTCTTCCATTTTCTGGCACTCCCATGCTTGTGAGCTGGGGAGCTGTTCTTCCGATTTCTGGTGCTCCTATGCACGCACTTGCTCTGGGTTTTGGCACTTGGTGCTGAAAGTATTCGCCAACACTGGCCTAGTGGAATTCTACATTCAGTATTGCTCCTTTGCAGATTCAGTCTTACACTTCCTCCTATCTATGCAAGCTGGAAAACAGATGCTGCTGCTTAAAGAGCTCAACTCATTTAAACAGCTGTGTCTTTAATGTGCCCTCTCTTCATAAGCTCCGGGGAAAGCCTGAAGCCTCACCCCAAAAGGATCCTGCTTGCTTTAAAGGATGCCCATTTTGCATTGCAAAATCCCCCTTCTGGTTTTGTACCCTCGTGACCTTGTGTTCAGTGCCATTGATTCTGGCCTCTTATTTTGAAACGAAATTGATTTTGGCATCTTCTCAGAGAGATCAATCCAGAAGGTAGCAAAAACATTGACTCAAATTAAAGCCAGGCTTTTGCATTCAACATGCATTACAAAATGCATCATTGCCAATCACATCAGGATCACCCTGCAAAGCGCCTTTGGGAACTTTCTGTGCCCGTAGCCTTCTAAAATGAGCGTCTCTTTCCTCCGAATTTCTTAAATCCTCTTCTTTAACCCATTCAAACCAACAAGCCAGACAGAGTCCTGCTTTCCCCACCCAAAAATCTGCAGGCAATTCTCCCTACCGTGCTAGGATCTTTCAAGACAAGATCTCAAACATTTATCTAGTGATGAAAACAAAGCGGCAATTGAATGAAAATCAACATTTCCACCTCTTGCGTTTAATACCTACTTTTAAAGATATATATATATATATATATATATATATATATATATATATATATATATATATATATATATATATATATATATATATATATATATATATATATATATATATATATATATATATATATATATATATATAAAAACCCTCTTCCTTTTGTTTTCCCTTCTGTTTGAGGAATAAGAGCACGTTGCTGTAGGAGTCTGTGAAAAAGGAAATAAAATAAAGAGGCACGGAAAGCTGTAACAAAGGTTCCATTAAATTAGAGAGTCATAAACAAACACAGCTAATTTATGCATCAGAGTCATTAAATGGGGATGCTTGCTGCCTCCACCTCCCCCCCCTCTTCCTTGCAGATAGTACTTAGGCCTGATGCAATTGATCCTCCGGGAAGAATTGCCTTAATTATGAAATGAAACACCTCTGCTAATGTAGCATCAGAATCTTGTTAGTCCATATCCTAAGTGTGCTGCTCAGAACGGCCTGCAAATGTGAAGACAGAAGCTGTCGGACTCCTTGTCTGTCTAGTCTAAGGGAGAGAAGGACTAGGGGCGACATGACAGCGGTCTTCCCATATTTGAGGCCCTGCCGCAGAGAGAAGAAGAATGACCTATTCTCCAAAGCACTTGAGGGTAGGACAAGAAGCAACAGTTGGAAACTAATCAAGGAGACATGCAACCTAGAAGTAAGGAGAAATTTCATCTTAGTGAGAACAATTAGTCAGTGGAGCAACTTGCCTCCAGAAGTTGTGGGTTCTCCATCATTGGAAGTTTTTAAGAAGAAATTGGACAGCCAGCTGCCTGAAATGGCGTAAGGCGGTGATGGCGAAACCTTTAAGCACTGAGTGCCCAAACCGGAACAGGTATACATGTGCGTGTGCCAGAATTCCAGTAACTTGAAGACCAGCTGACTGGTACGCATGTGTGTGCCAGCCAGCTGGTCTTTGTGCATGTTGGACAACCAGAAACCCAAAGACCACCTGGCCAGCGCACGCATGCCTGTTTTTTGGCTGGTTTTGGCCATTCTTCAGGGTGTTTTCAGGCCATTTCCCACTGCTGCACTGCCTGCAAAAAACTAGCTGGCTGGCAAATGCACACCAGAAATCAGAAGAGCAGCTGGCGATAGCACAGGTGCCCACAGAGAGGGCTCTGCATGCCACCTTTGGCATGTGTGCCATAGGTTTGCCATGACGGGCACAAGGTCTCCTGCTTGAGCAGGGGGTTGGACTAGAAGACTTCCAAGGTCCCTTCCAACTGTGTTATTCTGCAATCCTTTAATTCTGTAATGCCTTCATTCCAGTTTGAACCCTTCTCTCTTTCTCACCCTCCCTCCCCCAGGACAAAGTTGCATGCACAAACCCAGATTTACACAATTCTGCCCAACTTTCTTCAATCCAGTTCACAACATGATTTCCTAAATTCTTACCCGTGGTAGCCAAGTGCATGGAAAATGTAAATGCCCATATATGTCTATATTTGAGCTGATGACCTGCCCTTGCTTTTGAAGGGATCCATCCACCCCTTTATACGATGAGCCTTGCAGGGGAAATTAAAGAAGATGTAAACAGTAAATGCAGAGATTTTGCAACATAGCTAAAAATAAATGGCACTACAGGCAATTATGCAAGTTTTACTGGTTACATTAAAAAGACATTAAATGCACAGCTGTTTTAAGTGTCTTTTAAGCTGATAAATTAACTGTCTAATAAATTGTAAGATTTGTCAGCTAATAATGCTATTTTATCTGCTTTAACATATGCCTTCCTAGTTCATGAAGCATTATTGTAAGCGCCAAAAGGAGATAATGTGCATTTTACAGTGTTATGTCTTAAGTGGAATGGATCATTGGCCATGAAGAAGTGTGTTAATAAATCTCCCAGGCTTTGTTAATTGCACCCAATGAAGTGTCACTGTTAAAACACAAAAGATGTGATAGAGAAAGCCGAACATAATGTCTTTCAGTTTTACAATTAACAGTTCACTAGGCAAATCGACCAAAAAGACCATAATTTGTTGAAGCTTTATTAACTTACATTTTCATAGTCAAGGTCATAATTGGGAAATGGCTTAAAGCAATCTTTTTAATGCTCACCCCAAAGAATAACCTTGTTGAAGTGGGCAAAGTTTTCAAGAGTCTTAAAGCTGAATTCTTGGCGACCCATCACTGAAAAATTGCCCTCAATCAGATCAAGAGCATCTCTTTCGGGTTAAGAGTCATGGATAATCTCTTGTTCAGAAAGATGGCCCCATTCGTTCTAAACTCTAGGAGAAATTGGGGACATGCAAGGAGGAAGACAAAACTGGTCTAAATCAATGGTTTGACAACTTTAAGATGGATGGACTTGAAATCTCAGATTGGCTCGGAAATTCTGGAAGTTGAAGTCCATCCATTTTACAGCTGCCAAGTTTGAGAAACATTAGTCTAAAAAGGAGAAAGATATGCACCCTATTATGCACGGCAGAAAAATATGGAGATTTTCATTCATCCAGGTCATGGTTGTCCCAAAGGTGCTTTTGCAAGAGGCAACTGGACTTTCTGTTTTTTCTTTGAAGACATTTTGCTTCTCATCCAAGAAACGTCTTCAGGTCTGACCAGATGGTGGGGAATGGAAGGATTTATACTCCTCTCAGACAGCTGGTCATTTGCATCTGTTTAGAGAGTTGTTGAGGCCACTTGGAGGTTTATCTGTGTCCTCAGGGTCACCTGAGTGGTGCAAATGGGTGTGGAGCCTTCTTGGAACTGCTGAAAGGACTGTGTTGTAGACTGGAGATAGATGATGTGGTATCCCTCCCCCTCTGTTGAGAGAGGGCTGCTCAATTTTGATTCAGATGGCCTCTTTGACCCTTCTTTCAAACCAGCGGCCCTCTCTGTCCAAAATGTGGACTTTGCTGTCCTCAGAAGAGTGGCCTTTGTTTTTTAAATGCAGGTTGATTGCTGAATCTTGTCCCGATGGTTTCTTCCTAATCCAAATCCTTCGATTCAGTCAGAACTGAAGAAGCTTCTTGGATGAGAAGTGACGTCTTCAAAGAAAAAGATCAGTTGCCTCTTGAAAAAGCACCTTTGGGACAAACATGACCTGGATGACTGAGGATCTCCATATTTTTCTGCCATTTTCTGTCCCCTTTTAACTTTACAGGTAATCCTTGATCTGCACTCATTCATTTAGTGACAATTTGAAGTTAAAATGGCACTGAAAAAAAAAGAGAGGACTTACGACCTGTTGTATGGTACTTGTAAGTTCTCAAGCTTGTAAGTGTCACAGCCTAGCCATAGTCACATGATCAGAATTAAGATGCTTTGGCAACATGCATGAATTTCTAATGGTTGTGATCATGATTTGCAACCTTCCTGGCTAGCTTCCCACAAGCAAAGTCCATTGAGGGGAAAGCTGGATTCCCTTCACACAACCACATTATTTACTTAACAATTGAGCAAAGCACTCATCAAATCAGGCACACTGTTTAACAATGGGAATGCTGGTCCCAGTTATTTGTTGTGAGTCAAAGTTGTGTACCTGAATTTTCTGTTTCTCGTGTTTGTATTCACAAGTTTGCTTTCTCCCATTCTCTATCAAGCCAAGAATTGGGGTTTCTTCTAAGTTCATTCTAATATTTCTGCTGTGTTTTCCCGAAAATAAGACTGGGTCTTATTTTCTTTTGACCCCCGAAATAAGCACTTGCCCTTATTTTCGGGGAGGTCTTATTATTTTTGAGGTGCAGGAGGTGGTGAGCGTGGTCACCTCATGGCTGCTGCTGTGTTGCAATATTTTTGGGGAGGGCTTATTTTTGGGGAGGGCTTATTTTGGGGGGAAGGGCTTATTTTTGGGGGAGGGCTTATTTTAGCGCATGCGCTCAAAAGTCCAATTGGACTTATTATCCGGGGAGGTCTTATTTTCGGGGAAACAGGGTACGTACTTTTGTCTACATTTCTCACAAAGGCCAGAAGCTGTTGTGTTTCCTTTTCTTCCCCAATTTTCTCTAACTTAATTTGTACTTATATTTTCATGATTTATAGAGTCTGCAGTTTGATCTATTGTAGTTTACTTTCTTGATTGAACTGCTTTGCAACATTTGGAGAAGTGGGAGTGATGATTGATACCTGAGTTTTGGTCTGTATATTGGTTCAGAAATACAAGGCTAGATAAGATCTTATTCAAATGAAAACTATAATGAATTTTCTCCACTCTGCGGTTCGACAGACACATATCTCTAGCAGCGACTTTCATGACTTGGCACTATAGATATTTGACTACTAGATTTGAAGAAAACACGCAAATTGGTAGCATTTTTAAGAGATTAGTTTTCTAGTGTAAAAGCAGGGCAGAGAAATTAAATTGGACTTTCTAGGTATTAAGCATTTTGTGGTTTTTTAAAAAAAAGTGGAATATGTTAGCAGACTGATTATCGGTTGCTCCTTTCAAATAGCTGAGAAAAGTCTGTTTTGGAACTCAGTGAAATACTGGAAATTCTCCACTATAGCAATAGCACTTAAACTTATATACCACTTTACAGTGCTTTACAGACCTCTCTAAGCAGCCTATTGCCCCCAACAATGTGGGTCCCCATTTTACCAACCTTGGAAGGACCGAAGACTGAGTCAACTTTGAGCCATTCAAGATTGAACTGCCGGCAGTGGGCAGAATTAGCCTGCAACACTGCATTCTAACAGGAAGGAAGGAAGGAAGGAAGGAAGGAAGGAAGGAAGGAAGGAAGGAAGGAAGGAAGGAAGGAAGAACACTTACACATATACCACTTTACAGTGCTTTACAACCCTCTCTAAGCAGTTTGCAGAGTCAGCCTCTTGCCCCCAACAATCTGGGTCCTCATTCTACCCACCTTGGAAGGATGGAAGGCTGAGTCAACCTTGAGCCTGGTGAGATCTGCCAAATTGCAGGCAGCCGGCATTCAACAGAAGTAGCCTGCAGTACTGCACTCTAACCACTGCACCACTGTGGCTCATATAGATTTTTCTATATAGATTTTTCTTAGCTTTACCTTCTTTTTGAAGGTCTCTAAATTCAGATTGGAAGATGAAATCTTTAAAACTGAATATTGTACTAATGGCCTAGTGCATTTTGAATGGGTATGACTTTTGTGACCTAATCATAAAAGAATAACAGAATTCATTTTTTACATTTACTTTTTACCTCAGGGTCACTTGATCAAAATTCAGACACTTGGACACTGGATGATTGTGTTAACCTCGGACGTGGTGATTTGAATCTTGAAATTGTTGTTGTTTTGATCTTCTATATGACTAGCATCATTGCTGTGTGATAGGAAACCCTATACATGCTTTAAAAGGATGGATAGATGAATATTTACAGGGTTTTGATTTTTAATTAGAGTTGGGTACACAGGATCATTTGATTTGACAGCAACAAAGACGATTAAGGGACTGGAGGCTAGAACATATAAAGAACGGTTGTTGGAACTGGGTATGTCTAGTTTGATGAAAAGAAGGACTAGGTGTGACATGATAGCAAGTGTTCCAATATCTCAGTGGTTTCCATAAGGAAGAGGAAGTCAAGCTATTCTCCAAAGTCCCTGAAGGGAGGACAAGAAGCAATGGAGGAAAACTAATCAAGGAGACAAGCAATCTAGAACTAAGGAGAATTTCCCTCAAAGTTAGAGCAATTAATCAGTGAAACAACTTGCCTCCAGAAGTTGTGAATGCTCCAACACTGGAAGTGTTTAAGAAGAGATTGGATAGCCATTTGTCTGAAATGGTGTAGAGTTTCCTGCCTAAGCAGGGGGTTGGACTAGAAGACCTCCAAGGTCCCTTCCAACTCTGTTATTCCATTCCATTCCATTCTAGTCATTCTCTCTACAAATGTTTAGGCAGAGAAACTAGATGGACAATTTCTCAAAGGAAAAGAAAAATTCAAATGTTTCTCAAGGGCTAGATTTTCTCTTTAACCGTCACATAAGGACCACTCCTGAAAAAAGCTTCATGAGAACTGATTGAAGTCCTTTCCATGGAGGCTGCAGAGCCCTGGAGAATAAATCAGCCAGTGTAAACTGGACAATTCACATCTCAGATCTGAGGAAGTATAAAAACACCCCGTTTTGCTCTCGAGAACTTTTCAAAACTCTTTTGCTCTGCTTTAATATCTAAGGCAAATTCCATTTCATCAGGTTGAGTGGAAAGTGGATAGAAATTTAAGACACGGGCAAGATCAAAATAACAGAAATAAATTGCACGAACCCTCGAAAATGTGCTTTCCTCCCAAACCTGCCCAGGGGGGCTTCCGAAAACCAACTTGAAAAACTGTTCTTTGAAAGGATAAGAGACTATACAGCTCTAGAATGTGCAGCCATCCAAATAAAATCTGGTGTAGCCACGTTTAGCATTATTTTGCAAGGAAGATGAACAGCTTTCCCTATCAATGTCATGTTGAATTGACTTCAGAGGCTGAACAACCAGAGGCAGTTCAGCAGAGCAGTTCCAAAATAAATAAAAAATATCAAAGTTATCTCATCCTCATTCCCCTTTGCATATCAAGTATATCTCTGTCTGTGTGTAACCTTCTTCTCTACACTTATTATCCAAAGCGCCTTTAAAGGAAGGAGTTACTGGCTGGTGGGGTAAGTTAGTTAGAATCAAATTTACAGCCCCTCGTCAAGTTTTAATTCAACGAAGAATAAATAAACTTCTAGTTACTGAATTTGCTAAAAAGTCAGAACAAAGATGCATAATCTCTTATCTTTTTTAAGCATTCACACCCTTAAGAGAATAGTTGCAATTTAGAGCAAACTGCTTAATCTATATATATAAAGGCAAATACCATTCACTCATCACAAAATCTCCAGAACTGTAAAGCCTATAAACTTGAAATTTGGCATGTATGTTCCTCTTGGCTTCTAGATCCTCGCTAAGAAAGGATTTTTCAAAATGACCATCAGATCATTAGTATTTCTTATACAGTAATTAACACGCTCTGATGCTAAGGCGTTCTACTCCCCCTCCCCACCTGAAAGAACTCTGTTCCAACTGCCAGTTGCCTCACATTCCGTTACCTCAGTTCAAACTGGCAGACATTCCACTCCTTCACTCAGGAGTGGTCCAGGGCTCCTTACAGTACTAAATGTCGGTACCTCACCAAAATGTCTACGCCTTCACCTATGGAACTGCTTCCGGACTCAAGGCGATATTCCCTTATGTGTTTCAATCACCAACCACCACTTGAACTGGAGTGAACTGGATTTCTCCTGCATTGCCCGACCACATAGTTTTGTTGCAAAGCGTGGAGATCCAGCTAATGCATTAATATCACATTGGTTTTGCTGCTTCTCATCAGCTTTGATGATCAACAAATATGCTGCTTTTTGTGCCTTTGAATCAGAGGGGAGAAACTTCCATCTTTCATATGAATCACCTAGCCCAAGTTAAGAGGTTAAGAGAGAAAAATGCAGCCTCAAAGCTTGACTACCCAGTAATCCAAAAGACCAACCATTTGTCTCTATAAATGTAATGACGTCTGGATGTGCCAAGATAAGATTGTGGATTTGTATTTGCAATTAGCAGATGTTGAAAATGTAGGGATATTCAGTGTTAGATTTGGCTTGACATCTTCTTTACACATTTGCACTACCTCTTTAATACTTTTAACCATTTAGGGTTTACTTAATATATTTGGACACCACTTCCCATGATTATAAATCTCAAAGTAACTTATACTCAGCTAAAATAAAGAGCACAAAGTTTGGATTTTAATGGAAATACAGCCTAAATAAACAGAATGCTTTTTACTTGCCTGTTTAGCTCGCCTCTCCTTCCTTTTTTTAATTTTCTCTCAGCTTTTAAATGGTAAAAGTTTTATCTTGTAAGACTAGGATTTGTCATCAAACAAAGCTGAAGGATAGTCGAGTCTTACAAATTAAAGGAACTAATTCTTCAACCTGTGGGTTTAGAACACCACGAGTCTTGAAATTTCTAACTCATTCTCACTAAAGTTTTAGGGATGGTCTTCAAATGTGATGGTTTTAAAAGAGAATTACTCTGGAATTAAATTCAAACTCAGGGAGAAAGTCGAAGCCATTACAGCGCACGAGAAAAGAGCTGTATTCATTGGAAGTAGGACAGCCAAGCAACAACAACAGTAAAAATATAAAGATCTGCAAAATACAAATGCAAACAACTGCAGGAAAAGGAAGCAAAGACAATACCAATAGGAATAAAATAGTGACAAAGATGATTTGGGGATTGGAGACTAAAATGTATGAAGAAAAAACGGTTGCAGGAATTGCTTATGGCTAGTCTAGAGAATACTAGACGGCATAATTCACTTAATCTTCCAAGGAAAGATTGAAGACAAACAAGGCCCAGGCAGAAGAAGTACAATCCTAAAACACATAAAGCATAATTTGAACACCATTGACATTGACAAAGTGGGATTTTTAAAAATCTATCCAGGTTTTTCATCTGTATTCTGTACCACAACTACAGATTTCTTCAAGTCAGATTCTTCAGGAATAGTGGATATTTATGATATGTATACATGCATGCATTTCAACTTGTAGAGCTACCCATCTCAACAAGTGACTACGGGCAGCAAACACTTTTTGAAATAAATTAAAAACAATTCCCATCACAAATACGAGAATTAAAGTACACAACAGCCGAGGAAGCTATCACAATGTACGTTATTTTTACAAACATGCCTTGGTCTGCAGCTATCTGGGCGGAATCTATTCAAGGTATTCATCGTTTTGATTTTAAAAAGGACCTCAACTGGAACTGATTATGGGAATGGATTCCAGATGGCAACACACATGTTCTCCAGAAGATGCCAATGGATGGTGTGTTGACCTTGAGATTGACCCGGAGAGACATACATACTCTAGATTTGCTGCATATGATCAGGGATGTATTTAGCCTTTGTATTAAGATGTCCAAGATAATGCACATGAAAACAGCCAATCAGTATGGCAGAGATAGCTATCTCATAGCAAATAGGTTAGTAACAAATGTTTTGGCATGTATTTACTAATATGTTTATTTTCTCAAAGTTTGCGCCCCAGATGACTTATGGATTTTATTGTTGTTCTTGTTGCTAATGATGATGGATACTATTGCTGCTTAACTGTTCCTTAAGTGGAGAAGTTCTGCAGAGCTTCATAGTTAAATGAGCTTCCTTCTTAGATTTTCTATCAAAAAGGCATGTCATATAAGGAATGGAAGTGGGGGAAGAGGAAAAAGGCAAGTAGGTAGGCAAACTTTTATTGCAGTGTTTGACAAGTGTGCCTGTGTGCTGTTGGGGATAAGGCAATTGGGAGAATATTGACTTCTATGTCTCACAAAATAATAGAATAACAGAGTTGGAAGGGACATTGGAGGTCTTCTAGTCCAACCCCCTGCTCAGGCAGGAAACTCTAGGCCATTTCAAACAAATGGTTATCTAATCGCTTCTTTAAAATTTCCAGTGGTGGAGCATTCACAACTTCTGGAGGCAAGTTGTTTCACTGATTAATTGTTCTAACTATCAGGAAAGTTTTCCTTAGTTCTAGGTTACTTCTCTCCTCCACTAATCTCCATCCATTGATTCTTTTCCTGCCTTCAGGTGTTTTGGAGAAGAAGTTTAGCCTCTCTTCTTTATGGCAACCCCTTAGATATTGGAACACTGCTATCATGTCACCCCTAGTCAGAGGTGGGTTTTCATTTTTTTTTACTACTGGTTTGCTTGTGCACATGCACAGAAGAATCTGGGTGGGTGGGCGGATCCCCCAACCACCACTACTACCGATTTACCCCATCCGGGCCAAACTGGGAGCAAGCCACCTCTATCCCTAGTCCTTCTTTTCATTAAACTAGACAAATGATATTTCCTAATGCAAAGGACCTGGAGCATATCAAACCCTGCAAACTTTGGGTGGGGTGAGCATTGAAGGCAGTTAGCCCTCCAAGTATCCTGGCTCAATGCCTTGCAATGAATTGCCTATCATTGACAATGTACGTCAAGTGAATATATTTGTATACAACAACATCAATCCATCTATTCCAACACTGATTAAAACAACAACAACAACAACTCATCTAACCTAATTAATCAAGACAGTCCATAAATCCACAATGGGTCTCCACCAGGGAGCGGTGTCAAAAAAGTGAAGATGGTAGCTGCAGCTTCATAATTAAAGCCCTACCTCCTTTTCACACAAGGCATGCGTGTTTTAAAAAGGTGGGACTTCAACTGCAGCCATGACACCAATGCTCCCCAACAGATGATCCTGAACCACAGAAACAAATTGTTCTAACATGGCTCCCCAAGAGCATGAAGCAAACTCCTGGTCTCGACAAAAAACCCTTTTATTAATTGACTGTAAATTCTGCTCATTCACATCCAGCAAAGTCTTTTGAGGGAGGATTTACAGTCACAGACATTCTCTGGCTTGGAGAGCTGCCAGGACGATATCTGCAAAACTTGGCAAGGAGTTTCGGAGAGTCACAAACCAAGTAAGCGAACTAATTGTCTCCTGCAAACTCCACTCCCCTTTCGCTCCTCTTTTATTTCCTCGGTCATTTATCGTCCACCTGTGGCCTTACTCCCAAGGAGGTTGGGGAGGAACATGGGCCAGTCCTGGAGTCTGGGGAAGGCTCTGACGGGGGCTCTGTGTCGGAGGCAGAGAGTGGGCCAGAGGCGTATGCCAGTTATCAGCTGCCTTCAGAGTCAGACATCAGTGAGGCATACGAACAGCTGGAGCCTATTCCCAGTGTACGCATGCACAGAGTTGCCAGACGAAGGGAACAACTAAAGAACAGGGGTCGACTTGGGAGTAAGGCCACAGGTGGATGATGAATGGCCCCTCCCAGAGGAAATAAAAGATGAGTGAAAGGGGAGTGGAGTTTGCAGGAGACAATTAGTTCTCTTAATTGGTTTGTGACTCTCCGAGACTCCTTGCCAAGTTTTGCAGATATCGGCCTGGCAGCTCTCCAAGCCAGATAAGGTCTGTGACTGTAAATCCTCCCTTGAAAGATTTTGCTGGATGTGAATGAGCAGAATTCACAGGAAGTTAATAAAAGGGGTTTGCTTCATGCTCTTGGGAAGCCTCAGTCAGAACACTGTCCTCTTCCTCTTCAACTCCCAAGCTCTTGATGTTACCAAGTTGTGTCACAAAACATTTGCAAAAAAAACAGTGAAACTCAGAGAGCACCAAGAACCTCGCAGTTCTCATCCTCTTTTAGCACTGATGAGGTTACCTTGTTGGGTCATGAAATGTCTGCAAGAAAACCACCAAGTTCAGAGAACACCAAGGACTTTACAGTTCAACCCTGAGCTACATGTATTCTCTTCTCTTCGGTTTTCTAGAATTTCTAAGGAGCAAATGTAAACTTTAACTTGCCAAGGACTTTACAGTTCAACCCTGAGCTACATGTATTCTCTTCTCTTCGGTTTTCTAGAATTTCTAAGGAGCAAATGTAAACTTTAACTTGCCACAGAATGCCAAGTAAGGAGAGATGGAAAAAGCAAGGGAAAATTCACAACAAAACAGAAGCTTCACAATTTTCTACCTCTATTGCTTAAAAAAAAGTTTCCCAGGCTGCAAACTGTTCATTAAGTATTACATTAATCAGTGGCAGATCTTCACACCAAAAGCAAAATAATATGTTTGAATAAAACTTGGGGTTTTCCTCTCCCTGAACTTGTTTATACATTTGAATTCATTTTCTTTCCTCTTTCTTGCCATCAGCTCCTCTTCGTGAAGGCTTGGATTTTTTTTAAAGCAAACTCATTCCCAAAATTAAACCCGCCATCCTGGGCCCAACGTTTGGGAAGCCAGGCTCTGCCTGTCACAAGCCAGGACAAAGGGTGAGTGATGGAGGAGTAACACCTCCTTAAAAAACCATGGTCCAGCTGGCCCGGCTGGTAGCACCTCGTAAGGGCCCCTTCCCAGGGTTACAGGAGAAGACGGTCAAGGGTTTTGAAGGCGGAAGAGGGCTCTACGCCCCAACAGCAGACAAAGCGGCAGAGCCATCTTCTAGGAGAAGGGAGACTCTGATTCCAAACCTCCATTGCCTTGTGGCTACATCCACTACTGGAAAAGGCTTCAGGAGTCAACCTCCAGGCAAAATCTGGAGCCAGAGTCCCGGAAGCAGTTCGTGACTGTGTATAACCACGTTCTGGCAACTCCTGCAACGCAGCTGGAACCAACCGTATTGGCTCTGCCGGTCCATTGGACTATTTCAGTGATGTGGAGATCTGCTGCTTGGGTAACACTTCATCCTAACTGTAGTTTTGTGTCCCTCTAGCCTGTATTTTAAATTTTTAGGGGTAGGTTTTTTAGGTTGTTTTAATTTTTAATCATACTGTACAGCCTATTATTTAATCGGATTTTACGGGTATCTAAAAATATTTAATTTTGTATACTGTTTTTATTGTGTGGTCTGTACACCGCCCCGAGTCCCTTCAGGGAGAGGGGGCGGTCTATAAATTTAATAAAATAAAATAAAATTAATCCTCCATATTAATCTACCCAGGCCTTGTGCTCTGGAGAGGACGCACTACCTATGAAGTCAATACCTTTGACTTCTTTCCAGAGCATGATACCATAGTCTTTTGAGGCTGATGGATGCCGATGCTCCCAAAATTGGGATGCTGATAGTGGATCACCAGGCTAGGATTGGACAAAAAAAAATCTACATTTTTTGTCTGTCTTGTTTTGTAGTAGTGCTTGCTGGTCATACTTTTGTTTTTCAAAACTACTCAAATACAAAGGCCCTGAGCTGATTACATGCACAATCCCAGGATGCTATGGGGTAAATAGAAACTGCAATAGCCTATTTGCAGTTTCTGACAGTGATATACCAGCTGTGCTCATAGATCTCATTAAGATCCAGTCTACATTCTGAGCTAGGAAGCTTATGGATGACTTTAGACCCTTCGAGGTAAATATTGGGGGGGGGGGGGAAAGTGCATGTTTCTTTTCTTCTTGTAAATAAAGAAAAATTGGTGCATGGTGTGATGTGTAGGTTGAGGCTTTCCCGATGTCTTGTTAATGAGAGAATGAATTGCCATCAATATGCAAATCAAAGAATTAAACACACAGGCACAAATACACATGGCCAGACAGTATTTACATACTAATCCAAAATATTATCACAATAGAATTGTGAAAATCAAATATTCAGCCAGTCTTCTTCAAAACAAGGGTGAACAAATACAATAAGCTGCAAATAGTGGAAGGCATGTTTTAATTTTTCAAAACTGAATGTAACATATGTGTCCTATCCTTTTGGTCCAATGAGTGGAATTCTAGATTGTTTGACAACCATCCTTTGCTATCCAGCACTTTAGCATCTTTCCATGATATGCTTGGATTGGACTGTTGATTGGATTAATTCTTGATTTTTTCCCCCCCATCATTGTTTCTTGAACTAAAACTACAATATCTCAAGTGGAGATTCACAATCAAAAGCATCCAGGTCATTGTTGTCCCAAAGGTGCTTTTTCAAAAGACAAACTGGGCTATCTTTTTTTCCTTGAAGATGTTTAGTTTCTCATTCAAGAAGCTTCTTCGGTTCTAATGGTGGGAGGGGTGGAAGGATAGGTAAGGTGGGGAAGCATACCTAAAATAAGTCTTAATTGTCAGTATCTAGCCTACCATAGGGATGCGGTGGCTCAGTGGCTAAGATGCTTAGCTTGTTGATCAGAAAGGACGGCAGTTCGACGGTTCAAATCCCTAGGGCTGTGTAACAGAGTGAGCTCTTGTTACTTGTCCCAGCTTCTGCCAACCTCGCAGTTCAAAAGCATGTAAAAATGTAAGTAGAAAAATAGGAACTACCTTTGGTGGGAAGGTAACAGCATTTCGTGCACCTTTGGCATTTAGTCCTGCCGGCCACATGACCACGGAGACATCTTCGGACAGCGCTGGCTCTTCGGCTTTGAAATGGAGATGAGCCCCACCCCCTAGAGTCGGGAATGACTAGCACATATGCGCCAGGGGGAACCTTTACCGTTACCTTTAGCCTTATATCTCCCCAACATCAGAACTGATGAAGATTCTTGGATAGGAAGCAAAATGTTCTCCTTCCTCAAGGAAAAACAGCCAATTTGTCTTCTGAAAAAGCACCTCTGAGATAAAACTACGATAGTATTTTGGGGAGAAGCGGAGACAGAAAGATTGGGTAAATGGCTTCTGCAATTTTTACTTAATAAACATTTTCCTGAAACAACCTCATTATCTACATCTATATGTCATTTTTTCTACAGTTCTTTCCATTCATGTTTTTAACCTATGCCTAATATTGCTCCAGAGATTACAGGTCCTTAACGTCATAAAAAGCTTTATCACTGTTATACAAACAAACAGCTCAGATGTCAATGTATCTTAACAGAAATATTGGTTTGATAATATCCTAAATTATTTTGTCTATTTCTTAAAATATGCAAAATTCCTAGCTCTAATTTTTTTTTAACTGTCAAAGTGGAACCAATTACCAATTTTACCTTTCTGTTTTCCAATATTCACTGAATTTTCCCCCTCAGTACAAAGCATACAATTTGAAACAGTTTGATTTATCCCATAATGCCCTTCTACGATAACTCAACATGTTGTCATTGTGGAGACACAAAGTGCCAGGTCTTTACAATTCTCCTTGCCATTTTAGCAAGGCATTTTTCCCCTGGTATCATAATCTCTAATTCAACTTTTCTTGTGTTAGCAGATGCATTCTTGCTCTCATCCAAAAGCCTTGTCCCAATCCAAATAAAAACAAGTTAAGTGTCATCCATGTGCCAATGGTTCTAGAAAACCACGAAAAGAGGAAATTGATATAGCCAACACTCACATCCAACCATCTATGTTATCTTCATTTAGCCCCCTTTCTAGCTCCATTGCAATAGAAAAGTCAAGTTGAAAGGGCCTGCAGTATATTCCTTTAGAATAGCATGCCTCTTTCTCTTCCTGTATAGTTTATAGCCAGACAGAATAGGAGGTCTTTACGGGCCACTGAATTCCAATAATTTTAAACCAGATTCCTGGAGAACAATCTTATCATCTCCTGATATTTATTATATCATGTTTTAAAAGCATATGTCTTTTAACCAAGCATGAGACAAAAATGGAGAATGACTTAATGGTGACTTAGTGGGTGGGAAAGCTCATTTTATCACAATCCAGGCATATGTACTTAATGCCCTGCTTGCATTTTGCAAAATGTTTGCTGACAGACCTCTTTATATGTGTGTGTGTGTGTGCGTGTGTGCGCGTGCGCAACTACTGTTGGTTTGTAGGCTACCTTAGAGATATAGTAGTAGGTGCAACTACTGTTGGTTTGTACGCTACCTTAGAGATGTCAAAATGAGCACATCCAAGTTTAGAATAAGAATTAGAATAGTGCTGGAAGGGACATTGGAGGTCTTCTAGTCCACCCTCCCCATACTATTTCAGACAAGTGACTGTCCAGTTTTTTCTTTAAAATGTCCAGAGATGAAGCATCTACAACTTCCAGAGGCAAGCTGTTCCATTTATTAATTGTCCTCACTGTTAGGAAGTTTCTCCTTAATTCCAGATTCCTTCTCTCCTTGATTAGTTTCCATCCGTTGTTTCCTGTCTTGCCTTCTGTGCTTTGAAAAATAGGTTGACCCCCTCATTGTGGGCAGCCTTTTAGAAATTGTAACACTGCTGGCATGCATCCTTGGTCCTTTTCTCTAGACTAGCTATACCCAATTTCTGCAATCATTCTTCACATTTTCCAAAGTCTCAACGTCTTTTTTGTAATGTGGTGACCAAAATGGGAGCCATCAAATGCCTTTCAGCAATCTTTCTAGGAGATCAGACCTGACAGGAGGCATCAGGTACTTAAAATTGCTCTGGGTAGTGGGTTGCCCATTGGAATTTCCAATAACAGCTCTGATGTAGTTTTATTCTGAGAACTTGTGGGAAACGTAAAGGCTTGCTTTTCTACCTGGGATTGATTTGAGGAATATGAGCCCTCTGAAGTTTTGGGAGTAACTTTTACACGGCGTAATTATTCCTTGATTCAAATGAAGATTCCAAAATACCTTGGATTGGCTACCCAGAAAGCAAATGGTATGGATTGGAAGTCCAGATTGTGCTGGCTGTTGAGAGCATAATTGAGTTAGCACAAAACTATTTCAGAATGATCAACTTTGCAGGCAGAGAAATAATTGGGAGGTTTCTCAGAGATAAGAGAAATTTAACGAGGAAATTCAGGGGCAGAGTGTCCTCTGATGGGCACTGAATTGAACCACAGGAATATAGTGAGATTGAGATCCATTAAGGAGAGATTATACCCCCCAAAATGTCAAGATGTTCACCCATGTATGGAATACCCACAATCTGTTAAGGAAATTATCAGTAAAAAATGATTAATTTGTTGTTAGCATTTTGAAATCTTCACTGAGCAGTTGGTATTCTGGTTTTTTTTTTCTTTTTTCTTTGAACATAACTAAAGAAATATCATCTTCTTCTTTTAACGAACCCATAATCCCTCGAAGGGTGAAGTCTGGACAACAGAATGGAGCTAGCTGAGGGTTTAATGGCCGGATATCCTTCCTGTCACCAATGAGGAGTTTCGTTCAGCAGACATATTCTCATTGTGCCCTATCTGCCTCTACCTAGGATCAAACTCACAGCCTCCTGAATGTGAGGTGAGAACTCCCCCTCTAGGCCATTGCACCACTCCACACAACCAATCCACACAACTAAAGAGTTTATTAAATGCACTTTTTCAAAGCCCAGGCTATTTACTTGACAATCCTTAGTTTAACTTTAAATTAGAATGACTAGGATTTGGGGGGACCTAGGAATTTGTGAGAAGAATAGGATGAAGGAGAGAGAGAAAAAATAACCTGGATTATTTTAAAGGAATTAAAAAAATATTTGAAAAAAATGTGCAATACATTCTAATACGCTGGAATTGTTAAGTATGGTCTTGAAACCCGGGACGAAAATTTAACATCAGAACTGCCTAAATCAGAACTAGAAAAAAAAAAAGAAATGGGAGGCAGGGGGAAAAAGAGAGGAGAAACTTAACACATATTTTTTTCTCCCCCCCAACTGAGATTTGCAGTGTTTAAATGTAATTTCTTAAGATAATGAATTACACTTAGGGGGGGGGAGTGTGCATACGGATCTTCTCTTGTCTGCTTCTCCCCAATGTTATTATTAAGTCTTGATGTGCATTTAAGGCTAAATGGAATTGCAGGAAGCAGGTATCTCAATTTGTTGGAAGCTTTTTGTTTGCTTATCATGTGAATCGCTTGTTCGAAGCGCAGCCTCGCGACGTTTAAGTCCACTCGCTAATAGACTTTGCAATCGTTATCATGATATTTCATTGAACTTGGAACATATAAAGATATAAAGAATGTTGGAGGGGTGGCTAAATCACATCTCATCTTTGGCTTGCCAGGCGTACGGGGAAATTCTTAATTTATATATATATATATATATATATATATATATATATATATATATATATATATATAGCGCCAATTACAGGAGCTGTCAATTCAACAATGGGACTTATTCACTCTTGTGTTTGATTAATGTGAAATTATTCAGTTGGATACCTTGTAGCTGGCCTATTTTTGTGTCCAATTAGTATGCTAATAATGGTAATTATGTTCTATACTGCATGTCTCATCACCTAGAGGGTTTTTAAAATGATAAAATAATGAGAATAAACAAGTGGATGCTGACATTCACTGGGCTATTGTAATTACTTACTGAGAGCACGCTGGGGAATCAACACTCAACCAAAGGAAATGACTCTTGCTTACTTTGTTAAAACTACTCTTTTCAAAAGAGCATTAATAGTTTACAATTGCTTTCCTTTATTGCAAGGGACCACTCTGGTAGAACCTCCCCTCTGCCCCTCTTTATGACTCTGTTTGTATACCGGAAATATATAATCTGGTCATATTTGGCTTTTCTAATCACTATTTGTGGTGGTGTCAACAAAACAAATTGTCATAATTGCCAAATTATGCATCTTTGTAATGGCGACCATTTGTTTCTCTCTGTGCTTTGATAAACGGTGTTTCCACCTAGGTTGTTTAGAATACCTGGTGCAATTTTAGCTGTGATAACTGCTTATTTCACCTGGTTAAACTGGTGACTTTGTTCTCACCTAAGCTTCCTGATACAGTAAAAAGCACACACTTTGTCCCAAAAACCCTCTTTTTATTTCAAAGGCTGTGAATTATGTTCATTCACAGCCCATAATGAGTCACTAGTAGTTTGCAAAGAGTCTGACGGAAGTCCGCCAAAGTCTTTCAGGATAAGGCTACACCTTTATCTCCCTTGAAACTGCTGCCAAAGACCTAATGGGCAATTAGCTTTGCAAGGCCATGCGGAGCACAGAGTCAAAACGGTGCTTCAGAATTTAAACTGACTAGCATGAACAAAGTTGCTTCCTGCAAAGGCTCATATGCCTTTGCTCCTCCTTTATGTCCTATGGGAGAAGCCAATCACCTCCAAGCCTTACTCCCCAGTCATCCCTTTTGTCTTAACTGTTCTTGCCTTCTGGCAATGCAGTGGGAAAAGGCTCCCCCTGTTCCTCTGCCTCACTGATGTCTGACTCTGGAGGCTCTGGAGGCAGCATATAACTACCAGATGGCCTTGCCCCCCTCTCTCCCTCCAACGCCACTTAGAGGCTGGAGGCTTGGAAACATTGTTTTTTTCTTTTTTCTCTTTGATCATTTGATACTTCAAGGCTTTTCAGCTTGTTTACTGAGAATGATAATAGGAAGAACACAGATTGTTGACACAGATGTTCTTCAGGAGTTCTATCAGCAGCTGGATTAGAGGGAAGACAAAACCTTGACTTGAAAGATTATAATGAACTTGCTTGAAATCTAACAAAAAGCCTTGAATGTTATAGTGGCAGTGTTTCCAAGTTGGAAGAATGGCGCAATGGGAAAAAGAAATTTTAACATTGCAAATGATTATGTTTTAAATTCAAAAAATATTTGTAGTAACAGAGAAAATTGAGAAGAGATTGAAGAATATAGAACACAAAACAGAAAAAAATTGATGGAAAAATTGAGGATGTTTATCAAACAAAGAAAGTGGAGGACACAGTTCTAAAAATTGAAGAAAAAAAATGAGCAAAGGGATAAGAAAATTGTGGATACTGACAGCAAACTGAACGTGGTCGGAAATGGCAAGAGCGGAATATGGAAAGGGGAGATAGAAGGACTGGAACTCTACCCCAGATTTATAGAAGAAGAAGAAAAGAGAGAAAAATTGATGGAGGTAAGGAGAGAAATCTTGACAGAAGCACCAGTGATAACCAAAGACAAGCTGATGGAAGGAGCAGATGGAGGGTTTCGAGTATATAAAAATTGGTTATATTTTTAATAACAAAGCTTTTAAACCTCCTCTCATAGTCTCCATTTGTAGTTTATATAAAATTTCATATTATCAAACGAATATATATATGTGTGTGTGTGTGTGTGTGTGTGTTGTAATTGTACTGATATATATATATATATATATATATATATATATATATATATATATATATATATATATATATATATATATATATATTTGTTTGATAATATGAAATTTTATATAAACTACAAATGGAGACTATGAGAGGAGGTTTAAAAGCTTTGTTATTAAAAATATAACCAATTTTTATATAGAACATGTTATAAAGATGTAATGTTATTGGATGATTTTAGTAGGATCTAAAGGAATGGCATTATATAGTTTTACTTTAAATTTAGAATATTTCATATAAAAGGGTGTAAAAACAATTATAGTCAAATGAAGGTTGAGGTACAATAATAGAAATATAGATATAAATATATTTGATTTAAAAATATGTGATTTGATATGAATTGTTAGTGATGACTATGGAAGGGATGCACATGCATTTTGTAACCAACTGACACACTTTCTATAATTTGTATTGGAAGATAGTTTTAATGTTTTTTTTTTTTGGTTCTGTCCATTTGAGTTTGTTTAAAATTTTTTAAAAAAATATTAAAAAAAGAAAAGAAAAAAACGAAGACAAAATGGTTCACTGATTGTTTTTATATCTAGAACAGGGTTGCCAAACTCAAGGCTGGATGCAGCCTGTGGGGTGCTTAGATCTCGCCCACGGGGCTGTCCTGGAAACAGCAAAGGACTGGCCTGCAGTGCCTCTGCCAGTGAAAATGGAGCTCAGGAGCCCGTTTTCACTAGCAGAGCACCCAGGCTGCCACAGGCACAGACATACACCCCCTGACACGAGTGACATGCTGGCCATGCCCACCCTGGCCCCCTGAGGTCAAACACAACCCTAATGCGGCCCTCAATGAAATCGAGTTTGACACCCCTGATCTAGAGGCTTATTTGTTTGCCTTTCTTGAATCAGTAATAGAACCAGGATATGCTAATTTGCCCAAGTCGGAATTTTGTGATGCTATTTTCAACTCTCAAAGAATGTGTGTAAAAATATGCACATAAACTCTATAGAATTCCATAGCAGGGAGAGTTGTTTATAAAAACTAGTACATTGGAGAGGTGTTTGCAAACAATCTTATTAGGGCTCTGTCAATCTCCAGAAAGCATTTCAGTGCGCAGAGGCATAGAAACACAGGGACCATTTACAGTCCCTTGAAGCAATTATGTGTTTTTTTCCCTCCCTGAGATCACACGCCTGCAGCTGCTATATCTTTCCAGCAAAAGATGCCACGGCTTTAAGATGTTGCAGGCAGATTATTTGTTTATGCAGCCTGATACATCTTTAGCTGATTGAGTCCTAATCTCTATAATGTGTGCAATATTTATTATGAATTTCCTGCACACACTGCTGAAGTCATAAAGCTTCAACTAGATTCACAAACTGATGTGAAACCCCAAAGTTACAGTTGCCTTCCATTTCTCTTAACCCCCCCCCCCCAAAAAAAATCCCCCACACAATAGGGGGAAAGAGAAGTGAAGGACAACTGAAAGGGGCAAAGGTCCACCCCTATTCAGGACCTGTTTTATGATTTTCCTTCGCAGTGAAAAGGCCCAAGAGATTTAGCACGACCTCATTACATTCTAAAGCATCTATGAACGTCAACTAGCCATCAGAAGGCATGATGAAAACTCCTTATTTTTACAAAACATGGACAGGCTTAGACAAAGTTTTCAATTGGGGAAACTGTGCATGTACAGGAATTCATGAAGAGAATCTCAAGGAGAGATTCAGCTTAGAAATAAGGAGGAATTTTCTGACAGCGGGAGCAATCAACCCATGGAACAGAAGTTGCCTTCAGAACTGGTGGGAGCTTCATCATTGGAGGCTTTCAAGAAGAATCTGGACTGCCATCTGTCAGAAGTGATATAGGGTCTTCTGCTTGAGGGGGAGGGGTTGGATTGGATGGCCTACAAGGACCCTTTCAACTCTGCTATTCTATTCTATTCATGGCATCCATTGCAACAATGGAAGAAAAAAGGGCTCCAGTTTTAGATCCTTTGAAACAACTTGTGTGTCCAATCACACTTGGCCAGTAAAGAATTCTGTTCTGTTCTGTTCTGTTCTATTCCATTCCATTCCATTCCATTCCATTCTTTTACATTCCATCCCATCCCATTCCATCTATTCCATTCCATTCTTTTCCATTCCATCCCATCTATTCCATTCCATTTCATGCTTTTCCATCCCATCCCATTCCATCTATTCTATTCCATTCCATTCTTTTCCATTCCATCTATTCCATTCCATTCCATTCTTTTCCATTCCATCCCATTCCATCTATTTCATTCCATTTCATTCTTTTCCATTCCATCCCATTCCATCTATTCTATTCCATTCCATTCTTTTCCATTCCATCTATTCCATTCCATTCCATTCCTGGCGTTCAGACAGAACATAGAGGTAAACCAACAGACACACAGAGGTAAACAACATCTACATAACACTCAAAAGAGACAATCAAAAGGCTCACAGGGAAACAAAAAGACCAAAATATCTTACCAGCAATCAACACCCAAATGAGCAGAGATCAACACCAAGGTTAACAGTAGACCAACAATCAAGTAAACAATGCCCCAACCAAGGAGCTACCAAGGCAGACAAAAACACTAACAATAAACAGCAGCCCAATCAAGGAACTGCCAAGACTACTCTCCCCTCCCCCATTACTGACAGGGCAAGCCACTAGTACATAAAAAGGGAGCAAACCCCATTCCTCCCAAGCAGTGATGAAGTTGCCCAGTTAGGCAATGAAGCATCTGCAAGAAAACAACCAAGCTCAGAGAGCACCAAGGACTCTATAGTCTAAAGCTCTTGTTTGTTCAACACACACATTGCATTAGTGCAGGGGTGTCCAAACTTGGGAACTTTAAGACTTGTGGACTTCAACTCCCAGAATTCCCCAGCCAGCTGGCTGGGGAATTCTGGGAGTTGAAGTCCACAAGTCTTAAAGTTCCCAAGTTTGGACACCCCTGCATTAGTGCAACAGGAGGACTTTGGATTTTTCCATGAATCCTGGCAGTCAGTTGGGTCACCTCTTCAAAGATGAGCTACAATAGCCTCATCCACCAAACTGTGGCCCAGAAGATAATAAGATCCCAACTTGGAAATGCTTCCCTAGTGCAGGAGTAATATAAACATGGGTGCATTCAGTTTTCTCTCTGGGTAGCTTTTAAACTGCAATTAAAACATGTTAATATATATGTATAAAATAGCAGTCCAGATGATCTTGCCCACTTTCCTCCCTTGCCAATACCAATTCCAAAATGTGATGCACGTAATAAACTGTTTCCTGAATCATTTGCATTTTATTTGAATGTGCTGAATTCAGACAAGAATTCTCTCTGTGCTGGTAGCTTTGGAAGTCTTCCTAAATTCTCTTTCGACGCTTAATAAATATGTATTGGTTCATTTTTTTGTTGTTGTTTTCCATTTATTCAGCACCATCAGCTAAAGGGAAATTTTGCAGGAAAAACAAGTCAGATTTTGCTTCGTATTTCAACATTAGGGTGACAAGAAGAACGTGGAGACGAACCTAAGGATTCTTTCCGATAATTTTGCTTTTCTTTAATGACGCTGCACTTAAAAAATCTGAATAGAAAGGTGATGGAAGGTTACAGCTTAACATTTCTCATTGGACTAATTTTCTTCATCAACTCGTCTACCCCAAATGCTGCTTTTTCCCTAATAGAAAAAAAGTTGTGTGGTCTACGCATTTTTTTAAAAAATGTTGTTAGTGGCAAAGTCATGTCTGACCCATCACAACCCCATGGACAATGTTCCTCCAGGCCTTCCTGTCCTCTACCATCCTCTGGAGTCCATTTAAGCTCACACCAACTGCTTCGGAGACTCCATCCAGCCACCTCATTCTCTGTCGTCCCCTTCTTCTTTTGCCTTCCATCTTTCCCAGCATTAGGCTCTTCTCCAGGGAGTCCTTCTTCCTTCTCATTAGGCGGCCAAAGTATTTAAGTTTCCTCTTCAGGATCTGGCCTTTTAAAGAGCAGTCAGGGTTGATCTCCTCTAGGACTGACCAGTTGGATTGCCTTGCAGTCCAAGGGACTCAATGCAGGAGTCTTCTCCAGCACCAGAGTTCAAAGGCCTCCATCCTTTGGCACTCAGCCTTCCTTATGGTCCCACTTTCACAGCATCCATTGCAAGTGGGAAAACAACAGACTTGACTATATGCACTTTTGTTGGCAGGGTGATGCCTCTGCTTTTTAGTATGCTGTCTTGATTTGCCATAGCTTTCCTCTCCAGGAGCAAGCTATTTTATTTATTTTTAATAAATTTATTTAATAAATTTATTTATTTAAAAAAATAGATTTGCACCAAAGGTCAAAGCAGTGTTTCTCTTAGACAAATCTTCATGTGAGCCATCCCTTAGAAACTGTTATTGGAAGCAATCTATTATTATTATTATTATTTGGATGTTGTTTCATTTCACCATATTTTGAAGCTTCATCTGGCAATTCCAATAACTTAAACAAGATTCTTGCATTCTCTGTGTTTACACTTAATCATATTATAAACCAGTTTTTTTTTTGTTAAATCCATTGCTGAAATGAAGATATATTACATTTATGGGATCCCCACAATCTATTAAGGAAATTATTAGTAAAAAAATGATTAATTCATTGTTAGCATTTGAAATCTTCACTGAGAAGTTGGTATCCTGATCGTTTTCTTTTTTCTTTTGAACGTAACTAAAGAAATATCATTATCTTCTTTTAACGACCCCATAATCCCTTGCGGGGTGAAGTCTGGGCAACTGAATGGAGCTACCAAAGTGCTTACTGGCTGGATTCCTTTCCTGTCACCAATGAGGAGTTTTGTTCAACAGATATATTCTCATTGTGCCAAGAGAGAGAACTATCTGCCTGTACCTAGGATTGAATTCACAGCCTCTTGAATGTGAAGTGGGAACTCCACCTCTAGGCCACTGCACCATTCCAGATAACTAAACAAGTATGCTTTGAGTTTATTAAATGCACTTTTTCAAAGCCCAGACTATTTACTTGACAATCCTTAGCTGAACTTTAAATTAGAGTGACTAGGATTTGGGTGGACCTAGGATTTTGTGTGAAATGCTATAACTGTAATATATCTTTGTTTTAGCAATGCATTTGACAAAGAATCCCATGACAAGCTGGCTAGTTTTAATTGGACACCATAACCACCCTATCTGCTTTGACTTCATGGAAAGAAATGGTGGAACCTGGGGTGGAGTTAAAAGAAGAATCAGACTAGAATCTCTACGTAGTCACAAGTGGATTAAATCCAACACCTTCTTGAATTCCATTGACCCTTATCTAACTCTAACTCTTCATTGAGAATATTCTTGTGCATAGGCATGAGTAGCAGTAAATCAGTTTAATTCAACCTTCACATAAGGATCTGGTCTTTCATGGTTGACATAACCAGAGCCATTTTCTTCTTTGTCTCTCTCTCTCTCTCTCTCACACACACACACAGAAACGTTTGTCTGTGTGTGTGTTTGTATGTGTATTGTATTGGGTGTGGTGGCTCAGTGGCTAAGACACTGAGCTTGTCGATCAGAAAGGTCGGCACTTCGGCGGTTCAAATCCCTAGCGCTGCGTAACAGAGTGAGCTCCCGTTACTTGTCCCAGCTTCTTCCAACCTAGCAGTTCGAAAGCACGTAAAAAATGCAAGTAGAAAAATAGGAACCACTTTGGTGGGAAGGTAACAGCATTCCATGCGCCTTCAGCATTTAGTCATGCCGGCCACATGATCATGGAGACGTCTTCGGACAGCGCTGGCTCTTCGGCTTTGAAACCGAGATGAGCACCGCACCATAGAGTTGTGAATGACTAGCACATATGTGTGAGGGGAACCTTTTTATATATAAAATGAGACCTGGAGATTTGTAATCCATTTCCTGAAGGGGCTCATCTCTCCACCCAGACTCGTGCTCTTCACATGAAGATTGCACACGTACGGTACTCCTTCCCCACATGTACTTCTCAGCTCCTTAATTGCTTCCAATCTGCATCTAATTTCTGCACCGTCGTCTTCTGTGCATACTGAATTACAGACTCCTGAATTAAAATGCCGTGTCACTCCCCACCCCTACCCCTTGCCTGTCCATCGCAATTAATTAGCTAGTTAGAAACAACTGTTGTTCGTCTCCTGGATGGGCTTGGTGAATTCCCCTATCCTATCCCCCTGTTCTTCCGTGCCAAGAATCTACCGGGCCCTTTCCTTAGCTGTGAGTTTCATTTGCAAAGAGAAAACAATGGGAAATCCCTACGGAGATCGATTGCAGGACAACCAAGGCCTAAGCGGGAGCAGGCAGCCGTTCAGAAACCTGGATCCACGCTCACACCACGGTAAAGAGAATAAGAAAACATTTTCTGCCGCTTGTGCATTGTCGGTTAATTGCACTCTGGATACCTGATTTTATTTTCATGCCTTTTGATGCTCTTTAGGGACTTGCTGTGTCTGTCATGGACCTATTAAAATCGTAGATTTTATAGTCATCACTGTCTTTCCCCCTTCTGGACCTCTTTTTAGCACGTTCTTAGTGCGTCTTAGTCTTTGGAACTGAGCAGGACATGAGGAATGACATTTGTAAATAGAAATAGCACTTAGACTAGCAGTGAAATACAGCTGGATTCCAACAGGTTCTGGAAATTTTGAGTAGTTCAGAGAACCGGCAAATGCCACCTCTGGCTGGCCCCAGAGTGGGGAGGGAATGGGGATTTTGCAGCATCCTTCCCCTGCCACTCCCACCAAGCCACTCCCGCCATGCCACACCACCGTGCCACCAAGCCACGCCCACAGAACCGGTAGTAAAAAAAAATGAATTTCACCACTGACTTAGACTGATGTACTGCTTCACAGTGCTTTACAGAACTGTGGAATTGTACAATTGTACAGAATTGTAGAATTGTACCAATAGAAGAGAATATTTGTAGCTCAGGGTTGAGCTGCAGAATCCTTGCTTCTCTCTGAGCTTGGTGGTTTTCTTGAAGACATTTCATTACCAAACTAGGTAACACCATCAATGCAATGAAATGTCTACAACAAAACCACCAAGCTCAGAGAGCATCAAGGACTTTATAGGGTCATTAAATAAAGAAATCATTAAATCATATAAATGAGTGGTGGGGTGGCCTAGAGGTGGAGCTCTCACCTCACAATCAGGAGGCTGTGAGTTCAATCCTAGGTAGAGGCAGATATTTCTCTCTCTGGGCACAATGAGAATTTATCTGCTGAACAAAACTCCGCATTGGCGACAGGAAAGGCATCTGGCCATTAAAACACTCTGCTAGCTCCGTTCAGTTGCTCAGACTCCACCCTGCATTGGGTTATGGGGTCTTTAAAAGACAATGTTTCTAGCTGCAAGATACCTTTATCTGCATATCTTTCACTCTTGTAAAACACACACATGTCCGTCCACAATCAGAAGGATAGATTTTATATCTAGAAAGAAATCGGATCTTTTTAGATTGAATCAGAGCTTTGTTCCCTTTCCATGCTTTCACCAAGTAGTGCCCCACTTCACTTTGGGGAAATTAAACAATGTTTGTGATTGTTGTTTAAATGCAGCTCTAACAAAAGAGGAACATATTTTGCAGAGCTAAATGTTGCTTTGCACAACCAGGAAGTCCTGGTAAAATATCCCTTTTGCACGATTCTCATTGATTTTGCAAAATTCAAACAGCTTCTTTTTTTTCTTCTTTTGCCAGAGATCAATAATCAGCCAGAATATGAGCAGTTTGATCTAAATAATAAGTAGCATTATTATACAGTCTGATGAGGGATTACTTTTTTTCCCAGGAGAGTGAGGTGGGAATTTCACAGTACAAAAATAGAGAGAAAGTTACAGTACATTAGCTTTTTAAGAATATAGTATATTTACTTGATAGAATGTTCAATCATTGAGAATTCTGAGTTTGAGACATTGGAAAAAACCCTATCTCTAAAGGAAGCATTGGAGACTGATATGATGTGTCATAATACGATGTAATTGTGCAAAGAATTTGTATTGTCTGTGTCATGCTACAATGCATACATCAGTAGTGGGATTCAAATAATGTAACAACCAGTTCTCTGCCCTAATGACCAGCTGGATAGGTGGGGCTCATGGTCATGTGACTGGGTGGGCATGGCCAACTCAATGTCACTCACATTGATGGGTGCTTTGTCTTAGCTGTTACAATGTAATAAGGGTTAACCGGAGAGGCAGTTTCTGAAATCAGGGCAATAAAGATGAAGCTAGAAACAACACCAGAATGTTTCCTTCCTGCCTTCCTTACAGGATTAGCCCTGGAAGTAGAAAAAAACCAAAATGAGATTTCTTCCAATAACCGGTTCTCCGAACTGCTTAGAAAGTTAACAACCAGTTCTCCCAAATAGGTGCGAACCGGCTGAATCCCACCACTGGTAAGAGGGTCACTTCTTCTGCATTGCTTTACTGCATAATAACATTGTCCCACCTAATATATATCCCATCGCCATTAAATTAACTGAATCAGAATAGAATAGAGCTGGAAGGGATCTTGGAGGTCTTCTAGTCCAACCCACTGCTGAAGCAGGAAACCCTATACCATTTCATACAAGTGTCTGTCCAGACTTTTTTTAAAAAAAATCTCCAATGATGACACGCACACAATTTCTGAAGGCAAACTATTCTTCTGGTTGATTTTCTTCACTGTTGGGAAGTTTCTCCTTAATTCCAGGTTGGTTCTCTGCTTGATTAGTTTCCATCCATTGTTTCTTGACCTGCCCTCAGGTGCTTTGGGAAATAAATTGACCCCCTGTCTTCTTTGTGGCAGCCACTCAGCTACCGGAATACTGCTATCATGTTCCCCCTAATCTTTCTTTTCTCTAGACTAGCCAAACTCAAATCCTGCAACGATTCTTCATATGTTTTGGTCTCCAGGCCTTTAAATGTCTTAGTTGCTCTTCTTTGCACTTTTTCCAATGTCTCAACATCTTTTTTGTATTGTGGTGACTAAAACTGGATATAGTATTCTGATGACACACTTATTAACCATACTCAAAATAGCAGCAGCAGCAGTATTTAGACATCCGGTGCTTTCCAGCTCTCTCTAAGCAGCTTAGAGAGTCAGCCTCTTGCCCCCAAACAATCTGGGTCCTCATTTGACCAACCTTGGAAGGATGGAAGGCTGAGTCAACCTTGAGCAGGTCAGGATTGAACTGCTGGCAACTGGCAGAGTTAGCTTGCAATACTGCATTCTAACCACCGCACCACCACTGCATATAATAGCATATTATAAAGGTAGTCCTTGATTTACAAACATTTGTTAGGTTCCAAGTTACAACAGCCCTGAAAAGCGACTTGTGATCGGTCCTTGCACTTACAACTGCAGTAGCATCCTCAAGGTGATGTGATCAAAATTTGGTACTTGGCAACCGATATGTATTTACAATAGTTGCAGCATCCTGGGTGTGTATTTGTGTGTGTGTCAAGGGATAACCATTTGGGTCTTTCCCAAGTGGCTTCTGACAAGCATAGGTAAAGCCAGATTTCTTTAATGACTGCGTGATTTACGAAACAGTGGAATCTAGCCAACCTGGGTTGAAATCAATTTAGACTAATATTGAAGTTAGCTTGGCTCTGGGCACAGCTAGGCCAAGTAGCGAGTTTCATGGGAGCTTTATTTAGTTGGTTGAACGGAACAGAAGGGGGGGGGATTAGAAAAACAACAAAAAAAGAAAGGATCCAATCTGGATCGGTCACTGGGATCGGAGGTTTCATCTTTTGAGCTTTTTGACTTGTGCTGGAGCTCATCCTCAGGGAACTGTGCGTGTTCCCAGAGAGAAGTTCCTGAGGATAGCAATAGCAACAGCACTTAGACTTACACACCGCTTCACAGTGCTTTACAGCCCTCTCTAAGTTTACAGAGTCAGCCTATGGCCCCCGACAACCTGGGTCCTCATTTTACCCACCTCGGAAGGACGGAAGGCTGAGTCAACCTTGAGCCTGGTGAGATTCGAACTGCCAAATTGCAGGCAGCCAGCAGTCAGCCGAAGTAGCCTGCAGTACTGCACTCTAACCCCTGTGCCACCAAGGTGGGCTCCATCACGAGTCCAAAAGCTCAGAAGACAAAGCTTTTGGACCCAGTTTAGATCCTTCAACATTATCCGGGGACACATATATTCGCCTTCATTTGTCCAAGGTCTACTCTCCCCAGCATTTGAGGGCAAAAGGAGAAGCAGTGGGCAGAACCTCATCAACAGGTGATCCAATCCTGAGATAAAGAGGAATTTCCTGACAGTAAGAACAATTAACAGCTAGCCTCCTGGATTTGTGGGTACTCTGCCACCAGACATTTTCAAGAAAAGATTGAACAATCATTTGTCTAGGACAGGGGTCGGCAACCCATGGCTCTGGAGCTGGATGCGGCTCTTGCATCCCTCTGCTGCAGCTCCCTGTTGCCAGTCGGTGCCACAATTTTGAGATGAGCTTCCGGTTTGCGGGTGGGGGAGCACAGCGTGCCAGGAGGAGACTCTATGGCAAGGGGCAAGTTTTCTGGTTGGCTTCCCAAATGACAGGGCTTTGAGTTAGGACAGGTAGAGGAAAAAGGATGCTGCGCTAGGAGGAAACTCTATGGTGGGAGAACCAGACTTCCAGGCGGCAGAGGAAAAAAGACGCCGTGCTAGGAGGAGACTCTATGGTGGGGGAACCGGACTTCCGGTCTGCTCCAGAATTGAATGGGGAGGCTTCCAGTTAGGACTTTTGTAGCTCTTTGAGTGTTTAAGGTTACCGACCCCAGTCTAGGAGATATGAGGACTCCTGCCTTGGACACAAATATTTTTAACAAGGCAGGATAAAATATTTCCCCTAAAAGAGAAATAAATAAAAAAAATCTAAAGGGAGACACAGGTTGGACTAGAAGACCTCCATGGTCCCTTCCAGGCCTGTGATTCAACCCCTACACACACACACAAACACACACACACACAATAAATAAAGCTTAGAACTTCTGTTTCCATAAAGCAGTACCACCTTTTAACCATCAACATCCATACATAATGTGTAACCCTCTCATTCATAAGTCTCAAGTAATGGTGACTGGCAGCTTCTCAATGCATCCCCTCCACCCTTCTCTAATGTCCAACCTGAAATGTGTGACAGTTATCAAATACAGCCGTTCCTCCCTCTTAGCTTCCAACTGAACTGCAACATTAGATAGGCTGGAAACAAAGCAATTATCTGGAGGCCAGGAGGTGATTTGGCAGTGAAAGATTTGACGGGTGGAACTGGCTAAGAACAGAGGAGGAGGAGGACAAGAGCAGATTCATTCATTGGGTGTTTAGGATGCTTTTTGTCCCTTCAGTAGGGCGTGGGTGTCAACGCCTAGATCATTCTGTTCCTTTTTTGGGGGAGAGACAATTGAAAGGTGAGAAAACAAGGCCCAGACCGATGCCAATCTGGGCATCTTATTTCATCCACTTGAAGAAATGAGATTTTTTTTAAAGCTGTGTCTCAATCTCTAATGATACTTCATTGAGATGCGCAACTAAAACGTTTAGTTTTTTTATTTAGTGTGTGGCCTCAATCTAGGTGACTTTGTTTCTAGGCCCTTCTGGCATCATAACGACTATTTTATTTATTTTATTAATCAAAATTCACAGGTACAGTATATGTGGTACCTTCTCAATAGTGGCAACTGTGAGAGGGATCTTGGAGTCCTAGTAGACAATCACTTAAATATCAGCCAGCCGTGTGCAGCAGCTGCCAAAAAAGCCAACACAGTTCTAGGCTGCATCAACAGAGGGATAGAATCAAGATCATGTAAAGTGTTAATACCACTTTATAATGTCTTGGTAAGGCCACACTTGGAATACTGCATTCAGTTTTGGTCACCATCATGTAGAAAAGATGTGGAGACTCTAGAAACAGTGCAGAGAAGAGCAACAAAGATGATTAGGGGGCTGGACGCTAAGACATATGAAGAACGGTTGCAGGAACTGGATATGTCTAGTTTAATGAAAAGAAGGACCAGGGGAGACACGATAACAGTGTTCCAATATCTCAGGGGTTGCCACAAAGAAGAGGGAGTCAAGCTATTCTCCAAAGCACCAGAAGGCAGGACAAGAAGCAATGGGTGGAAATTAATCAAGGAGAGAAGCAACTTAGAACTAAGAAATTTCCTGACAGAACAATTAATCAGTGGAACAACTTTTCTCCAGAAGTTGTGAATGTTCTAAGACTGGAAGTTTTTAAGAAGATGTTGGATAACCACTTATCTGAAGTGGTGTAAGGTTTCCTGCCTAGGCAATGGGTTGGACTAGAAGACCTCCAAGGTCCCTTCCAACTCTATTATTCTATTCTAAATGTATATAGTCACTCATCTCAGCAAGGCAACTCTGAGTGTTCCTAACAATAGGAGAGCACCTCATTGGATTAAGCGTATTCTAACTGCAAGATGGAGTAGTTCGGTGGCCTAGAGGTGGAGCTCTTGCCTCACAATCAAGAGGCAGTGAGTTCGATCCTAGGTAGAGGCAGATATTTCTCTCTCTGGGCACAATGAGAATGTATCTGCTGAACAAAACTCCGCATTGGTGACAGGAAAGGCATCTGGCCATTAAAAAACTCTGCTAGCTCTATTCAGTTTATTGTGTGGCCTATCAAACGTGGACTAGCAAAATACATTAACATTTCACCTTTTAGATTTTATAGTAATTTTAGTTCTTACATTTATAGACCACAATCTGAAAGACCAAGTGGCCTAATTTTGATCATGTGACCATGGAGATGCTGCAATGGTTATGTGTGGGAGGGTCAGTTGCAAGTCACTTTTTTTTCCCACTGCAATTGAAACTTTAAACAGTCATGGTTGTAAGACAAGGACCACCTGTGATGTGAACAGAACTGACTCAACTGGGGTGATTCGAATCAGTTCAGATCGACCTAGTTAATTGAATCAGGCTATGGTGTCAACCCTGAAGCTGGCCTGGCTGAAGCCATTTTAAAGCTTCAGTGTTGCCACACTGAAGCTGAGGGATAGGGAGGGGGGAATAGAGATAGCTGGAGTTTTGTAGACAAAACAAAATACTTTCTCCTGGGAACCAAGGACATTCCCATGGGTGGTCGGAGAGAGGAGGAGTAAAGTTACTAGGCAACCAGTCAGCCCCTTGATTGGACCATGTGACTGATTGTTTGGGAAAAGGAAAAAAAAACTTTTACTTTTAATTAGGTGAAAACCGGAATCTACCTGCCTCGGAGTTTTGTTTGCGATGGACGGATTACTTGGAACCCTGACATCCGGATTTGAACTTCTCCTCTGCAACTCACGCAAGCTTGTTATAACCACACTCCTGGAGGATAATCCTATTAGCTCCAGTTAATTGTAATTACATTGAAATGTCAATGAAATGAAGTTTCGTTTTTGACTCGCACCTTCTTCATCTCGGCTTCAAGGCAAGGGCCTCCCTCTTCAGAAGATGCGAAATGTCAGGATCGAAGCTCAGGATTTGTGGATAGAAAGGAGAGGGGCCATCCCCAATGTTTTGTTTGCATTTCGGTCTCTTTTTTTCTGTGGTTTTCAGTGGTTTTGATAGAAAAGGGGTTGTTATGCCAAAGGAAAAGAAACTCTGGGTGAAATTATCCTGACTGGTATTAAATGTATTGGCCAGGGATCTTTGTGGGTTTTAAAGCTTCCTATACATTATATACATATGTGTGTGGGGGGGGGGGTGGATGGATGGATGGATGGATGGATGGATGGATGGTGTTGTATTTGTGCTGATAAATAAATAAAGGGAGACTAGTATAAATCTATTTCAAGCTATTTAGCTCTCATCAGCTAGCCATACCCTTACTGGGATTTGAACCTGGGTAAGGCTAGCTAATGAAAGCTAAACAGCTTGAAATAGATTTATACTAGTCTCCCTTTATTTATTTATCAGCACAAAGTCAACGCAAATATAACAAAGGCAACATTAAAAATATGGTTTTCTGCCTGGATGGTCTCCTGGAGTGAGGCAAAAGACAGACAAAGGGAAACAGTGTGTTCCCTCCAATATTTGAGCATACTAGGGGTTGTGACACAATACATACACACACACACACACACACACGTACGTACGTACGTACGTATGTACGTATGTATGTATGTATTTGTGTTACAACCCCTGGTATGTCCAAATATGGGAGGGAGCTCACTACTCCCCCTTTTCTGTCCTTCGGCTCATTACAGAAGACCATCCAGGCAGAAAACCATATTTTTACTTTTAATGTTGCCTTTGCTATGTTTGTGTTGTATTTGTGCTGATAAATAAATAAAGGGAGACTAGTATAGATCTATTTCAAGCTATTTAGCTCTCATCAGCTAGCCATACCCTTACTGGGATTTGAACCTGGGCTATATATATAAAATAAAGGTGTTCTGTGCACCTTTGACGTTTAGTCATGCCAGCCACACGACCACCGAGATGTCTTCAGACAGCGCTGGCTCTTTGGCTTTGAAACGGGGATAAGCACCGCCCCCTACAGTCGGGATCTGACCAAGAACGAGGCTCAACAGAAGCACCTCACTGAGGAGTATGAGCATAGGCTTTCCAAGCAGGGGGAAGACCTGCGGGAGTGCAAAGCCAGGTACCGGCCCCTGGAGGCTCACTGGGCTGAGATGATCAGCCAGTTCCAGGCTATGATAGAGTCCCACTGGAACGAGGCCCTCCGGCTCTTCGCCACCAGTGGCGCTTCCCTCCAGCCTTTGCCCAAGGTGGGTGATTCTCCTCAGCAACACAGGTGTTCATTGCATGTATCTGGCCCAGGGGCAGTAGTTTGAGGACCCCTGATTTAGTGCAATATAAGAAATACAAATAATTTTTCTATGGACCACCAAAATCTGCTTGGTATGGAGATACAAGTGCAAATACTTACGATTTTACGATTCTATATTCTATGAAGTTTCAGGCATGGAGTGAACCCAACTAGTTTCCAGTTAAATCATCTGATTTGGAAGCAGATGAGAATCTGAACAAGGCAGTAGCTTAGCAAAGGGAAGGCAATTCACAATAGAAGTCAAAGCTTTTAAAGCTTGCAAAGCTGGGTTTGCCCCACTGACATGCAAAAGAGGGGAGGCCAGAATGATTAACGGCAGTGATTTCATGCCACACTTTCAGTTTTAAAGCCTAATGAAACCTGTAATTTGGGTTTATGTGAAAGGCATCACGTTTGAAACTTTGCAATCTAAAGGAATGTTTGGGAATGGCATGTTTACTGTCACTCATGCAAACAACTCCGTCAGAGAGATGGCAAGGAAAACCTCCCCCCACCCCACCCCCAATGAAACAGGGCTCCCTCAGAAGGGTGGATTTCATTCTAAAATCTTCCCCACATGAAAACAGCACTGCAGAAAAAAGCCGAGCGGTAGCTGCTTATAAACAATTGTTTTACAAGCGGTAAAGAAATAGTTTAAAATAAAGACATTTTTTTAAAAGGTCTAATCCAGGGGTGGGTTCCTGCCAGTTCTTTCATTTCATTTCATTTCAGTTCAGTTCAGTTCTAACCTCTTCTATAGAAGAGGTTCCACAAATCTACAGTGCCATTTAGAACCGGTTCCAGCTCCCTCCCCATTGCCCGTCTGCACATCATCAAGATGAAGAGCGAGAGGAGGAATTCTGGGAGTTGAAGTCCACAAGTCTTAAAGCTGTCAAGTTTGAACACCCTGGGGTTTTTTTTTCTAAAGGGTTAGGGGTGCAAGGGTCTTTATATATATATATATATATATATATATATATATATATATATATATATATATATATATATATATATATATATATATATATATATATATATATATATATATATATATATATATATATATATATAATACACACAAACACACACATTGTTATATACATATATAACATACACACACACATACACACACAGAGTATGTGTATGTGTATTTGTATATGTATGTATATGAAAAATGAGTTTCTTAACTATTCAGGAAGGTGAATTTACATCATTTTCCTTTTTCTCTTGGAGATGTCTTTTATCTTTCTTTGGGCTTTCTGGCTGCCACTGTTTTCTGTTTAGACAAAAAAGAAGAAGGCGTCCCTTGCTATGTCTTGGGGTTATTTAATATATAAAAGGTAAATGTAAAGGTTCTTCCCTCTGCTTGGACAGCCTATGCTCGTAGTCCTCAGTGAGGTGCTTCTGCTGAGTCTCCTTCTTAGTCAGATCCAATTTGAACTGAGCTGTTTTGCCAACTCTTTCTCCTGGTGGCTGCTTAGCTCCAGCAACTGCTTCCTATTGGGGCCCTAAGGAGCTCGCGTGGGCAGACGAGGAGTGGCTGTGAGGGGAGTGGTGAGTAGAGGCTGGCGAGGCACCCCTCGATGTGAGTGAGATCAAGTTGGCCACGTCCACCCAGTCACATGACCACCTAGCCATGCCCACCCAGCCGGTCATTAGGAAGATCATATTAATGGTCCACAGGATTTAAAATTATGAATTTAGTGGTTCCTGAGGTCCGAAAGGTTGGTGACCCCTGCTCTAGGAGATGACCAGGCTGAGTCCAAGAGAAGTGTCAAATGAGTCATCAGTCCTGAGTCCCTGTGTGCCCACAAGAGATCTAAGTCCTGCCCACCTTGAATTCCTTCTTAACTCCTGCTAATTTCCTTTGATTGTTAGTAGTTCAGATTCTTGTACGGAGATGAACCTTGCAATAAACATACTCACTTGCACTGCTTGAATCTCCTTTTCCCAACGCTTGACACTTCCCTCCTCAAGAGGTTCATGCACCCCATCTTCAGTTGCAGGAACAAGTTAAACCTGTCCCGTTTCAACACACTTTTAGTCTCAACTACCGGATTGTGGGCTCCTAACTGAAGTTTTATTGCGGGTTCATTTCCGCTGGTTGTGACTCGCTTTCATTTCTGACGTTGTGAGGATTTACTTATATATTATTATGTTTTTGAGTTAATTAATTCTTATTAATATTGTATGCTGCCCGGAGTCCTCTGGGATTACAGCGGTCATAAATAATGCAAAATAAAATATCCTTTAAACTGGCTATATCCTACCGGAGACCTCCATTAAAGACCTGAGGGTGATGAATGTGGGAACTTTTCAATAACTCAATTAAAATTACTAATACGTTTGCGGGGTCTGAATGCCCGTATTGAATTGTAATGCAGTCATACTTTAAGTAGACCATTGATACCAATGGTATGAAATTGGTGATTAACTCTAGAGTTGGTATTCAGCCGGTTCTGACTGGTTCTGGCAAACAGGTAATGGAAATTTTGAGTAGTTTGGAGAACCGGCAAATACCACCTCTGGTTGGCTCTGCCCCATCTATTCGCTGCATCACAAAGTCCCAATGTCAGTGTTCCAAGTATCATGCAGAATTAAATCAGAGTCCAAGGCAAAACTTTCCTTAAAGTTCCAATTTAAGGAAAGTCAGACATCTTAGCACATCTGTGGAATTCCAACTGTGATTTACTTCCTGGAATTCCACCCAGTTGAAAGTTCATAATCTTATGCCCACTCCCATAAATCCATCACATGGTCCAATCTTCTTCTTCCACGCTGGCATCTCCACCCCTCTGCTTCCTGTCAGGTGTCGAGGTGCGGAGACAAAAGATGACCTTGGGCTTCTAGAAAGAATGACAACAACACATTCCACAAATCTACTCCTTTCTATTCCCCCTCCCAACTACTACACTAATGAAACAACATAGGAAAATAATAGAAAATGTGGCAGGCCAAAGATCCTAAAAGAAACGTAACTACAGGCCTGACACCCAGATGATCGGCTGGGTCTTTTTCTGTTGCCCTGCATAGGAGAACGGAGCTGAAAAGCAGGTTAATGTGGTAGGGAGGGAATGGGGATTTTGCAGTATCCTTCCCCTGCCATGCCCACCATGCCACGACCACCAAGCCACGCCTATCAACCCACACCCACAAAACCTGTAGTAAAAAAATGTTGAATCCAGCCCTGGTAACTCCCATTGATTTTAAATGATCACATGTGGCTAAATTTGTTGTCAGTTATGGGATGAGATCGATGAGCAAGATGATGGTTCCTTCGAAAGACTTTGAAATTCAAAATCTTGAAATTGGCGTGATTTGCAACAATCAAATCAAATTTGAATTTATTTAACGACAGTCAATGACCAAGAAGGTTAAAAAAGAAAAACTCAGAAACAATAACCCAGTATGGTAAAGAAAGTATAAGAGTCAGAAAAAAAAATGAGACCTTTAAACATAAAAAAACCAAGTGAGGAAGAAGCTGGATAGCAAACAAGATAAAAAATCCCAAAATTTATTTTACAGTCCAAGATCAAACACAATAAAGACCAGTGTATGATACAATAACTCTAAAAAGAAACTTTACAGGAAGGGAAGGGAAGGAAAATTCTAAACGGGGAGAACCTGTACCTAACGTTATGGCTGGTTTGGAGAACCTCCAAATCCCCCCTTGGCTGGCCCTCCCCATCCCACCCATCCCCTCCCAGGAGTCTCCCCGCAGCCCGTTTTGGGTGCGAGATAAATGCAGGGCCCGTGCAGAGCAGAGGTGGGTTGCAAATCCTGGCGCTATCAGTTTGCTCATGCATGCACAGAAGCATCCAGGCAGGTGGGCGAAGCCTCCCGCTGTCCCCACTACAAGTTTGCCCGATCAGGGCCGAACTGGAGCAACCCACCTCTGGGAAGGGGTAAAAACAGGCCTCTTAGAAATTCTGGAAGGCCGGAAAGGGGCATTTCCAGCCCCCGGAGGGTCTCCAGAGCCTGGGGGACAAAAGTGGGTGTCAGGGGAAATTTCACCCTGAGCTAATGAGGTGTAGACCGTCGGCTTTTCCAAACAGCATATCTTCAAGAAAGCAAAAGTAAAATCCAGTAACAAGTTCTAATTAAAACAAACTTTTAATATGAAAATATGAAAATAAGCAAATCTATCTAATTGTTACATTTTGGCAAGAGCAGTTTGTCGTCCACCTTCTTGGCAGACGAACAGAAGATCAAAAGGGAAAAAGTCTCTGGAATGTGTGATGTATTAGAAACGTGTTAAGCATGTGCAGTAAATCATTGCTGATAAGGGCCTATGACCTGCGCAGTAACTCTTCAGTTCAGCTAGCAAACAATTAACGCAGTGACAGTGGGTTCCTACTGGTTTGCACTGGTTCGACCGAGTAGGTAGTAACTCGGCCTGCCATGCCCCTGAACTGGTTCTCTTGGTGGCGCCTACGGCCATCTTGTTTTTTTGCTTCTGTGCATGTTCAGAAGCTTTTTGCTTTAGTATTGAGCATGCATGCACAGCATGTGTCCCTGAGCCAACCAGCCGTAGCAACAGCCGGAACCCACCCTTGCCGGGTTAGGATGTTTTCACCCTCCCAGAGCCATGCCCACTCATCAACCAGGCAGATAGCCTGTTGCTGGAATTTTTGAAGCCCATCCCTGTATCTTTTACATGCAGATTGCCCATTCCTTTGGTCTCCCTCGTATCTCCCAAGACCAACCCCACAGACCATTGAATTAGGACACAGACCAGCTGCCTTTCATACACATGGTAGGAGTGATTCTAACTCTTTGAAACTTCTTCTCGTGCCCTCTGAGCTGGAGAGATTGTGCTAGCTATTGGAAACAATTGGTGACTTCTGGATACCAATATTTGGCAATTGCAGACTGCCACAAGGCTCTTCTTTTGTGTTTCCCCCGCCCCCCTGGTCCGTTCCTTTCAATTATCATTATTGATGAATCCTAAGGAGATCGCCCTGTTTTGACTTTCACCAAATATTACTTAGAGCAGTCTCTGACATTTTTGCAATACCATAAAACAATAGAATTGCAAGCCCACAGCGGAGAGTTGCAAGGTTAATTTTCAATTATGTATTTCTTATTAATTTCTGGCCTGCCTTGCAATTATTACCCTTAAAATGGAAGATGTGTTCTATCTCTGTGAGCTTCTGCAGTATCACTGCTGATAATTATTCGTATTTTCCAATTGGTGTTACTCTTGTGACTTGCAAAAATGTGTAATTAATGAGCAAATAATTACTGCAGCATTTAGCTGAACATCATTTAGTTACAGCTGTGTCAGCGTTCACATGGGGGGCTGCGTTTTTATTCGGTTTGGCGCGGCTTTATCACTGAAGTTTAAAAACTGTGCTATAATTTACAAAAGAGCTTATTTTTCAAGCTGTTTACCATAACCCAGCTCCTCATTTTATAGGTTTCCAAACAGCACCATTCATTGCTCTAATTATAGAGCGTTGAAAAACTATATTATAAAATAAAGGGGAAGAAGTTCATTTTATTCTAATGTTTCTTTTGTCCTTGATCGGTGCAGTTCCCAACATACTTTATTTTTTTTTTCACTTTCTATTTTATCGTACAAATGAAGCAACTCTTATCTAAAGAAATGTTGAAAGGAAGGAAGGAAGGTGAGAGGGAAGGAAGGAAGGAAAGAAGGAAGGAAGAGCGTGAGAGGGAAGGAAGGAAGGTGGGAAGGAAGGTGGGGGAGAGGAAAGGAAGGAATGAAGGTGGGTGAGAGAGAAAGAAAGAAGGAAGGAAGATGGATGAGAGAGAAGGAAAGAAGATGAATGAGAGGGAAGGAAGGAAGGAAGGAAGATGGATGAGAGAAAAGGAAGAAAGTAAGGTAGGTGAGAGGGAAGGAATGAAGATGGGTGAGAAGGAAGGAAGGTGGGTGAGAAGGAAGGAAAGAAGGAAGGAAGGTAGATAAGAGGGAAGGAAGGAAGATGGGTGAGAGAGAAGGAAGGGAGGGAGAAGGAGGAAAAGGGAGTAAGGAAGGAGGGTGGGTGGGTGAGAGGGAAGGAAGGGAGGAAGGAAGATAGGTGGAAGAAATGGAAGGTAAGTAGGATAATAAAGTAGAGAGATTTATTTAATACATAGTGATAGCGCGTACAGACTTAGCTTTATCTGCAAAACATTTCAACACAAGCTTAGTTTACCTTTGGATGTTAAAAGATTAAAGAACATCTCTATGTCAAGCTGTCAAACCTCCTTGATGTTAAAAGGTAAGGTATAAGGTGCACTAAGCAGGAAACAAGAAATGTAGGTTCAAAATGTACAGCAGTAGTATTTGCAGAGAGAAATGGGGCCAGCTCTCCAAGTGTAACTCACAGCCAGCACAGGTATCCAAAGTAGAGTTCTAGTCGATGCATCATTCGAAGCAGGAATGGAAATCAAATCTTAGAAGTTATTTCTACTTCCAGGTATTATACCGCATTGACCACCTGGTGGCTTGACTTCAACAGGTTGAAGGAGAGCTTTCCAAAGTATAAGAAATGTGAGACCATATGGTATGGTCCCCTCACCTTTTGGTGCACTTAAGTCAGGGGTGTCCAAACTTGAGAACTTTAAGTCTTGTGGACTTCAATTCCCAGAATTTCCCAGCCAGCATGGCTGGCTGGGGAATTCTGGGAGTTGAAGTCCACAAGTCTTAAAGTTCTCAAGTTTGGACACCCCTGACTTAAGGAGACTAAAGTAAAGGTAAAGGTTCCCCTCGGACATATGTGCAAGTCATTCCCAACTCTAGGGGGCAGTGCTCATCTCCATTTCAAAGCCGAAGAGCCAGCGATGTCCAAAGATGTCTCCGTGGTCATGTGGCCAGCATGACTAAACGCCGAAGGAGCACAGAACGCTGTTCCCTTCCCACCAAAAGTGGTCCCTATTTTTCTACTTGCAATTTTTACGTGCTTTCGAACTGCTAGGTTGGCCAAAGCTGGGACAAGTTAACGGGAACTCACTCCATTACACATTGCTAGGGATTCGAACTGCCGACCTTTCTGATTGACAAGCTCAGCATCTTAGGGACTGAGCCACCACGTCCCTACTTTTAGGAGACTGTATTAATGCATATAAGCAGATTCTTCGAGAAATTTTTAAATGTTGGAGGTAATGTTCAACTTAGCTTTGAGATCTGTTTCTCTAGAATTGTAGCTGTACAGAGGAAGACAGGTAGCTAAAAGAATCATATTGAGAAATTGGAAATGTGATCTTATTCCAGATGCCAAGGAGTGGTTGTTTGAAACATATGATCTAACTGTTTGGAAACAGTCCAATCTTATCAGCCATTACCACTTATTCTTCCAGAATTTGCTGTATGGAGAAAGAAACTTGGTGGAACAGAATCTGAGACTCAGCTTGGGTTGGGCCCTAATGTCCCATCACTGAAACTTGGTTCAGTGGCTTAACGGGTTGTGTGAACTCAGCTTATTTGGTTAACATACAGTCCCGTGTATTGTGCATATCTGGAAAATGTGTTACTTGGGACACCAGGTTAAGGATGTAGTGTTGGCCAAGGACCTTTATTGTTTCCAGCCACAGAAATTAACAGAATAACAGAGTTGGAAGGGACCTTGGAGGTCTTCAAGTAGGAAACCTTATATCATTTCAAATAAATGGTTGTCCAATCTTAATTGTTGCTAGTTGCGAAGTTGTGTCTGACCCATCGCAACCCCATGGACAATGTTCCTCCAGGCCTTCCTCTCCTCTACCATCCTCTGGAGTCCATTTAAGCTCACGCCGACTGATTCAATGACTCCATCCAGCCACCTCATTCTCTGCCGTCCCCTTCTTCTTTTGCCCTCCATCGTTCCTAGCATGAGGCTCTTCTCCAGTGAGTCCTTCCTTCTCATTAGATGGCCAAAGTCTTTGAGTTTCATCTTCAGGATCTGGCCTTCTAAAGAGCAGCCAGGGTTGATCTCCTCTAGGACTGATAGGTTTGATCACCTTGCAGGGATTCGTAGGAGTCTTCTTCAGTACCAGAGTTCAAAGGTCTCAATTCTTTGGTGCTCAACCTTTCTTATGGTCCAACTTTCACAGCCATACATTGCAACCATAGCCCTGACTATACACACTTCTGTTGGCAGGGTGATATCTCTGCTTTTTAGTATGCTGTCTAGATTTGACGTAGCTTTCCTCCTCAGGAGCAAGCCTCTTTTAATTTCTTGGCTGCAGTCCCCATCTGTGGTGAACTTGGAGCCCAGGAAAATAAAATCTATCACCACCTCCATTTCTTTCCCTATCTACTTGGCAGGAATTGAAAGGGCCAGATGCCACTCTTAATTAAATTGACCAATGTTGGGAATGACGTACAGCTCTCTAGATAATTTTTAAATATAAAGGAAAATCTTCCCAGTGGTGAGATCTAGACAACAGTAGAATGACGTACCTATGGAAGTAGGTAATTCTTCATCTCTTGAAGTTTTTAAGAAGATTGTGGACAGCAACTTCTTTGGGATGGTTTAATTGGTTTTCCTGCTTATTGCCAAGAGTTCTTCTTCTACATACACACATGTCATCTAAATGTCTATGGAGATTCTTGGTCATCCAGGTCATGGTTGTCCCAAAGGTGCTTTTTGAAGAGGCAACTGGACTTTCTGGTGTTTCTTTTTCTTTTTAAAATATTTTTTATTATTATTTGCATATAAATATATTAAACACAGTGTGATTGTCCCGTCATTTCACTTGCCATGCAAACCAAAGTGATAAACACAGAACATATATACTATGTGCTAGCATCGTACAGCTCTTTTTGACCATCATATTCATTCTAATATATCGATGCATATATAGTATTTCTTTCTGAGTCCACCTAACCAATTTTTTCCGCATTCCAACTTCCACCTTGTGCTTCTAACCATTGGTAGAATCTGTTCCATGCGTCATAATATTCTGTCTCTCCTTTGTCCTTCATTGTTAATGTTAGTCTATCCATTTCTGCACAGACTAATATCTTCCTTATTATCTACTCCTCTGAAGGGGTGTTTTCACTCTTCCACTCCTGCGCATACACCATTCTTGCTGTGGTCAGGATGTGTAGTATTAAGTATATTGTCCCTTTATCATAGACATCTGGCATAATGCCTAATAGAAGTAATTCTATACGTTGTCTAATCGTTTTTTCCTAACCACATATGAATTTGTGTCCAAAATTTCCTTGCTTTTTTACAGGTCCACCACATGTGATAGTATGTACCTGGAATTTGTTTACACTTCCTGGTTTTTCTTTTTTGAAGTCGTTTCGCTTCTCATCCAAGAAGCTGAACTGAAAAAGCTTCTTGAATGAGAAGCGAAATGTCTTCAAAGAAAAACCAGAAAGCCCAGTTGCCTCTTGAAAAAGCACCTTTGGGGATACATAACATGTTCTGCGTTCTTCCTTGACATCATCCTCAACATGGTATATGATTCACTGAAATAAAACAAAGTAGTGTTTGCATGCCACATGCAAGACAGCTTAATAAAACATCCCCTTTTTATCCTATTATTACTGTTTGTGCACTGTGCAGCTGTAAACCTTGCCTTCCTTCAGAATCCTGGCACCTTCATTTTGACAGAGAATAAACATTTGCAGCTGAGTTTTCCAAAATGAATGAATATCGGATACTTTATTTTCCAATTATAAGCTTGTTCTAAGTCTCAGTTCATCCTTCCTGATTTCAGGAAAGGGGTGGCGAAGAGGGCAAGACAATGTCTGTTTTGATGAACATTTTGAAATTTGGGTTTGATCATCCATCTTCCTCATTTACCCCACTTTATAAGTGGGACACTTGGGGACTCTAGAAAGAGTGCAGAGAAGAGCAACAAAGATGATTGTAGGACTGGAGGCAAAAACATGTACAGAACAGTTGCAGGAACTGGCCATGGCTAGTTTGATGAAAAGAAGGACCAGGGGGAGTCATGATAGGAGTATTCCGATATCTCAGGGGCTGCCACAAAGAAGAAGGAGTCAAGCTGTTCTCCAAAGCACCTGAAGGCAGGACAAGAAGCAATGGATGGAACCAACCTAGAGAAATTTTGTTAACTGTTAGAACAGTTAATCAGTGGAATGGCTTGCCTTCAGAAGTTATGGGTGGTCCAAAACTGGAGTTTTTTAAGAAGAGATTGGACAAGTTCTTCTTGTTGTGCCATATCCATCATCAGACGTCAGGGATCATGTTGGTGATCCTATTTTTATCAACAGTCGCACCAAAAAGTGCTGCTGAGTTTTGTCCAAACCATTTCCTTACATTTTGAAGACATGATCTTCTTCAGCCTGGACCTCGTTTGCCTTCAATCTTTCCCTGGAGGATTAAGTAAAGGATGCCGTATTTTTCCGGGTATCACATTCCATGTCCGAAATATTCCAACTTTTGCTTTTGAATGGTTTTGATGATTTCCCTTGGCTTTCCCAGGTGGCTTATCACCTCCTCCTTTCTGATTTTGTCAACCAGCTTATATGTAACCCAGCCATCTGTAAATTGGATAACTACTTGTTTGAAATGGTATAAGGCAGTGATGGCAAATTTATTTTGGCTGCTGTGCCAAAAGCGGAGGGACGCACAGGGGGATCGTGCGCCAGTGTGCAACACTCATAATGCTATGTGCATGAGCCCCCCCAGCGCGTGCACATCTGTGCGATCAGTGCCCCCCGCTTTTGTCGCTGTTTTTTCGCCTTCCCCAGGCTCCAGAGGCTTTCTAGGAGCCTAGGGAGGGTGAAAACAGACTCCCCCCCTTCCGGACGCCCTCAGAAGCTTCCCTGAAGCCTCCGGAGGGCAAAAAACGGACCTACAGGGAATCCGGAAGTTCAGGAATGGTGACTTCCATTTTGTCCGTAGGGCTGATTTTCGACCTCCGGAGCCTTCAGGAGCCCTCAGGAGGCTTCCCTGAAGACTCCGGAGGGCAAAAACCAGCCCTACGAGCAATCTGGAAGTGACTTCTGGTTTGTCTGTAGGGATGTTTTTCGCCCTCCGGAGCCTTCAGGAGGCTTCCCTGAAAGCTGCGGAGGGCGAAAAACGGTCCTACGAGCAAACCGGAAGTCCATTCCTGAACCTCCGGTTTGCCCATAGGGCTGGTTTTTCAAGCTTTGGAGGCTTCAGGGAAGCCTCCGGAGGGCAAAAAAAACCCTCAAAAGAAGGCCAAAGTCCGCTGGCCAGCTGACAGGGCAACACCTCGCATGCCCTGACAAATGGGTCCACGTGCCACCTGTGACCCACATGCCATAGATTCGCCATCACAGGTATAAGGTCTCCTTCTTGAGCAGGGGGTTGGACTAGATGATCTCTGAGATGCTTTCCGATGCTGTTATTTTGTTATTCTGTTACTGCAAGCAACTGGCTTTCACAGCTGAGGTTGCTCTGCTCAACTCCAGTGCCCTGTGTGCCCTCCTATTCCCAAGTTGCCATAGGCCTTATGGACGACTGGTAGCCACAACTCTTTGAGATTTATTGTGACAGCAGCCGAGCACCCAAGGTCTCATTATTCCTCTCCTAGCAACCATTTTTTTTCTCCAGCCATGTAAACAAATGTATATTTCCCAAGCCTCTGAGTGATCGCAGGAGCCAGCACTATGACCTAGGAAGAGGGATTTTATGCAAATTTTAATTAAAATGCAAATCCCATTCCCTCGTACAAAAATATAGTAACGTTGTCTCGGAACAGTTCATCTTATATTTCCTTTAGGAAAGAGGGGAAAAAAAAAAACAAATGAAATTTTGTCTTCCCGCGAGACACATTCCTGAAAATATAATGAGCCTCATGATGCCATGGATTGTAGCCTTGTAAATGCAGTAAGTAATCATATGTGTTTGTAAAAGTGTGCGTGTCCATGCTCAGGGGGAGAAAAAAGAACAGGTTCGCCCATGTTTCCCTCCTCCAACATCTTTCCCAAACATTTATTAACCTAGTTTATGGATATTTTTGAGGATGCCACGTATAACCACAAAAGTTTTTTTTTTTTTAAATGACCCAGGTCCAGGCAAGCTTTGCCCATCGTGTGAGAGTCAGTTGGATCCAGAGGTATTTTCCTGGGAGTCAGAAAGATGCTTTAGATCCAGGCAGTGAAGCCTGGGATAGATGACTCTCTGATGACCCGTATCCATGTACCAAATCTGCTGAATAATTCATTGGAAACTAGGAATGTATAAATCAGAGCAGAGCTAATTCATTTTGCTTTGCAGAACAGATTCTTGCTCGGCTGATTTATATCTGGGTTTTTCATAAACTTTTGGGATATAAATTTAGGTGCAAGGGAGGTTTCAGCTGAGCTTCGGGAAAAAAGTAAGTAGATTTCCTCCTTCCCTCTCCCTTCCTTCCTTCCTTCCTTCCTTCCTTCCTTCCTTCCTTCCTTCCTTCCTTCCTTCCTTCCTAACTTTTTTTCTTCCTTCCTCCCTCCCTCCCTCTTTTTCCTCCATCTCTCTTTCTCCTCCCGTCCTGGGCTTTCTCTTTCTTTCTTTGTTTGTTTCTTTCTTTCTTTCTTTCTTTGTTTCTTCCTTTCTCTTTCTTTCTTTCTCTTTCTTTCTTTCTCTTTCTTTCTTTCTTTCCTTCCGCACTCCCTCTGTTCCTGTCCCTGTTCCTCATTCCTTCCTTTTCTCTTCCTCCCTCCCTCCCGCCCTTTTCCTTCCTTCCTCTTTCTCCTTCCTCCCTCCCTTTTATCTTTCTTTCCTTCCTTCCTTCCTTCCTTCCTTCCTTCCTTCTTTCCTTCCTTCCTTCTTTCCTTCCTTCCTTCCTAACTTTTTTTCTTCCTTCCTTCCTCTCTCCCTTTTTATCCTCCCACTCTCTTTCTCCTCCCTCCCTTGGCTCTTTCTTTCTTTCTTTCTTTCTTTCTTTCTTTCTTTCTTTCTTTTTCTTTCTTGCCTTCCCTCCTTCCTTCCTTCTGCTCTCCCCCTGTCCCTGTTCCTCATTCCTTTCTTTTCTCTTCCTCCCTCCCTCCTGCCCCTCTTTTTTCCTTCCTCTTTCTCCTTCCACCCTCCCTTTTTTCTCTTTCTTTTCTTCCTTCATTCCTCCCTCTCTCTGTTCTTCCTTCCCTCCCTCCCTCCCCCTCCCTTTCATCCTTCCTTTCTTTTATTCCTTCTCTCTCTCCTTCCCTCCCTCCCTGCCTACCTGCCTACTTCCTTCCATACTTCCTCTTTCTCTCTCCTCCTTTCCTCTCCCTGCCTTCTTTCTGTGGATAGCAATCATGGCCTCTTTGCAGTGGCCAACATTTTACAGTCCAGGAGGTTTATCAAATGGGAACTTTTCACTAGGCCAAACAATGGCAGCAACAACTTTAAGATGTAACTACTGTATTTTAACCAGGCAATTAAAAAAAGAGAATAGCTGAAGATGGTTAAGATACCACTTCTGTGATCCTGGGTATCCATTGCTTCTTGTCCTGCCTTCTGTTGCATTGAAAAATACAATACAATACAATAGCAAAGTCGGAAGGGACCTTGGAGGTCTTCTAGTCCAACCTCCTGCCTAGGCAGGAAACCCTATACTATTTCAGACAGATGACTATCCAACTTCTTCTTAAAGACTTCCAGTGTTGGGGCATTCACAACTTCTGGAGGCAAGTTTGTTCCACTGATTAATTGTTCTAACTGTCAGGAAATTTCTCCTCAGTTCTAAGTTGCTTCTCTCTTTGATTAGTTTCCACCCATTGCTTCTTTTTCTACCCACAGGTGCCTTGGAGAATAGTTTGACTCCCTCTTCTTTGTGGCAGCCCCTGAGATATTGGAAGACTGCTATCATGTCTCTCCTGGTCCTTCTTTTCATTAAACTAGACATACCCAGTTCCTGCAACCATTCTTCATATGATTTAGCCTTCAGCCAATCATCTTTGTCACTCTTCTCTGCCTTCTTTCCAGGGTCTCAACATCTTTTAGATTGTGATGACCAAAATTGGATGCAATATTGCAAGCATGGTCTTACCAAGGCATTATGAAACAGTAGCATCACTTCTTGCGATTTGGATTCTATCCCTCTGTTACTCCACTCCATACACAATACTTTCTTCCAAATTTCTTCTCCTCTTGAAGAGTTACTAAATAAAATTATCTTTAATCAAAGATGAGGAGAAGAAAAGTAGGCAATTTCTTTGCACCAACAATTTTCCATCATAAGAAGCTAGTGGCACATACTTAAAACCCTGAAATGATATGTTTGGAGGATATAGATATTTTAGGGCAATAATCTACATTAAGATACCTCCAGCAGATGGTCTGATCCCCTCCAGATGTGAATTGAAGCCCAAATACATCTTGGGGAATCAGCATGCAGTTAGTTGCATTAAAGATGGTGGATTAAAGCAGTAGATAGACACATGTGATACATTTGATGTGGGGAATGCCTTCACATCCCTAGATAACTGAAAATATAACTGACAGTCTATCTTTTTGTGTGTTTCCTTAGAAATAAAAAAATCTACCAAGTTTAATGCAACAAAGAATAACAAAGATAATCAGGGGACTGTGCTAGGCTAAAACATGCTGGGAATGGTTGCTGGAATTGGGTATGTTTAGTTTAATGAAAAGAAGGACTAGGGGAGACATGATAGCAGTGTTCCAATATCTCAGGGGTTGCCACAAAGAAGAGGGAGTCAAACTATTCTCCAAGGCACCTGAAGGTAGAACAAGAAGCAATGGGTGGAAACTGATCAAGGGGAGAAGAAACTTAGAACTAAGGAGTGGGAATTAGCCTCTCATCCATAACCAAGATACATGGATTGAACTCATTATTGCTTTAAGAAGATCTTCATATAATCTGAAGTCTTTTCCAATATATGGATGCACAGATCTTCCAAAATGGTTTCCAGTTTTGAAAAATGCAAAGTCTTCTTCTGGAAGAATTTATTATGTATGTATGTATGTATGTATGTATGTATGTATTTATTTATTTATTTATTTATTTATTTATTTTTCTATTCTCTTCTATTCAAATTTGAGCTAATTAGCCGAACAGATTTCCATTTTTATATCCATTTTGAAGGAGGACAGTTAAGATAATTGAACTCAGGAGAAAGAGAGATATATATCTCTCTAATATATCCACTAATCAGTGGAACAGATTGCCACCAGAAGTTGTGAATGCCCCAACACTGGAAGTCTTTAAGAAGATGTTGGATAGCTATTTGTCTGAAACGGTATAGGGTTTCCTGCCTAGGCAGGGGGTTGGACTAGAAGACCTCCAAGGTCCCTTCCAACTCTACTATTGTATTGTATTGTATTGTATTGTATACAGAGCAGTGGTGGGTTCTGGATCCCATTGCAACTGCTACCCTGCAATGGGGCCGGGCGTCCACCACATGAATGTGTGCAGTGCCCACAAGCGTACTTACTGCCCGCAGCACTCTGTGACACCTCTGTGATGCTCCAGCTGCTCGGCGGAGTGTCGTGCAGGCGCCATACACTCTGTGCTCATGTGCGGAAGCCCCGAAAACTTCAAATACCGGTAAGGAACCCAGAGGGGTGAGTGGGCCCTCCGGAGCACCGTACCAGAACGGTACCTGGTGCTCCCGGCAGGCACCGGAACTCCCGTACCGGGGTGTACCAGTCGTAACCCACCGCTGACACCGAGCTACAGAGACAGATACAGAGAGAGACACACAGAGAGAGAAAGAAAGAGAAGTATCCATTTATCTTCTATCAATATCTATCTATCTATCTATCTATCTATCTATCTATCTATCTATCTATCTATCTATCTATATCCCATCTTTCTTATTTTTACAAATAACTCAAATAACAGCAAGTATACCCAACACACCTTCTTCCTCCAATTTTCCCCACAACGACAACCTTGTGAGACGGCTGACCTGAGAGAGAGCGACTATTCCAAAGTCACCCAGCTGACTTTCGTGTCAAAGGTGGCACTAGAACTCCCAGTCTTCCCATTTCTATCCTGGTGCCTTAACCACTAGACAGTGGTGGGATGCAACCAGTTAAACAACTGGTTGGGTGAGTGCAGGCAGCATTCAAACAACATCCTTTTTAAGCTTCAAAACTTACCTTCTAAGTCAGTGTGGTAAAACAGCTGACGCGTGGCAATACGCTGTGCCACACGAATCGGCTGAGGTAAAAAAGAGGGAAATATAGGACAGGAAAGCGCAGGGACGGGTGAGCGGGCCAAATTCTCACCGGAACTACCGGTTTATCCAAACTGGTCTGAACCGGCTAAATCTCACCGCTGCCATTAGACCATGCTTGCTCTACCTTTCATGTTTTGGGGAAAAAAGTCTCTCTCTCTCACACACACACATCTCAAATAACCTGTTAGTTAAAACAGAGTGGAAGGTTTTCAGAGAAATCTCATGGACTGGGGAAGAGTTCACCTTGGCCTACAAAGTGAACCAAGTCAGCTTCCTATGATGAAACGATGGCACCAACCTCCAATTTTATCTGGCTTTTCACCTTCGTAATCAAGAGCCATCTGTCTTACGTTTATTTGCTTCATTATACTCACTTGACTCTTTACCTGGCTTCTAGATTGATAGATTAATACCATCTGGAATAGGTTGGATGTATTGAACAGCAAACCATTGATCTGTTTCAAATAAAAACATACATGCCAGGTGTCATCACTGTGTAAAAAGGAGACTGGTCCGTTGGGTATTCTCCTTCTCTTGGGATTGGAATCGTGAGAGAGGAGAGAATGGATGTGTCAACCAGGACTTTTCCCTTTGATGCACCCTTTTTGGTCAGTTCCGTTGACATTTCTGAGTTAGAGAGAAGATGTCAGCAAGGAAGCCACTGTTAAATTGTTTGGAGATATTCTAACTGTCGAATATTCAAAACAGCTCTCAGAGTTTGTTTCCGCAATCACATCCAGATAGCACACACAGGTGACTGATTCAGCAGTCTGTTTATATGTAATATAAGATGTGAAGTAAATATGCAATACCAAAAGCAGTTCTTCCAATGTGGTAGTAAATATGAGCAAAGCACAGGCAGAGGAGAGAACAGTTTCGGTTTCAGTTCAGAGCAGCAGACTAGCTTAGAGCTAAGCACAGACTCAGAGCTTTAGTACAGAACAGTTGAACTAAGCTCCTTGCTGTCTCCTTGTTGCTCACACAGCAAATACTGTTTTAGTTTAATTCGCTCTCACAGAGAGGGACTCCTCCAGGTGCCGTCCACTAAGCAATGCCAGAGGGCGGAGCCGAGGGGAAGGGCCTTCTCTGTGATGGGCCCAGCCCTCTGGAATGACCTCCCCCCCGACATTAGGACAACTACCGATCTCCGCTCCTTCCACACGAAACTCAAGACCCACCTGTTCCAACTAGCTGGCCTGGCTTGAATTACAACTACATTTTTCTAATCCCCCCTGGACAATTTTAAATCTAAACTAACTGATTTTTGGGGTATTTTAATTGTTTTAAATTTTGTTGTGTTGTTTTTAACATATGATTATTTATTTATGAATTGTACAATGTTTTGATTACCTCCTCCTTGTTATTTATTTGTATATTGAGTTGTACGCCGCCCCGAGTCCCTTTGTGGAGAGGGTGCGGCCTATAAATTGAATTAATAAATAATAAAATAATAAATAATAAATAAATAGTTTCCAAACAGCCCTCATTGGCTGATCCAGTTGCCATGTCTCTTCATTCGCTGACCTTGTTACCATGTCTCTGCCAGTCATCAACTCTCATACACACTGACAATAGCAAGAAGCATATTCACGAAAGGTGTCAGGTCCAGGGGATGGGGTTGTTAAGCCTAGGTGTCCTGCACTCCACCATCAGCCTCCACCATCAATCCTGCACTCCACCATCAGTCTCCACCATCAATAGCTCAGCTTCAGTGGATTGAAGCCAAAGATTTCCTTCCTTTAGATCAGGGGTGTCTTCGGAACTTCGGAAACTTTAAGAATTGTGGACTTCAATTCCCAGAATTCCTCAGTTAACCATGAAATAAACCATTGTTGACCTTTGGTTTGTTAACAGAATAACACAGCACCCACAACTTCTGGAGGCAAGTCATCCCACTGATTAATTGTTATCACTGTCAAGAAATTCCTCCTTAGATCTAGGTTGGGTCTCTCCTTGCTTAGTTCCCATCCATTGCTTCTGGTCTTGCCCTCAGGTGCTTTGGAGATAGATTGACCCCTTCTGAAGCCCCTTAGATATTGGAACATTCTGTCAGGTCACACACACACCCCAGTCTTTCTTTTCATTAAACTAGACAAACCCAATTCCTGGCATTTGTTCTTCAGATGTTTTAGCCTCCCCTAATCATCTTTGCTCTTCTCTGGACTCTTTCTTGGCAGCTCCAGGCCTCTGAAGTCTCAACAGTCTCAACATCCTGTTCTCCTTATCTCCATGAAAACAATGAACACAGGGCTAAGACAAAGAGAAAAAGCATTGGCAGATATTATACAGTACTTCTTCTAATGAACGTTTGAGTTTATTTCCAAAGCCTCGGATCAACCCCCAGGGCAATCTTGCTTGCCTGTTGAATACAAGTATAATTTCAGTTTACTTTGATGGACATAACCATTCAAAGTAAGGGTTAGACCAGGGGTCGGCAACCTTAAACACGCAAAGAGCCACAAAGGTGGAAGAATTCTGGAACTGACCGGAAGTCTGGTTCCCCCACCATAGAGTCTTCTCCTCCTCCACCATAGAGTCTCTTCCTCCTAACGCAGCATCCTTTTTCCTCTACCTGTCCTAACCAAAAGCTCTATCAATTATGGAGCCAACCGGAAAACCTACCCCTTGCCATAGAGCCTCCTCCTGGCATGCTGTGCTCTCCCCCAACCAGACGTTCCTTTCAAAATTGTGGCACTGACTGGTGACAGGGAGCCACAACTGAGAGAATGAAAGAGCCACATGCGGCTTCAGAGCAACGGGTTGCCGACCCCTGAGTTAGACCATAACAACATCTTCACTTGCAGAATTCCATCTCAAATAATTGCTTCTCCATCCTTTGAAGGCCATGCCAAGGAACAAAGTTTCCTTCCTATTTGAGCAACTGAAAATAAAATCAGCCTGAGTAAGGGATGCCAGCATTAAAGACCCTGCATGGGGCATGTCCCAATTCATACAGCTCAGATCCTTACTTAAATCGTCTGTTGTTACAGAGATAGAAGAAACCAGTCCTCCACAGTCATGCTCCTAGTGTCAGGGTTCCAAATAGCATCCAAAAGTAAATCAGAGCCTGAGGCAAAGGATTAGTCAAAGCAGTGACATGCGGTGAGGTTTATGGCTGGTGAGGCTGGTGACGTCATCAGGAAGGCAGGGAATGGGACCACGTGTGCAGGAGGCTGAGGCAGCCTCAGCCTCCTGTACACATGGTCCCATTCCCCGCCTTCCTGAGTCAACATGAAGGGGACCACGGAGCGCGAGCCATGGGACTGCGGAGCGCACTCAGCGGTCCCCTTCATGTTGACTCAGGAAGGCAGGGAATCGGACCATGTGTGCCTTTTCCCTTTTCCTTTTTTTTTTCTTTTCATGATGAGAGCGGTGAGGCTCTGCCTCCCCTGCCTGCCCTGACCGCACGTCCCTGCCTCAAAGTTTCAATTTATTAAGAGAGTCATGTTGGCACATCTGGGAAACCTGAATCTGAAAGCTTCCCGGTTTTCCCACCCAGTTGAAAGTTCAAGATCTTGCCCCCACACCCACATATCCATCACATGGTCCAATCTTCCACTGCCATGCTGGCAGTTCCATTCCTCCAATTCCGGCCAGGTGCAGAGACAAAGGATGACCTTGGCTTTCTAGAAAGGAATTTTGTTTTGGCTACATAGCATCTAACTCCGTACAATCCCCCCTCCCATTTTCCCACAATAGAAAAGGCATAGCAGAATAATAGAAAGTGTTGGCAGGCCAAAGATCCAAAAGAAAAGATGGCTGCCGGCCTGACATCTAGTGCATTAACTGGGACCAGCATGCCTCTGGGATGGGAAACTGCAAAAAAAAAAAAAAAAAAAAAGAGGCTGTGACTCTTCAGTGATGCATGAAGCCAAATAGCAGTTGCTATCTCCACTTCCCCTCCACGATCTTTCCAACTTGGTGCTACTGACCTCTTCTTGATGCCTCTTCTTTTGTTTGTGCACCTTCCAGTTGGTCTTGACTCCTGGCAACCACATCGACAAGTCCCTGAAGTTTTCTTGGCCAGATTTTTCAGAAGTGATTTGCCATTGCCTCTTCCTAGGGCATCAAGAGAATGATTTGCCCAAGATCACCCAGGTGACTTTGTGCCTTAAGCAGGACTAGAATTTATAGTCTTCTGGATTCAAGCCCAGGACTGTTCATTTTTCAAGCCCAGAACCATCATTTCTCAATCGAATACTCCATTAAAACCAGCCTTTTAATTTTCCTCCAGCTTTCTTCTTCCCAGACCAAGAGATTTCTGTTTTTCTACACCACTCTCCATTTGTTTTAATCCTGCTTTGACTCTGGCTGGAGCTCATTTGATTATTTCTACATTTTGCAATGGCTGTAATTCAATGGAGGCTACTAAGTAGGGATTTTCCTTTTCCCCTCCAATATTTGTCTTGATCCCGGCACAGGGCAAGTGGTTGATCTCCTTTCCTGCTCTGAAAAAAAAATCAGGGGAAGATGTCCCTCCTGCTATCTTCTGTTGGGACTGACTCAAGTCAGGAAGGCCATAGACCGTTTTGGCCCACCAGCAGCGAGCAGAGCTGGCAGCATATTTAGAAAGTGAAGAGGTATGGGAGGAACATGGGCCAGTCCTGGAGTCTGGGGAAGCCTCTGATGAGGGCTTTGTGTCGGAGGCAAAGAGGGGACCAGGGCCGTATGGCAGTTATCAGCTGCCTTTGGAGGCAGACATCAGTGAGGCAGAAGAACAGCTGGAGCCTGTTCCCAGTGTGCGCATGTGTGGGGTTGCCAGACAAAGGGAACAGCTAAGGAACAAGGGTTGACTTGGGAATAAGGCCACAGGTGGATGATGAATGGCCCCTCCCAGAGGAAATAAAAGAGGAGAGAAAGGGGAGTGGAGTTTGCAGGAGACAATTAGTTCATTTTTTTCATTCTTGCCAAGTATTGCGGCATCTGAAAGATATCAGCCTGGCCACTCTCCAAGCCTGATAAAGGTGGGTAATTGTGAAATATCTTGAAAGACTGTGGGAGAGGAGATTGGAGAGCAACATGGGCCAGTCCTGGAGTCTGGGGAAGGCTCAGATAAGGGCTCTGTGTCAGAGGCAGAGAGGGGGCCAAGGCCATCTGGTAGTTATATGCTGCCTCTGGAGTCTCCAGAGTCTTACATCAGCAAGGCAGAAGAACAGTGTGAGCCTGTTCCCAGTGTGTGCATGCGCAGAGCTGCCAGAAGGCCAGAACAATTAAGAAAAAAAGGGGTGACTCAGAAGTAAGGCTTGTAGATTTTTGGCCCCTCCCATAGGACACAAAAGAGGAGCAAATGGCCATGAGCCTTTGCAGGGAGCAATTAGTTCATCTCGTCGGTTCAAACTCTGAGAAGTTCCGTTTGACTCTGTGCTCCGTTTGGCCTTGCAAAACTAATTGGCAATTAGGTCTCTGGCAGCATTTCAAGGGAGATAAAGGCGGGCGATTATCAACATTATCCTGAAAGACTGTGGCAACTCGAGCAGACATCTGTCGGACTCTTCCTAGACTGTCGGGGAAGCCTTGCGGGCTGCGAAGGACCATGATTCACAGCCGGGTAAATAAAAGAGGGTTTGGGGGACTAAGATTGTGATTTATACTTTCTCAGGAAGCCTAGGTCAGAACACTCGCTGCCTCTCCATGATTTGAGGGCCTGGAGAACACGCCACCTTCCCTGCTGTGTTTCAAACTCTCCTTCTGCCTATAAAAGACAGGAGCTTAAGATCTTCCTTTTAGGGCCATTTTTCATATTCTAGCCTAAGTTGTAGACATAGCGAGCGATCAGCACTTTCCTCGGCTGCCGTTCAGAGCGCCAAAGGGCCTGTGTCGAGGCCCTATTTTAATGCCACAGACCGTCTATTCAGATACCACCATGGCCACATTTTTAAAAGCCACCCTGTGCCACTGCGTTGCCGCAGCTGTCCTTTACATCTGGGAAGTGCCATTCCTCCTCATGTCAACAGTAATTCATTTTAACAGCTGTCTCTTTTGACAAGCGCCCGTGTCAGACTCTCAAATGACAGGGTGACAGTTTCCCCTTTCTGTGGAAACAGAGCGGTGTGCAAATTAACCGTTTGAATTCACCCTTTCTGAAAGCTTCGGGATGGGGGGGGAGAGAACTCCAGGCTCAGAATTCTCTGAATAGATTTGGGGAACCATTTGCATCACAGAAGTCAGTCTTTTAAATGATTTTTTTTAAACAAAAGACACCCAAGAGGGATTAACAAACTGGGCAACTCCTGTGCTGCAAATCACCCGCCTCAATCCAGAAAACTGTTAGCTGCCGATGAAATAGATTTGTAAAATAAACCCGGGATGTCGAAAAACCAGCATGCTTTACTGATCTTTTCCACTCTGGGTGACAGAATGTGAAAGTAGCGTGCAGCTTTGGTTTGACTACTTAAGCGTTCGGGTCTGGCTGTGTGTGCACCGCTTTGCTGGAGCTTCCCACACAGGCACACATTCTCCAATTCTCCATTCATGTGATAATTACATCATTTTCATTTAATGACGTACAGCTCGGCTCTCAACGAGCGCATCTCTTCCAAAGTAGCAAGCTTTGGCTGAAAACAATGCTGCTCATTTGAGGGACCTGATGTTTCCATCCAACAATATGTGCAGTCTGATAATACGCAGCCCTCCTTGTCATCTCCCATCTCCTCTATGGTGTCCAATATTACTGTAAAAAAGTGTTAGATATTAGCATATATCGGGATAAGTCTTCCCTCAGGTCCGCTCCTACAGCGGGAAACAGGTATTCCTCTGATTGGTCAATGGGCGTGCCTCATCCCTATAAAAGGGGAACCCTCCGACCACAGAGTAAGCTGGATCACTACTATTACTAATAAAGAGCTGTTAAGTCACGTCGTGTCCGCAGTCTGTCTCTCGTTGCCCAGATCTAACATTGGCGACGAAGGTGGGATTGAGAGACAGATAGGACGAAGAACGCTACTTCAAGAATCTCCGGATTTGATCCAGCCCAGGAATTCGGCAGAAATTCCGGCAGCCATCTCAGATCACCGCAGCGCGGCAAATTCAAACTGAGAAGATGGCGATGCATGCTCCCCCCGCTCCTTTCGACCCAGCAACCGACGAATGGGAAGCCTTCATGATTCGCTTCGAGTGTTTCCTCGAAGCAAATGAGTACACGGGGATCACCGATGCAAGAAAGAAAAATATCTTCCTCGGCTACTGCGGAAAGGAAGTCTTCAATACGGCCAGAGACCTCACCGCGCCTACTCCAATACAAGCAGTACCATGGGCGACGCTGAAACAAGCCTTGGAAACACATTACGCGCCAAAACCGTCCCGCCATGTCAGCCGCAAAGAGTTCAACATGAGGACTCAAAAGGCGGGAGAATCCATTAACCAATTTGTTGCAGCTCTACGAAGAATAGCAGCCCACTGTGAATACAGGGATTTGGAAGAGCATATCTTAGAGCAATTCATCTGTGGGGTAAGAGACATTTCGTTGCAAAAGAAACTGTTAGCCAACCCGAATCTAACCCTACAGTCAGCATTGAACAAAGCAAGAGCGTCGGAATCAGCGGAGAAATCAGCAGTGACCATACAACGAAGGGTCAACGAAACCCAGCCAGCACCGAGACAAACCAGAGTCCACTACGAAGACGCAAGCCCCGACTACGTGGATCCCGAGTTCGAGGACAGTCACCTAATGCAGAGCAGTCACTGGAGGCCTGGGGGGAAACCCGGATCCCGTTTGCCGCCCTGCGCAAGCTGCGGAGGGAATCACCCCAGGTCTACTTGCAGGTTCAGGAACGTTGTTTGTTCGCACTGCAACAAACTTGGGCACATCGCACGAGTGTGCCGGAGCGGAGTCCCTGCCTCACGGCAGCCACCCATGTACCGCCAACAGAAGCCCAACCCAGGGGCTTGGCGAAATCAAAAAGGGCGCCCAGAGAAAAATCCACAAGTGTTTACCCAGAGAGAAACTCCCCAAAGAGCTGAACGAGCGTATTCCCAGAGAGATTACTCACAAGAAAGTGAGCGAGCGTATCCCCAGAGAGAATTCACACAGAGAGCCGAAAGAGCGTTCTACCAAGACGCTCAACGAGAGTATTTTCAGGATATAGACGATGAGATAGAGTTGACCCAGAGAGAGGAGTTGCGAACGTATCTCACCACGATACATCAGGTCCGCCCTAAGCGGCCCAAAAGGCTGAAAGTCACAGTCCTCTTGGAGGGCTCACCCTGCGAGCTGGAGGTTGACACAGGATCAACCCTGACGATCATTTCATGGGCATCCATGAAACAGGCCATTCCCAGCCTCAGAAAGAGCCAACTGCGCGCTCCTGACGTCCTGCTACGAGACTACCAGGGGAACCAAGTCCCCATCGTGGGCCAAGGCACATTCCACATCCAGTTTAAGGACATCGAAGCCCAGCTGCCCGTGACCATCTCCAGCGCGCCATTGCAGAACCTCCTGGGGCTTGATTGGTTTGAAGCCCTGGGATTAGAAGTCACCGGAATCAACGCCGTGAGAAACAGCAGCGCTGAAAAGATCTTTAAGGAGTTCGAGGATGTGTTCAGCTCCGGTCTTGGTAAGTATGTGGGCAAACCAATATCGTTCAATTTAGATCCAAATGTGGCGCCAATCCGGCTTAAACCGAGACGAGTGCCTTTTGCACTCCGCCCAAAAATAGATAAAGAGATAGATAAGTTAGTGGAACAAGGAATCCTGGAGCCGGTAGATCACGCGCGTTGGGAGACACCTATCGTGACCCCAGTTAAGTCAGACGGATCAGTCCGCTTGTGCGCAGACTATAAATGCACAATTAATGTCGCGCTACAACAGAGCGCATATCCGGTGCCCGTAGTACAGCACCTATTGCACTCATTGGGGCCAGGAAAAGTTTTCGCTAAATTAGATATGGCACAAGCTTACCAGCAACTGCCAGTAGATAGCGCCACAGCGGAGGCCCAGACTATAGTGACGCACAGAGGAGCGTTTAAATGCAACCGGCTACAATTCGGCGTAAGTATTGCTCCAGGATTGTTCCAGAGCGTCATGGAACGACTGTTGCAAGGGATACCGGGAGTCGTCCCATATTTTGACGATATCTTGGTGTCCGCTGCAAACGAGGAGCAACTAAACAAAAGAGTCAGATCGGTTTTGGCCAGAATCAGAGAGAAGGGTCTCCGCCTGAAAAAAGAAAAATGCCAAATTAACGTGCCTAGCGTAGAATTCCTGGGTTATAGAATTGATGGTCAGGGAATTCACCCCACTGAAAAGAAAATTAAGGCGATCCAGGACGCCCCCACACCACGAAATCAAACCGAGTTGCAGGCCTTCCTCGGACTACTTAATTTCTACAGCGTTTTTCTGAGACAGAAGGCGACCGTTGCTGAGCCACTACACCGTCTACTCCAGAGGAACGCACCATGGAGATGGGGACGAGCAGAAGCTGCAGCATTCGCCGGGGTAAAGCGCCTGCTCACCACTGACTCACTACTTGTACAATACAGTCAGACCCTCCCGCTGGTATTGACCTGCGACGCATCGCCGTTCGGGGTTGGAGCAGTCCTCAGCCACAGGATGCCCGACGGGAAAGAAGCACCCATTGCTTTCTACTCCAGAACTCTTTCATCGGCCGAAAGGAACTACAGCCAAATGGACAGAGAAGCATTGGCTGCCGTTGCAGGTGTGAAACGTTTCCATGAATACCTCTACGGCCGCGATTTTGAACTCATTACTGATCACAAACCGCTGTTAGGACTTTTGGCGGGAAATCGCCCCACTCCGGTCTCCCTTTCTCCACGTATGACCAGGTGGACTGTTTTCCTGGCTGCGTACTCTTACAAGTTAATTCATCGACCGGGCTCCACTCTAGGGCACGCAGATGCGCTCAGCCGTTGCCCATTACCAGACATTTTGCCAGACCCCACTCCAGAAGTACCGGTATTGCTCATTGACTGTTTGGATTCGGGACCGGTTTCTTCTTACGACGTTGCAAGGTTCTCCTCGAAGGACAATTTAATAAAACAAGTGCAAACTTGGGTATGGAGGGGGTGGCCAAAGGGAAATGTGGGCCCGGAATTCAAAATGTTTTGGTCTAAACGGGACGAACTCTCCGTGTTACAGGGATGTTTGTTGTGGGGGGATCGAGTTGTTATTCCTTTTGCGCTACGAAAAAAGGTATTGAATGCTTTACATATGGGGCATCCGGGGATCGTGAGAATGAAAGCGTTAGCGAGAAGTTATGTGTGGTGGCCCAATATGGACAAAGAAATAGAGGAGTGGGTGGCCACTTGCGATCCATGCCAGGAGTCGAGACCAGCACCCCCGGAAGCGCCCGCCACAGAATGGGAGAAACCCAAGGCACCCTGGTCACGCATTCATATTGATTTTGCAGGGCCATTCCAGGGTCAAACCTTCCTCATAGTTGTAGATGCTTATTCTAAATGGTTGGATGTAGTCCTAATGACATCAACCACGGCAGAGGCAGTTATAAAGGTTCTTAGGCGGCTTTTCGCCACCCATGGTCTACCAGATCTGTTAGTATCGGACAACGGGCCCCAATTCACGGCCATGCAGTTCGAAACATTTTTAGCAGGGTTGGGAATCAGACACGCCCTCATCGCGCCATTCCATCCAGCGTCCAATGGTCAGGCAGAAAGAATGGTGCGGTTCGCGAAAGAGGCCCTCGCCAGGATGGGCCCGGGGGATTGGCAAACACGCATTGACCATTACCTCCTCATTCAACACATTACCCCGAGCGCAACGACGGGTAGAAGCCCCGCTGAACTACTAATGGGTCGCCGCCTACGATCTCACCTGGACAGGCTCCACCCGAATTATTCTACCTCGGCTCCCCCAGACTCTACAAGTAAGGTCAGATCTTTTAGAGAAGGAGACACTGTTTATGCTCAAAATTACACAGGGGGGACATTGTGGATACCGGCAAGGGTCATTGGCATCATGGGCCCTCGATCGTATTTGTTAGAGCTTGAAGATGGGCGGAATTGGAGAAGGCACATCGATCAGCTTCGAGGTCGCCTAGCACACTCCAACTTAAGGGATGAGGGCGAAAGTTTCCTGTCCACAGAAAGACAACCGCAGGGAAACTTCATCCCAGGAAACGACGACACCGGCGAGCTAAGCGGGGGACAGGACATCACGCACGCAGCTGAGCAACCCCCCGTCATCACAGCCGCTGAGCAAACCCCCGTCATCGCAGCCGAACAAGATACCAGGGAAAAGAGCATCGAAAACGCAAGACCTCCAGAAACAGAAAAAGCACCCGATCCTGCAACTACTTCAACCCAACAGGAAACCAATCCTGCAAGTACTTCAACACAACCTGAACTCCGACGTTCCTCCCGAGCAAGACAAACACCCACCTACCTAAAGGACTATGTCACCTACCGCAACGTCCCATCTAGGAGGGGAGGGGTGTTAGATATTAGCATATATCGGGATAAGTCTTCCCTCAGGTCCGCTCCTACAGCGGGAAACAGGTATTCCTCTGATTGGTCAATGGGCGTGCCTCATCCCTATAAAAGGGGAACCCTCCGACCACAGAGTAAGCTGGATCACTACTATTACTAATAAAGAGCTGTTAAGTCACGTCGTGTCCGCAGTCTGTCTCTCGTTGCCCAGATCTAACAAAAAGCTTCAACATACATGCAACAATTTAGAATATAGAATAATGGAGTTGGAAGGGACCTTGGAGGTCTTCTAGTCCAATCCCCTGCTCGAGCAGGATACCCTATACCAGTGATGGCGAACCTATGGCACGCATGCCACAGGTGGCACACGGAGCCATTTATCAGGACACACGAGACGCTGCCCTGTCAGCTGGCCAGCGCACATGTGTGCGCTGGCCAGCTGAGTTCACCCTTTTTAAAGCCATTTTTTGCCCTCCCCAGGCTCCAGAGGCTTTATAGGAGCCTGGGGAGGGCGAAAAGAGCCCCCCAGCCCCCCCCCCAGAGGCCCTCCGGAGGCTTTATGAGCTTCCCTGAAGCCTCCGGAGCACCAAAAACTGGCCCTATGGGCAAACTGGAAGTTTGGGAACGGACTTCCGGTTTGCTCAGAGGGTCGTTTTGACTGCTCCGGAGGCTTCAAGGAAGCGTCCTGAAGGTCTCTTATGCCTCCGGAGGGCTTCTGGGGGGAGGGGGGCTCTTTTTGCCCTCCCCAGGCTCCTATAAAGCCTCTGGAGCCTGGGGAGGGCAAAAAAGCATGCAAAAAATGGGGGGGAGCACCTGTAGTGCACGCATGCGCACTGGGGTGGTTGTGCATTGCATTATGGGTGCGGCACATCCGCACACTACCCCCCTGCGCTCCCCCCACTTATGGCACGCGAGCCAAAAAAGGTTCACCATCGCTACCCTATACCATTTCAGACAAATGGCTATTCAGTCTCTTCCTACAAACCTCCAGTGTTAGAGCGTCCACAACTTCTGGAGGCAAGTTGTTCCACTGGTGAATTGTTCTCGCTGTCAGGAAACGTCTCTTTAGTTCTAGGTTGCTTCTCTCCTTGATTAGTTTCCACCCATTGCTTCTTGCCCTGCCCTCAGGTGCTTTGGAGAATAGGTTGACTCCTTTGTAAGACTCTCCGGGTCAATCTCTATGTCAACACACCATCCATTGGCATCTTCTGGAGAACATGTGTGTTGCCATCTGGAATCCATTCCCATAACCAGTTCCAGTTGAGGTTTTTTTTTTTTTAAAAAAAAATCAAAACGATGAATACCTTGAATAGATTCCACCCAGATAACTGCAGACCAAGGCATGTTTATAAAAATAACATACATTGTGATAGTTTCCTTGGCTGTTGTGTACTTTACTTTTTGTATTTGTGATGAGAATTGTTCTTAATTTATTTCAAAAGTGTTTGCGGCCCGTAGCCACTTGTTGAGATGGGTAGCTGTACAAGTTGAAATGCATGCATGTATACATATCATAAATATCCATTATTCCTAAAAAAAAAAACTGACTTGAAGAAATCTGTTGTTGTGGTACAGAATACAGATGAAGAACTTGTGGTCTAAACTCGTGGTCTAAACCTTGTTTGGAAATACTTTTCTGGGTTGCCCAGTTTTGCACCTGCCATCTTCCATGTGTTAATTTCTGTTCTTTCCAGTCTCGTACATTTTCATTTTCAACCTGTTTTATTGGTTACCTTATGGCCGTAATAAAGGTTTGATTTGATTTAAGCAGCTCCATCCAAGCTTCTCTTTTGTTGAGTGTTGAGCTATATCGCGCACCAGAGGTGAAAGAGAGCAACCTAGTTATTTAATCCAGTAGGTTACCTCCACTGTAAATTTAAGATAGCAGAGCCCTGGTATGACGGAGGCACAGAGTTCGTTTATTTCTAGCAGTTAATATACCGAGGAGTTGCACAGAAAGAGTTCTGGATTCAAGTCTGCTATTTCCAGAAGGAGCTGAAGAAATTAAAAAAAGGATCAGCCAATCATCACATGTGCATGCTTGCCAGAAACCCAGAAGACAAACAGGTGAGGCCGCATGTGCTGGGTGACATGGCTTCATGTGCTACTTTGGGCACCCGTGCCATAGGTTCACCATCGCAGATATAGGTTCTCCTGCTTAAGCAGGGGGCTGGACTAGAAGACCTCCATGCTATTCTAAGAAAAGCCTGAGAATGCAAGAGATGTCACTTCAGTGGTGGGTTCCTACCGGTTCGGACTGGTCCGGCTGAACTGGTACAGTGCTGGGTTCCAGATCCCGTTCCAACCGGTACCGTTGGAACGCGTCCAATGTGCTGGGTTCCGGATCCCGTTCCAATCCGATTGATCCGTTTCCACCTTGAGTGCCATTCTGGTTAAGAATGTCATTCTCGTTTTCGATACAAAGAGATGGTCAGTGGGTTTGCGTTTTAATAATAAGCCAACGAATTCTTATTTACTGAACTTTTATTCAAATGGCAGTATGGCAGCATCCGTTCTCTTCTTAGTTTTGCCAAGTAAGGATGATAATTTTAAAAATTGGACAAAAGTATGCAATATTAGAGAGATAGGCAATAAAATCTATGGGAATCACTAAGAAAACATGCCAACGCTTACAGAGACACAAACACGTAAAACTATTCAGAAATTTTCCATGTAAAAGTTCCTGTAAAGACAGCCAGTTTGCAGTAGCGGTTAAAGCATAAGGTTAGAAACTGGGAGACTGTGAATTCTAGTCCTGTCTTAGGCACAAAGCCAACTAGGTGACCTTGGGCCAGTCATTTTCTCTCAGTCCTAAGAAGCAGGCAATGGCAAACCACATTTTAAAAATTTTTCAAGAAAACTGCAGGAATTTGTCCAGGAAATCAACAGATGTCAACAATGTTTTGAATTGTCATTGTTGACTTATTATGTGCTTGACAATAGATTGATAGATAGATAGATAGATAGATAGATAGATATTTTTTTAGTATTTTTTATTGTTTTAATTAAACAAAAAACACACACAAAAACATTCTTCATTACATCTTCCAGAAAGCATGTCGATTGGTTACAAATAAATTTTGTGCGTTACTACAATCATTCTTTATATTTCATTCATATTGAATTGTACATTTTAAATCAAAAATCTTTATACCATCAATATACCATCATTCTCATTTAACTATATTTGTTTAAACGTGCTTTTGTCTAGAAGCATTTATATTTATATTATAATAAATCTAGACAAAAATTTATTACTAGAGTTTATAAGTATCCAGGAGAGATTACATCTTTATAACAAAATCTAAACAAAAAAAAATATTAATAAAATTAGTAAATCTTTTCCCCAAGTCCCATATTATAGTTTATATCCAAATTGTTTTTACCAGTTAGAGTTATTATTTCATTATTATTGTCATGATGGGTTATCTGTTAACGAATAAACATTTTAAAAACAAAAACATTCTATACGCATCTACCACGTTCTACTTATTAATCACCAAAAATTAACTAAGTTTTTATTTTTATTTTTATTATTTTTTCCCCATTCAATTGTGTTTTATTTGGGTTTCACCATTCTTAACTTTCTTATTTTACCCATAGCTATTATTTTTGAGTTTTGTTACATTCCTTCATTGATTCTTGTTTCTTTCCTCCATCCACCTATGCCATTTATCCCATATCTGGTAGAATTCTGATTCTTCTTTTCCCTGAATTTCTTTAGTTAGTTTGTCCATTTCAGCATAGTCCATAACCTTTCTTATTATTTCATCTTCATTTGGAGTTAGTTTGTTTTTCCATTTCTGGGCATAGGCAATCCTTGCTGCCATTGTTATATGTAGTATTAAATACTGGATTTCTTTTTTGTATTTCGCAGACATTATTCCTAATAAAAAGATTTCCGATTTCCATTCTATTTTAACTCCCGTTATTGCCTCCAGCCAATTTTTGATCTTTTTCCAAAACTTTTTAGCCTCCTCACAGGTCCACCATAAATGGTAATACGTTCCGTGTATCGATTCGCATTTCCAACATTTTGGGGAGGTATTTGATGATATTTTAGCTAATCTTGTTGGTGCCAGGTGCCATCTATAAAACATTTTGAACTGGTTTTCCTTGTATGCAACTGAGAGTGTCATTTTTAAGTTTGTTCCCCCAAATTTTTCTCATTTGTCTAATTCAATATTATATCCAAAGTTCTGCGCCCATTTTATCATTTGTTCTTTCACAATTTCCTCTTCCATTTTATACTTCAGGAGAAATTTATATATTCTCCCTATCATTTTTCTATCTGGGCTTTGAATGATTTTATCTGTGTGGTTCTGTTTCAATGTCAGGTATCTTTATTGTATTTAATTTTGATTTGAAGGTATTGATAGATAGAAGGTAGATAGATAGATAGATAGATAGATAGATAGATAGATAGATAGATAGATAGATAGATAGATGATAGATAGCTAGCTAGATAGCTAGATAGCTAGATAGCTAGATAGCTAGATAGCTAGATAGCTAGATAGATAGATAGATAGATAGATAGATAGATAGATAGAAAAATAGAATGATAGATAGAGAGATAGGTAGGTAGGTAGGTAGGTAGGTAGGTAGGTAGGTAGGTTGGTTGGTTACTGCAGACTTGGGGAAAAGCATCAGTTGAAATGGTAAATTGGTATTGAGCAAGATAATTCTTTAGGTTTTCCTAACTCAAAAGTTGGTCATATGAAGACGTGAGAGAAACTGGATTTCATAGGTTCGGTGCTGAAATAATCTAGCATTAAGTGTCAGACGGTGTTCACCATGCCAGGCAGTCAAGACAAGCAAGCATGACAGGGAATGCTAGCTCTGTCTTTCTTGTAAGATTGCATTCTCAGAATCCTGCCGATCAGAAAGTTTTCCTCCCCTCCTTTTCTTTTATCCTTTGGTAATCTAGGGACATTATCTTCACCCTCCATTTTCAAGATCAGATTTCATTTATCAGATGGTCGACCTGGCGGTGCCTCTTCCTCCTGTCTGCCAGGGCCACTCTCACATCCGTCACAGACCCACCCGAGCATGCTTTTGTACAACACCATCCATTTAGGAAATGAATTTATTTATTCATCAAATTTATCTCACTTACATAACTGATGTAACTTATTCCTTTTACCTGTTTGCCAGGTAACCACTTATCTAGCATTCAGCCATCAACTCAAAATCATTTCTTTAAGAAATGAATGCCATTTGATGAAATGAGCAATAGTTTTGTGTTAATTCTAACTGTGTTTGCACTGGTTTTATTAGTTCTCAGTTTAAATGTTAATAATTTATATGATTTAATTATCATCATCATTTAACAACCCTATAATCCCATGTGGGGTGGAGTCCGGGCAACTGAATGGATCTAGCAGAGTGTTTTAATGGCCAGATGCCTTTCCTGTCGCCAATGCAGAGTTTTGTTCAGCAGATATATTCTCATTGTGCCCAGAAATATCTGCCTCTACTTAGGATCGAACTCACAGCTCCTGGATGTGAGGCAAGAGCTTATATGATTTAATGATTTATTTTTTAAAAAACAATTGGAGCAGTGGTGGGATTCAATTTTTTTTACTACCGGTTCTATGGCTTGGTGGTGATGTGGCTTGGTGGGCATGGCAGTGGAAGGATACTGTAAAATCTCCATTCCCTCCACACTCCAGGAGAAGGATACTGCAAAATCCCCATTTCGTCCTGATCAGCTGGGACTGAGGAGGCCGAGAATAGATGGGGCGGGGCCAGCCAGAGGTGCTATTACCAGTTCTCCAAACTACTCAAAATTTCCACTACCGGTTTTCCAGAACTGGTCAGAACCTGCTGAATTGGAGTTTAAATGTGTAAGCCATTTTAAGGATAATATGATATTGCTGAGGTACCCTCTATAGAGGGAGGACACCTAGTTATTATATATTTTTACCCTTGGTCAGAGATGAGGCAGTAAGAGTCCAGACCCAACACTTGGAGACAATGTGGGGACTTGGTCAGTTTTGTTAAAAGATTAATATTTGTTCATCCAAATGAAAGCTTGCAAATGTTCTCTTCAGCCATAAATCGATTTCTTAACAATCACAGGTTTTATTTAAAATGATTCATCTGGATTTCATGCATTTAAACTCCCGGGTCAACTTCAGCTTCATCAATGTCATATTGATATATGAATTAATGTAATTTTTATCACTGGAAAACTGTTTGCCCTTTTTATTTTTTTCCCTATCAGATTTCTCCTTCAAGATAAGGGTGTATATATGTGTGTGTGTGTGTGTGTGTGTGTGTGTGTTGTATTTGTGCGGATAAATAAATAAAGGGAGACTAGTATAGATCTATTTCAAGCTATTTATCTCTCATCAGCTAGCCATATCCTTACTGGGATTTGAACCTGGGCTGTGTTACATATTAGGCAGATTTGTTAGCCACTAAGCCACTTCTGCCTCAGATGTGGGAAGAGTTTCTTTGTGTATCACACCCCTTGACCATTCATGAAAGCAAAGAAATCGGGGAGATTGCAAGTTGTCCCAGGGAAGAAGACTCTACCATGGAACATATGAGCATCCTGGAATTTGTTTACCTCCTTCCACCCGCTGAGACATTTATCAAGTTTACCCTTTCCTTGGGAAGGAATTTCCACAGCAATTTCTCCTTCATCGAATGAATTGACCTGCACGGCACAATCCTGAACCACCCCCTGCAACCTAATTTGTCTTCCCCAATAACAATCACAGCTCCGACTTCTTCCCTGTGCTTATATGATTCGGTTAGTGTGTTTCCTCTCTCCCAGCTGCAGTAGGCAGGCCGTGTATTGTTTTCTAGAGTTTCAAGCCATGCGTAATATATGAAATCAATTATAAAATGAAAGCAGTGCTTAATGACAAAAACACCATGGGGTGAGGGATCATCAGTACGCTGATGATACCCAATTATATATCTCTGCCCCCCCTGCCCCCCCGGTGGATTAAGCGAATGCCGTGAATGTCTTATCCCACTGCTTGGAGGTTGTGAGAGTTTGAATGGGGAACAACAACCGGGGCAAGACTGAATGGCTTTGCACCCTGCTGGTTCAAGGACTACTCTATCTTTGCTTCCGGATAGGCTTGCACGGTCCCAGAGACACTCAGTGCAGAATTTGGAGGTCCTCCTGGACTCATGACTCCTGAGTGAAGAGCAGATGGTTCTTGTAGTCGAGGGGGTCTTTTCATAGCTTTCGGTTGTGCACCAGTTGCACCCATGGCTTGATCAGGGAGCTCTGCCTACAGTCACTCGTGGCCTAGTCACCTCCTAACTGGGCTATTGTAAGGTGCTCTTCATGGGGCTGCCCTAGAAGACTATCTAGAATCTTGAGCTCATGCAGAATGCAACAGAATTCAGGACAAGAAGCAATGGGTGGAAACGAATCAAGGAGAGAAGCACCATGGAACTAAGGAGAAATTTCTTGACAGTGAGAACAATTAATCAGTGGAACAGAATTTGCCTCCAGAAGTTGTGAATGCTCCAACACTGATAGCTTTTAAGATGAGATTGGATAACCGTTTGTCTGAAACGCTATAAGGCCGTGTTGGCGAAACTTTTCGGCACCGAGTGCCAAAACTGGAGCATGTGCACATGCACACGCTTGCCAGAAACCAGAACAGCAGCCACCCGCTGCACATGTGCCACTTGGTCTTTTGGTTTCTGGCAAAGATCAGTTGGCCGGCGCACCAGAACCCAGAACAGCCACGGGTGATGGCTCGTATGCCCGGAGAGATGGCTCTGTGTGTCACTTCTGGCACATGTGCCATGGGTTTGCCATCATGGCTATAGGGTTTCCTACCTAAGCAGGGGGTTGGACTAGAAGACCTCCAAGGTCCCTTCCAACTCTGTTATTCTATTCTACTCAGAATGGGCAGTTATGTGCACTTTTAGATTAGCAGATGTTAAACCTGGGCCACAAAATGCATTGGCTTCCAGTTTGTTTCTGGATCCAATTCAGTCAGGTGCTGGTCTTAACTTTTAAAGCCTTTCTTAGCCAGGTTAATTGAGGGATTGCTACATCGGCCATTTCCATCAGTTCTTGGAGAGAAAGCAAGATTTAGGTCCCAACTGCTAGGGAACTAACTCTTCTTGATGGGGTCCCAAAAAAGGCCAGGCACCTTCTCTGGCCTGCCTCCCACTTTATAGAATAACCCCCACACCCCAAAGTGAGGCTAGCTCATCCCTGATAATGTTCTGGAGGTTGTGAAGGCCTGCCTATGTGACCAGGCTTGGGTGGGGGGGAACACCAGTAAAATTCTGAAATGGCTCCATTGCTTTGGTTAATGTTCACTCTCTCATATGCCTTTTTTTCTTAATAATAGTTGTTTTTTTGTATATTTACTGTTGTGGCCCAGCAGGAGCCGTTGCCGCTGCCACCAGACTCCGAGAGTGAGGGTCCCTATGAGTCGGCTCAAGAGGAGGTGGAGGACCCTGGACAGGGTTCCGACGCTGAGCAGGGATCGGAGAATCTGGTCGACCACCAGGAGGTGCCTGAGGCATGGAGCAGCGGTGAGAGCCAGAGGAGGGGGGCTCCCAATGCCATGCCTTGGAGCAGTGGGGAGGAGTCACGAGACAGTGAGTCAGAGCTGAACAGGGAGTTCCTGGATGCTCGTTATTGCCGCGCCCATAGACGCAAGGAGTGTGGGCGTAATTATCGGCGATAAGAGCTCTCAGCTGCTGATCAGGAGGCTCCTCTCCAGGTTATAAAAAGGGTTGACTGTGCATACGCCCTTTGCAGCAGTCAACAGAGGACTTAGGCCAGAAGTTCTAGTCTGGAATTCTAGCAATCTGGATAGCTGCTTTCGTGTTTTGTTTTTGTGAGTTTTGTCTTGGTGGTTTACTGCCACGGAGCCTTCTGTTTGTTTGTGCAATAAGCCTTGTTACCTTGTACTGTTCCGGAGCATGTTCTGTGTGGGCAAAGGAGGAAGGGGGGTCAGAACAATTTATAAAGGAAGGATTCAGCTGGTTCGGACTGGTTAGGGTGAACCAGCAGTTCTGGCAATCAGTTGGCTGCGCTCCCCCCACCCTAGTCTGTCCTATATTTCCTTTGTTTGAAGGTGCAGATTGCTGCGTCTCAGCTGTTTTACTCACTGGGGCTGCCATAGAAGTTAAGTTTTAGAGCCATTTTCAAACGCACTCCGCGCATGCAAAGCATGTGCTCGGCAAACCAGTTGTTGCACCAGTTGAATCCCACCACTATATATTTATTGTTTTAATGCATTGTTGCATAACTTTAGTGGGTGTTGATTTCAAAATCCAGAACGCAATGTTTCAGGATGGAAGGTTGATTCTTTTCTTTTTTTATCGTAGCCAAGATGACGACTCATAAACCATCATAACTAAGAGGATAGCTCATAAACTCATACACTTTAATTGCAACAAGAATAATGTTTGCTGCCTTGAGTTCTTTGTAAAAATAATAAAAGCAGAATGCAAATAAATACTTGTGAATTCTTCTCCTCAACCTTAGAGATGCTTTAAAATAGAAAATCAAAGCCAGAGGTATGTATGAAAAACAGATTTCCCACACATTTCGGTTTGGGCTTTATCAAAATGCATATCATAGAATATACAATAAAATTAAGTGCAACAGTGATCATATCTTATACGCCTCCTGATCAGTGCATTAAATATTTACCTCTAATTATAAGCTGATGAAAGAGTCAAATAAAGACTAGTTTGCATTATTAATGACGGAAGAAATGCAAGAGGCAAGAAATGCAGATCTCTCCGGGTTTCAAAATTGGGGGACACATATCTTGAGATTCACTCGAGGACGTGTCTATGATTTGTTTTATTATTTTAGAAGTGGAGTTAAAATGATAAAACTTAGTTAATTAACAGAGGTTCAGCTTCTGAATTAGTTGTAAGAACAGGGTTAGGGATAGTGGGAGGGGGAAGGACTATCCACAGCTGAAATGAAGTTGAGACTACAAAGAGTCCATTTTCGGCTTTGGAGTCTCAGGGGGAAAATCAAAGACTTTCTTTCTTTCAGCGGTTTAGGGGAGAATGATATTTTGAGATGTTGACAGCTGCCAAACTGCAAAAACAGTGAAGAAGTACCAAAATGAAATCTTTTTATCTTGGGTGGATTTCTTTCATTATTTAAGCTTGGCTTTCATTCAACAACAGAAAACTGCTGATTTCTGCCCTGTGAAGAAGGTTTCTTCTTTCTTTTTTTTAGCTGCTCATTCTGAAGTGCAACCACTTTTACTGAATTTTGCCAGACTTCCAAAGTTCTTATTGGCCTTGGGGGAGGAGGAGGAGTAGGAGGAAGAGAAGAAGAAGAAGAAGAAGAAGAAGAAGAAGAAGAAGAAGAAGAAGAAGAAGAAGAAGAAGAAGAAGAAGAGGAGGAGGAGGAGGAGGAGGAGGAGGAGGAGGAGGAGGAGGAGGAGGAGGAGGAGGAGGAGGAGGAGGAGGAGGAGGAGGAGGAAATGCAGGAGAAGGAAGAGGGAGGGAAGGAGGAGAAGGAGAGAGGGGGAGGAAGGAGGACAAGGAGGAGGAAGAGAAGGAGAAGGAAGAGGAGAAAAAAGAACAGACAGCAGAAGGAAGAGGAGGAAGAATCACAAAACAAAGTAGCATTAGCTGAGGTTTAGCCCTACAGCTGGATAAGATGGTTGAGAAAATTGTTAAGGATATCATTTCTGATCCCTCACATATGTAATCGGAAGCTCGCCAAATCTAAAACCGAACATTTGCTGCCGCGTGACTTTATTGCTTGCATAGAATTAATTTGATCCGGAGAAGTGTTACAACATGAAATAAAGTCCTAACCTTGTTCTTTCCTGTACAAGCTGATCTTCTGACTCTCTTAAGATCCCGCCGCATCCTTCTCACTCTTCCTTTACGCATAGAGTAGAGCAGAGCTGATCCGAAGGGGATTACAGAACCAAAGGAGGCAAACGGGGCGTTGATGAGGGATTGTCCTAAGGACAGAAAGCTTTTGACTTGCAAAAGTCTTTCTTTGAAATGTCAGTTCGCCATGTTGGGATTCCTTTTCTGATGCCGTCATTTTGTTTACAGATATTCCTTGACTTATGACTACTATTTCCATTCCTAAGCAAGGTTGTTAAGTGAACCAGAAGTGGAGTTAAAATGATAAAACTTAGTTAATTAACAGAGGTTCGGCTTCTGAATTAGTTGTAAGTGAACCAGTGGTGGGATTCAAAAGTTTTTACTACCGGTTCTGTGGGTGTGGCATGGCTTGGTGGGTGTGGCTTGGTGGGTGTGACAGGGGAAGGATACTTAATCCATTCATTTTAAAAGCTTGCATAAATTCCATCCATGAAGATAGCATTTTAAAAGTAAGATAACCCACTGTCCAAAACCATTCCAAACTTAATTCCGCCGCTTATTTCTTCTGTTCTCCAATTTAAATTAATTTTAAGTTTTTTATGGGCAGTCTCTTTTAAAATGGTAAAAATTCCTCACCAGCTGGAAACACTTTCTCTTTCCATATCCTTCCGTTTTGGAGCCACCCCGACTTCATCAGCCTTGGCTGGATTTTTTGTCGCCGGCTTGAAGAACTTCTCTTGGATCGATCAGGGACTTTGCGATGTCCCTGAAATCAGCAAGACATATTCTTCCTGTTCACCGTCTCTATGGGACAGTTTAGGTCTGATTGGACCACCCCGCGGCAAAAGTATCGACGGCGATCTCAGAGCATCGAGAACGCACATCCGTATCGTCGTGACATTGGCTCCTCCTCCCCAACCGTGCCTAGTTTTATGGCTTAGTTTGCCATGAATAATTGCAGTTGTTACGTGATGCAAGCAGTTGTTTAATGACCCTGGGGTCCCACATTGACTTTGCTTGCCAAATGCCAATTGCCAACTGGGAAGATCAAAAGTGGTGATCACATGACCGCAGGGCAGTGCAAATATATGCCAGTTGCTAAGCCCCTGAATTTTGATCATGTGATCATGGGGATTATTTTTGTGTGCACGTAGATTACTAGTATAGAGGTAGTCCTTGATTTGCAACCATCAGCTTAGTGTCTGACATCGCAGTGGCACTGAAACAATTGACTTTTGACCGTTTTTCACACTTTAAGACCATAGCAACATTCCCATGGACATGTGATCAAAATCCAGGTACTTGGCAATGGACTCATATTTATGAATTGTTGGATCCCAGGTTCATGTGATCCCCTTTTACGACCTTCTGACAAATAAAGTCAATGGGGAAATCAGATTCGCTTAATAACAGTGTTACTAACTTATAACTGCAACGATTCACTTAACGGTAGCAAGGGAGGTCCTATAATGCAGCTAAACTCACTGTCTTGCTTGGCAACAGAAATTTTGGACTCAGTTGTGGTCGTAAGTCAAGGACTACCTGTTAAATTCTTTCATCCTGTCCATCCAATTTAGAACTACAATACCCATGATGTGGGTCTGCCCCAAGGGACCCAGAGAGTCAAAATCATTTGCAGGTTCTAGTTCAGGGGTGAGCAACCTGTGGCTCTGGAGCCGCATGTGGCTCTTTCATCCCTACTGTGGCTCCCTGTCACCAGTCGGCTCCACAATTGATAGGGCTTTCTGTTAAGACAGGTAGAGGAAAAAGGACACCACACTAGGAGGAGACTCCGTAATGGTTGTGGGGAGCCAGACTTCCGGTCGGCAGAGGAAAAAAGACGCCATGCTAGGAGGAGACTCTATGGTGGGGGAACCGGACTTCCGGTCGGCAGAGGAAAAAAGACGCCGTGCTAAGAGGAGACTCTATGGTGGGAGAACCAGACTTCCAGTCAGATCCAGAATTGAATGGGGGGCTTCCAGTTAGGACCTTTGTGGCTCTTTGAGTGTTTAAGGTTGACGACCCCTGTCCTAGCTCATAGAAGGCATGGCCAAAAACCTCAATGCCACAGCCTCCTTCATTCAAAATTGGGACATTAATAGCATTTATGTGGATTCTGGCTGCTTGAGATCAAGGAAATAGACCTGGAAAAACAGAATGGAATTTCTCCATTGGGCTTTGCACAGATGCTCGGCTTTATGTATTTATTTTTGTAATTACTCTCTCCCTGGCTATTTCTTCTGCTCCTTCCTGTTTTCTAAGCGTATTCATGATCCTGTCAGCTATTTGGTATTTTATGTGGCTCTCCTTCGCATTGCATTTTCTCCCTGGGCTTGGTTCCCTCCCTCCCTGCCATTCAAAGACCAAATGCTTCCCTAAACTCCCCCCCACCTCCTGGGCCACCCCCTCTGCCTGCTTCTGTTAACACTTGGCGAGTCAAGCGAGCACCTAATGTGTTTTCTCAAAAAATAACGATTAAGCGAAACCAGGGTGTTTGCCTTTGAATGACAGCCAAGTATTTTTGTTTCATTAATACGTAATTTGCAATTAATTTACCAAGCCACTTTCTGAAAGAACATGACTGTGTCCTCGGCCCTTTTAAGTTAAATGGAAGGTAAGGGGGATTATTTGTTGCCCAAAAACTTAATCAAACCTAAGGAGACTCCAGATGAATCCCAGATTACTTCAACTTCTTGGTTTTATGGCCTCCCAGTGGAAATCCAGCTATTCCAGGGAAGCTTGCAAGGAAAACATGAGGAGGGTGGCATAGCATAGCATAGCATAGCATAGCATAGCATAGCATAGCATACAATGCAATGCAATGCAATGCAATGCAATGCAATGCAATGCAATGCAATGCAATGCAATACAATACAATACAATACAATACAATGCAGAATAGAATAGAACAGAACAGAATAGAATAGAATAACAGAGTTGGAAGGGACCTTGGAGGTCTTCTAATCCAACCCTCTGCCTAGGCAGGAAACCCTACACCATTTCAGACAAATGGCTATCCAACATCTTCTTAAAGACTTCCAGTGTTGGGGCATTCACAACTTCTGGAGGCAAGTTGTTCCAATGATTAATTGTTCTCACTGTCAGGAAATTTATCCTTAGGTCTAGGTTGCTTCTTTCCTTGATTAGTTTCCACCTATTGCTTCTTGTCCTACCCTCAGGTGCTTTGGAGAATACCTTGACTCCCTGTTCTTTGGGGCAATCCCTGAGATATTGGAACACTGCTATCATGTGTCCCCTAGTCCTTCTTTTCATTAAACGAGACATACCCAGTTCCAGCAACCGTTCTTTATATGTGTTAGATATTAGCATATATCGCTGTAAGTCTCCACTCAGGTCCGCCGCTAGGGCGGGAACTAGGGGTCGCTCTGGACGGGAGGTGTACCCGATCCCTATAAAAGGGGAGCTCTCAGACCACACGTCAAGCTGGATCACTATTACTACTAATAAAGAGCTGTTAAGTCACTACTTGTTCGGAGTCTGTTCTCTCGTTGCCCGAATCTAACAATATGTTTTACCTCCAGTCCCCTAATCATCTTTGTTGCTCTTCTCTGCACTCTTTCTAGAGTCTCCACATCTTTTCTACATTGTGACAACCAAAACTGGATGGAGTATTCCAAGTGTGGCCTTACCAAGGCATTATAAAGTGGTATTAACACTTCACGTCATCTTGATTCTATCCCTCTGTTGATGCAGCCTAGAA
>NC_138562.1:10402673-10480290 GCF_964273705.1 Natrix helvetica
ATAAAAGAACTCCAACTCTGTATAGAGTATTTTTTTTAAATTCTTGAGGAAGCAAGAGAACCTGTCAAGGTACCACATATTCATGCCAAAGGTTCTTTTTGGTTCCTTCCCTATATAGGTTCATTTGTTCTTTTTCTTTCTTTCTTTCTTTCTTTCTTTCTTTCTTTCTTTCTTTCTTTCTTTCTTTCTTTCTTTCTTTCTTTCTTTCTTTCTTTCTTTCTTGTCTGCCATCTATATCCAGACATTTATCTCCTGTCTGTCTCTGTTTATCTATCTATCATCTATCTATCATCTATCTATCATCTATCTATCTATCTATCTATCTATCTATCTATCTATCTATCTATCTATCTATCTATCTATCTATCTATCTCCTATCTATCTATTCATCCATCGTATCATCTATCTTTTTGTCTATGTCCATTATCTTATCTATCCATCCATCCATTCATACATCCAGCATCTACCTATCTGTCTGCCTGTCTATCATCTAGATATCCATCCATCCCACAACTATATAACTATTCCTCCATTACCTATCTGTCACCTGGAGGCTGGTCTAGAAGACCTGCAAGATCCCAGCATATTATAATTTATTCTGCCCTGCCCTGCCCTGCCCTGCCCTGCCCTATCCTATCCTATCTTATCCTATCCCATTCTTGTTCTATTATTCTATTCTGTCCTGTCCTGTCCTATCCCATCCCATCCTATTCTTGTTCTATTATTCTATTCTGTTCTGTTCTGTTCTGTTCTGTTCTATTCTGTCTTGTCCTATCCTATCCTATCCTATCCTATCCTATCCTATCCTATCCTATCCTATCCTTGTTCTATTATTCTATTCTATTCTATTCTGTCCTGTCCTATCCTATCCTATCCTTGTTCTATTATTCTGTTCTGTTCTGTCCTGTCCTGTCCTATCCTATCCTATCCTTGTTCTATTATTCTGTTCTGTTCTGTCCTGTCCTATCCTATCCTATCCTTGTTCTTTTATTCTGTTCTGTTCTGTCCTGTCCTATCCTATCCTTGTTCTATTATTCTATTCTGTCCTGTCCTGTCCTGTCCTGTCCTATCCTATCCTATCCTATCCTATCCTATCCTATCCTATCCTATCCTTGTTCTATTATTCTGTCCTGTCCTGTCCTGTCCTGTCCTGTCTTGTCCTGTCCTGTCCTGTCCTATCCTATCCAATCTCTTGTCTGGTTGTTGATGATCCAATATCATAAAAACATTCATCTGGATCTATTGGAGCGGGTTCCTGTTTTTCTTTCCTGAATTTGACTTCTTCAAAATGCAAACTGTGCTGTTTGTCAACAGAGGGAGCCCTTCAGGAAAAAAAAAATCTCATCAGACCCTCGAAGAGGAAGCCTTCATAAATATGAAAATGTAAAGATCTATATTGTCATTGCTCAGATTTGTTTGTGTTTCCCAGATCAGAGAGTAGGAAATTGACACCGGTTGTTCAAGAAATAGGGAAAGAAAGAGAGAAAGGGAAAGGTTTTTTAGGGGGGTATTATGGAATGGTATTATGGAATGCGAGGGATTTATTTGATCTGCATTGATACCTATAATAGAGACTTTCTCCTGATGGTCCAATAATGAATAACTCAATTCTCTTCCATTACCAGGTCCAGGGTGACTGTCAACATGGCCATTATGGCTTAATCAACAGGTGAGTTTTAAACAAACCATGACTTAGTGTGATGTCAAACATACGTATTTTGCGGACTAGAAGATGCTCTGGACTATAAGATGCACCTAACTTTTGGGGAGGAAAACAAGAAAAAAAATCTGCCTTTGCCTCCCAGCAATTTGCCTCCTTGCAGCAAACAGCAGACAGTCTAGTCAGCTTTAGCACAGTCTGATTTAGCATGAGCAGCTGATTGGCAGTTGGATCGGCCTCCTGCAATACCGCTGATCAGCTGTTCCAGGCTGGGGAATCTCCATCACCCATGGCGGTGGGGGATAGGTTGCAGCAGTGATCCCCGCCTCTTGGAATAGGATGAAAATGGGGTGCACGGAGGCCAAAAACGGGGTGCACGAAGGCCAAAAACAGGATGCACAAAGGCTGCAAATGGGTGTGCAGAGGTGGTAGGTGGCAATGGACGGCCATGGAGGCGACACCTGGCATTGAAAATCTTTAATTTTGGATGAATTGAATTTATAGAAATATCTTCTCTCTCCCTCTCTCTCTCTCCAAGAGAGAAGAATAGGAAGAGACAGAGACTGTCTCTGTCTCTACCTATTCTTCTCTCTCTTTCTATCTTTCCTTTTGCCAGTTAAAAATAATTCTCTGTTCAATCGTTGGTGGTAACTCTGATAGAATGAAATGCAGCAACGTTCGGAGTAAATTTACACCACCTACTCTGTCGTGCCATGTGTCAGTCGTATCCTGGACCTTTAAAATAAGTCCTTTTGAGGGAATCGCCATCTAATTTTTCGTTCTGAGAAAATCAAGAACAATTCTAGCTGTCTCCCTTTTTGATATCATTAGTTCTGCCAAAAAAAAAAAACCCCAACCCCTAACTTTCAGAGAGCTGAGATAAATTTCCTTGCAAATAACTCCGAGATTTTTTTTTAAGTTGTTTTCCCAAAACTCCTCAAGTTCCTAGCACTCATCACTTACTAATTGAAGCCTCTCTGGCAAAACCACTGATAAAGGAAGAGTACCGTCTCTCACCATCTGACTTATAAAAAAAAAAACCCTCCAAAAGTAGATTTCCTGTCTAGTGGTTCTCTTACAAACTTTGCAGTCAAAAAAACCCACAACCTTTCAGGAACTTAAGACATTAGACTGTGTTGCCTTAATGTTTTTTTTCCTCTGCTATGCAAATGTTACTGGTTTTGGTCGGATGTGTAAAATGATATTGGCAAAAGGTCCCCAGCTCAGCAGAGACCCACTGGAAGGGGGGATGCGACTATTTTAAGAAATGCCTCCTTTCCTTGAAAACAGAAATTGCTTTCATGGGAAGAACGTCTTTGCCATCCCTCATTGAAGCTGTACAAGTATTCTTTTCATAGAGGCTGTTGAATGTAGAAGGCTGAGATCCATAGGTGCAGGCATGTTCAACAGAAAAGCAAGATAACTCGTATTTTATAATTTTAGCTATCTTCCTTTACCTATTAGAATGAAGATTTAGGATTATTTCTGAGTATTATGGCTAGTGCTAGTCTTATTATTATTATTATTATTATTATTATTATTATTATTATTATTATTATTATTATTATTATTATTATTATTATTATTATTATTATTATGTTAATCTTTGGTGAGATTCACAGCCTTTGGGGCTGGTTGGTAGCTCAACAGCTTGAGTCCTAACCAAGGACATAGGAACTGTTAAGGTAACATCGGAGGATATTAGTTGTTCCAAGTAGGGTGTTTTTTTGTAGAGTCAGAATGTTCAAGTCAGGTAAATTTAGAATTTCCAAATAGCGAGGTAGCCCTTTAGGTATTGCTCCAAGGGCTCCAATTACAATTGGGACAATACATGATTTCTTTTTCCACAGACGCTCAACCTCAATTTGCAAGTCCCGGTATTTTGTGATTTTTTCTTGCTGTTTATCTTCAATTCATGCATCACCAGGTATTGCAATGTCAATGAACCATACTTTTTTCTTTTCAATTATTGTTATGTCAGGTGTGTTGTAGGCCAAGTGCCTGTCAGTCTGGATTCTGAAGTCCCCCAAGATCTTGCCTTTCTCATTCTCTAAAACCTTCTCAACCTGATGGTCCCAATGGTTTTTGCTGTACTCAAATCCAAACTTTTGGCACAATTTCCAGTCAATAATCTTAGCAACGTGGTCATGGCATTGTAGGTAGTCAGTTTGTAAAATTTTGCTGCACCCGCTGATCAAGTGGTCGACTGTCTCATCTTTCTCATTACAGAGGCGACATTTGCTGTTGGTGGTAACATGTTGAATTTTTGCCTTCATGCAGTTTGTGGCTGAGGCTTGTTCTTGAGCTGCCAAAATAAAGCCTTCTGTTTCTTTTTTCAGTACTCCTGATCTTAACCAGTTCCAAGTTAGCTTTTGGTCAGCTTTGCCTTCAATACTTTTCAAGTATTGGCCATGCATAGCTTTGCTTTTCCAATGTTCAGCTCACTTCTCAATTACTTCTTTATTATTATTATTGTTGTTGTTGTTGTATTATTATTATTTCTTTTATTCATTAAACATGAAACTCAGTGAACTGAACATTTAAAGATATGTCACAAATACCATTGACTGGCGCCAATGATTGATATGGGTTGCTGCCAGCATCCTAGGTATCAACCAAGTATCTTCTTAAAGTGTATGTCCTTGGAGGTCACTTGAGTCGTGCAAAAATGTGTGGAGCCTTCTTGGAATTGTTAAAAGGACTTTGTCATAGATTGGAGATAGATGATGTCGTATCCCTCCCCGTCTATGGTGGGCATTTTACATTGTTGTGTATATAATAACAATAACAGAATAATAGAGTTGGAAGAGACTTTGGAGGTCTTGTAGTCCAATCTCCTGCACAGGCAAGAAACCCTATACCATACAGTCTATAATATATAACCTCAGAACTCATGCTTGTATGTTTTTACCTCTAGGACTTTAAGTAAGTTAATTGGTTTTAAAAACGCATGATTTAAGCTTTGCGGTTGGTAGTAATTTCCACAAATACAATTTGTTACGATCACTTCTTCTGATCTATCCAGGGTAATCATTTTCAAAAAGAATGGATGTGTTAAAACAATGATAATGAAATGAAATGACTGGTAAAACAAAAAATAAAAACTTGAATGACAAGGCTACCACAAAAATATCTGCCACAGTTGGTCTTCTTCCAAACCAACTACAGAAGCTAATTTTCTCATGGCATAGAAAACATCTCGTATGAAACAGTCCTCTGGGTATAGGAAGCAGAAGGAGTTGTTTTCTCTAAAATATCCCAGGAGGAGGCAGAATGTAGCACTAAATATTGAATTTCACTTTTTCTTTCTTCCGTTTCCTGTTTCCCCCCTCCTTTTTAATTCACAATAAACAGGGCTGTTGAAACAGGAAGTTAATTTTTTTTCACCAAGAGATCAAAGCCTACATCAGATACACCAGATTAGAAAAAGCACAGAATCTATTAGTGCAGGAAGGCAATTTGTTTATTTTTATTTATTTATTTATTTATCTATCTATTTATTTATTTATTTTGCCAACATGTACAAGGTAACAGGTATTAGCATAGACATGGACATTATTGCATGAAATTGGTACAAACAGATGGATATAAATAAGTATAACATGGCCATAAACACATAAAATGAATACATATCAATGGGGACAGTAGGACAGGGACGGTAGGCTTATGCACGTCCCCTTAGGGACCTCTAAGGTGAGGTCCATGGTGACAGTTTAAGGTTAAAGAGATGAGGGTTTGAGGAACTAACAACGGAATCAGGTAGAGTGTTCCAGGCATTGAACACTTTATTGCTGAAGTCATAATCTGTTAGGTGTTCACCAAATTTCTTCTTTCAATTTCTCCATAGGACCTTTCAAAGGGTCTAATCTTTCACCAAAGAGATTTCAACAGTAGAGCAGATGGTGTTCTTCTAAGGGTCCTGATTTGAATTGTCCCTTTCATCTCCAAAAGGGCTATTGTAGATTTGGATTGTGTGTTCTGACCTAGGCTTCCCAAGATCATAAAGCAGACTCCTCGTCCCGATAAAACCTCTTTTATTTAGGTTAAAGGGAATTCCTCTCCAGCAAAGTCCCGGCTAACAGTCTTTCAAGAGATTTCACAACTACAGATCTTTATCAGGCTTGGAGAGCTGCCAGGCTGATATCTTCCAAACGCCACTCTGTAGCACACAATAATTGGCAAGAAGTCAGGTGAGAAGGAATGGAAAGTTTCCCTTCCACCTTCGATTGAGGTGCGGACCGTCGCCCCTCCTTGTTAGCATATCTCCAGATAAGAAACAAAAATAAGACCCGAGAACATGTTCTAATGAAAACAAAATTTAATATGGAAATAAAAATAAACAAATCTGTCTAATTGTTACATTTTGTCAAGAGCAACTGTCGCCCACCTTCTTGGCAGACGAACAGAAGATCAAAAGTCTCTGGAATGTGTGAGCAGGCGCAGTACATCACTTGCTGATAAGGCCTATGACCTGCGCAGTAATATCTCAGCACAGCTAGCAAACAATTAACGCAGTGACATCAGGAACATATCTTCACCCTAATGAGTTGAGCTAATTGTCTCCTGTAAACTCCACTCCCCTTTCGCTCCTCTTTATTCCCTATGGGAGGGGCCGTTCACCATCCACCTGTGCCTTTACTCCTGAGTTGATACTTGTTCCTTAGCTGTTCCCTTCTTCTGGCAGCTCTGCGCATGCGCACATCGGGAACATGCTCCAGCTGTTCTTCTGCCCCACTTATATCTGACTCTGAAGGCAGCTGATAACTGTCAGGCGGCTCTGGCCCCATCTCTGCCTCCAATGAAGAGCACTCATCAGAGCCTTCCCCAGCCTCCAGGACCGGCCCATGTTCCTCCCAAACCTCCTCACTGTCTGAGTCTGCCATCAGCTCTGCTGGCCATTGGCGGGCCACAACATTGTGTGCCAAATGGAGAATCCAACAGGTTCAAGGAATTCTAGCGTGTTTCCCTAAATAGATCTACAGCAAGAGTCATCAACTCAACAGTTGGACTGTCTCTGGCTCATAGCTTCATTCCTGAAATCCTTCAAGAACCTGCTGCTGAAAATTGAACAAGATAACATTCAATATCAGCCTGGTTAAAATAAATCAATTTAAGTTCATAAAGATATAACATTACTAAAAGAAATATATCCCCCAATGCAGAAAGAAATGAATCAAAGATTTTGGTTCTATAAGGTAAAAGTAAAGGTTCCCCTTGCACATATGTGCTAGTCATTCCAAACTCTAGGGGGCAGTGCTCATCTCCGTTTCAAAGCTGAAGAGCCAGCACTATCCGAAGACGTCTCCATAGTCATGTGGCCGGCATGACTAAATGCCAAAGGCACACAAAATGCTATTATCTTCCCACCAAAGGTGGTCCCTATTTGTCTACTTGCATTTTTATGTGCTTTCGAACTGCTAGGTTGGAAGAAGTAATGGGAGCTCACTCCATTACACGGCACTAGGGATTTGAACCACTGAACAGCTGAACAAACTCAGCATCTTAGCCACTGAGCCACCGTGTCCATATTGGTTCTATCTATCTATCTATCTATCTATCTATCTATCTATCTATCTATCTATCTATCTATCTATCTATCTATCTATCTATCATCTATCTATCATCTATCATCTATCTATCTATCTATCATCTATCTATCTATCTATTATCTATCTATCTATCTATCTATCTATCTATCTATCTATCTATCTATCTATCATCTATCATCTATCTATCTATCTACCATCTATCTATCTATCTATGTCTAAACACACTCCTGATGATGTGACTATTTTATTTTGTTTTATGACAGGTTTTATAACAATTTGATTTTGGGTCTAACTAGGTGATATACCTTTTCGATAGCTCACTTCCTCACCTTGTTTAGCTTGATAAAGTATTGTGTATTGTTTTAGTTGCATTGGTTATTTAGTGTCTTTTTAGTTCTGTGGGTTGCATTGATTGGTCATTAACTGCAATAAAAACTAGGCATTCCTACCACATCTTTCTAGTTCTCTTTTTCGTTTATAAGTACATCTTCCCAGCACAATTACGTTGCACAGTCCTGTGCTACTCTGTTTTTATTTTTATTCTTTTAAGGCACAGCAGGGATTGGAGACAAGATGGAAAGCTTTAAAAATTATGCTCATCGTGGAGAAAAATGGATGCCCTTCTCTTCCCCTCCCCCTCATACGATACTAATATCCGAAATCGCTCGCTGAAATAGATTTATAATAGGTTGGGGAGAGAATAATCTGCAACTAATTTATTATTATGGAATTTTCTGTTCCAAAAATGCATTGTCTTGGATGAAGATCCAGGGCAATGAGGCCAATTGGTGAAAAACAGAGCAGCTGTTAGTGCAAGCTAAAAAAAGAATGTGTGGCATCCAAAGAAATCCCACTGAACTCCTGCTGCTGAAAACTGGGACAGCGAGAGAGGAGGGCAATCGGCCAGTGGACATTCCATAAACATCTTCAGGACCTGATGAACCTCTGGGAGGACATCCCGGAGTTGACAAATCGATCTTGGCCCTAATCCAACCGACGTGCCCTTGTGCTTCGATGTTTGTATTGCGATTCTGCTACTCAACTCAGTTAGCCCAGCTTTACAACCGACTGCTCAATGAGATTTGGATTGTGAACGGGTGAAACGATGGCGCCAAGCTGTTGAAACTGTCACACAAACCGCTGTGCTTTGGTCTAGCTCTCCGCGTGTCGTCCAGGGTTGCCGCGCCAAATCTGACTGTGTCTCATCCAGAGAAGTTCAGGAACAATTGTTGGGTGCATATTCTGCTTCAGTTACGCTCCTTTGTCTTTTAATTTTATTGCATTGTATTTTATTTAATTCGTCAAACATGTATTAGATACAATACAATACAATACAATAGGAGAGTTGGAAGGGACCTTGGAGGTCTTCTAGTCCAACCCCCTGCCTAGGCAGGAAACCCTATACCATTTCAGGCAAATGGCTATCCAACATCTTCTTAAAGACTTCCAGTGTTGGGGCATTCACAACTTCTGGAGGCAAGCTGTTCCACTGATTAATTGTTCTAACTGTCAGGAAATTTCTCCTCAGTTCTAAGTTGCTTCTCTCCTTGATTAGTTTCCACCCATTGCTTCTTGTTCTACCCTCAGGTGCCTTGGAGAATAGTTTGACTCCCTCTTCTTTGTGGCAGCCCCTGAGATATTGGAACACTGCTATCATGTCTCCCCTAGTCCTTCTTTTCATCAAACTAGACATACCCAGTTCCTGCAACCGTTCTTCATATGTTTTAGCCTCCAGTCCCCTAATCCTCTTTGTTGCTCTTCTCTGCACTCTTTCTAGAGTCTCCACATCTTTTTTACATCGTGGCGACCAGAACTGAATGCAGTATTCCAAGTGTGGCCTCACCAAGGCATTAGAAAGCGGCATCAACATACAGATAATAATAAAATAATAATAAATTTGGATTTATTAGCCGCTCCCTTTCCGGGCAGGACTCGGGGCGGCGTACACTAAGACATATATAAACATACATATATACAAAGACATACATGCACGGAGGAGGTAATAGATTAAAACATTAAGACAAATTAAAACCATTAACATGCCCCGTCTAATAAAAAATCCAATATACAATAAAAATTTTAAAATTTTAAAAAGACAGTCAGGAGGAATATGAAAAGATTACGGTTGAGCCAGGCCGGATGATTGAAAGAGGTGGGTCTTCAACTGTACACGGAAGGAGCGGAGATCGGAAATAATCCTGATGTCACGGGGGAGGTCATTCCACAGGGCTGGGCCCATCACAGAGAAGGCTCTGCTCCTGGATGTCGCCCCCCGACACTGTTTGGCGGACGGCACCCGGAGAAGTCCCTCTCTGTGTGAGCGAATTGGTCGTAGGGATGTGTGGGGCAGGATGCGATCCTGCATGTAACTAGGTCCTATGCCATGAAGCGCTTTAAAGATCATAATCAAAACCTTGAAACGCACTCGGTAGACCACAGGAAGCCAGTGCAGCTCGCGCAGGAGAGGTGTTACAGGGGAGTATCTAGACCTCCCCATAATCACCCGCGCGGCCGCGTTCTGGACCAACTGTAGTCTCCGAGTGCATCTCAAGGGAAGCCCCATGTAGAGAGCATTGCAGTAGTCCAGGCGAGACGTCACTAGCGCATGGGTGACTGTGCGTAGGGCATCCCGGTCCAATAAGGGGCGCAATTGGCGCATCAGGCGGACCTGATGGAACGCCCCCCTAGCCACGGCTGTTACATGGTCATCCATGGACAGCCGGGCATCTAGGAGGACGCCCAAATTGCGCACCTGTTCCATGGGGGCTAGTTGCACGCCCCCGATGGCCAGAGATGGAAGCAACTGGTTGAACCGGGAGGCCGGAAGCCACAGCCACTCCGTCTTGGAAGGGTTGAGTTTTAGTCGGTTGCCATCCATCCAGACCCGTACGTTGCCATCCATACATACCATATTTTCCGGAGTATAAGACGCACCCTTTTCCCTCAAAAAAAGGGTGAAAATCTGGGTGCACCTTATACATTGAATGCAGCATTTTTGGTCTGATGAACCCTCACCACCTTTGCAAAAATGGCCGTGCATAGCCTTTAGGAGGCTTCCAGAGTGCTTCTTGTGGCTGGGGAGGGCAAAAACGAGCAAAAAAGGGCTGGTTTTTGTTCATTTTCACACACACACAGCACCCAGGAACACTCTACAAGCCTTCTAAAGAATATGCAGGCCCCTTTTTTTGACAAAAAATGGGCCCATTGTCACAAAAAACAGACTGTTTTTGGGACGTCTGCAGAGTGTAAAAACTTTATTTTTAATTTGCCTCTTCCAAATCTTGGTGCATCTTATACTCCGGTATGTCTTATACTCTGAAAAATATGGTAAGTATAAACATGATTTTGAATACATGAAACGGATATGAATAAAAAGGGACATTAGGACAGGGACGGTAGGTCCATTGGTGCGCTTATGCAGGAAGGGGGTGAGGTCGACAGTTGCTGGAAAGGAAATGGGTTTTGATTATTTTCTCTCCTCCCCCTCCCTCCCCCCTGGAGAATATTTTGAGAAAATTCATTTTGAGTCACCTCGAGCTATTTTGTGTCGCCTCAGCAAGTTGGGTGGCATCGCGGTTAAATAAATAAAGGAACAATGAATAAATACAATTCTCATGGCTGAGGTGCAGGTTCTTGTACCTTTCATGGCATTTACCGGAGTGACAACTCCTGTTTTGCTGTCATGCATCCACCTTGCAAATTGCCTGCAGATATTTTGGCTTCCTCCTATGCTTTAAAAAAAAAAAAAAAAACAAGGAGCATTTCCTTCATCAGGAACGGTGGACAGAGAGGCAGGAATGCAGACTAAATGATGATTAGAGGTTTAACCAGAGATCCAGGAAGATCTCCAAATTAGGATTGAGTAGCTAATAAATGAAAATAAATAAAATCACTTCCGCCTCATCTACTTCAAAGGATACTTTGAAACATCGACAACAGATATTCTCAAGAAATGATAAAGCACCTCGGAAAAGATGCAGAAATCTTATGGGAAGGTGGATTTACAGAACAGAATACAGAATAACAGAGGTCTTCTAGTCCAGCCCCTCCTGCTCAGGCAGGAGACCCTGTGCCATTTCAGACAAATGGTTGTCCAGTCCCTCTTCAAAGCCTCCAGGGATGGAGTACCCACAATTTCTGAAAGTAAGCCTTGATTAATTGATGTCAGGAATTTCTCCTTAATTCTAGGTTTGATATCTCCTTGATAGGTTTTCATCCATTGCTTCTTGTCCTGCCTTCAGGTACTTGGGAGAGTATATATGTTGAGATATGGAGACAGAGAGAGAGAGACAGAGAGAGACAGAGAGAGAGACAGAGAGAGAGAGACAGAGAGAGACAGAGACAGAAAAAGAGACAGAGAGAGAGACAGACAGAGAGAGAGACAGGGAGAGAGAGACAGAGAGAGAGACAGAGAGAGAGACAGAGAGAGAGACAGAGACAGAGAGAGACAGACAGAGAGAGACAGAGAGGGACAGAGAGAGACAAAGACAGAGAGACAGAGACAGAGAGATTTAAAATTATAGCATATTATAGTACAAACATAGTATTACTTCAGTCCAAGTTTGAGGCATCGATTGCGCATAGCAGTTGGCATTTCAGGATAGTAAACCGACATTTAACAGGTGTCCATGGAAGTGCATGCAAAGATAGTCAGAATTTAGTACTTATAGCTGACTAATGTGACAAGGTTTTCCTAACAGTAAATTTTCCTTTTCTCTTTCTTTTTTCCTTTTTCTTCTGTCTTTTCTTTTCCCTTTTCATTATCTTCCTTCCGCCGCCCCCCTCTCTCTCCAGCCCCCCTCACCCTCATCTGCTTCAGTGTTTGCAAGTCACGGCTGGGAATTAGGGGGTTGGGTGGGAACCAGGTTCTCCTCTGACAAAACAGGCGCATGACTGCACATAGTTCCTGAGGCCGAAGCACGGAGAGGAAATAAAACTTGTTCCTGGAAGTTTCTGAATGGTCAGATTTATTGGCTGCTTGCAACATGCTACCTGGCCACAGCTGGCATGCTCAGAGAGCCGACAAAATCTCATTAGACACCCTGTTTTCTATAGAAGTGGCCCCCGTTTTAAGAATAGAATTACGTAGAGGCACAGACGCAAATGATGGAAAAAAGAAAAATGGAAGATATGTACTACAGTATCTTCATAATATACAAATAGGAGTTCTCTAATAGCTTGCCGCATAACAGAGTGAGCTCCCGTTACTTGTCCCAGCTTCTGCCAACCTAAAAGTTCGAAAGCAGGTAAAAATGCAAGTAGAAAAATAGGTACCACCTTTGGTAGGAAGGTAACAGTGTTCCATGCGTCTTCGGCATTTAGTCATGCCGGCCACATGACCACGGAGACGTCTTCGGACAGCGCTGGTTCTTCGGCTTTGAAATGGAGTGAGCACCGCCCCCTAGAGTCAGGAACGGCTAGCACATATGTGCGAGGGGAATCTTTACCTTAGTTTCTTGGAGGAAGGACTGAGAAAGAAGCAGTACAGTTAGTCCTTGTGTTAGTCCAAAAATTCTGTGGTTATTGGAGGCATATTTTAAGTGAGTTTTGCCCCATTTTTTAATAAAAGTTTTTTTTTTAATTTTCAAAACAAACACGACACATCCTTCTTTACATACTGTAGAAAGTGTATCAGTTGGTTATAAAAAAAAGCTTACGTGCATCTCTTTCACATTCTTGCCCCATTTCGTGGCTTTTCTTGCCACGGTTGTTAAGTGAATCACTGCACTTGTTAAGTTAGCAACACGGTTGTTAAGTGACTCTGGCTTCCCCGTTGTCAAAAGGTCGCAAAACGGGATCACATGTCCTTCGGACACCACAACGGTCAAAAGCACAAACCAGTTTCCAAGCGTCTGAATTTTGATCACCTGAGCATGGAGATGCTACTCAGGTCGTAAGTGTGAAAAGGGGTCATCCATTCACTTTTTTCAGTGCCGTTGCAACTTTGAAGGGTCACTAAATAACTGTTGTACATCAAGGAGTGCTTGTATATCCTCGTATCCCTCCACATAAGAAAGAGATTTAAAAAGGAAAAAAAAGGAAGGACCTCCGGATGGATTAAAGAAGATGAACAATGAAGGAAGGAGAATCGCACACTGGAAGACCTCCCACCCCAGAAGCTCGGGAGGGCTGCTGATTTCACACACAACTGGCTAACCTTTCACAGCTGGATTTCTGCAAGAACAAAGTCCGCCTCAATTCTACCCCCAACGGCAGGCCAAACACACCATGCCGAGCTTAATCCAAAGTGTAACCATATGAAAGAAGCCCAAATTGGCTTTTTGAGTGCTGGGTCAACCCTCCAGTATGGGGGGGGGGGGGGCAAAACTGGAGTCTTTTTTTTCCATTCATTTGCAGCCCCAGAATCCAACTGTATCGTCAAGCTTCATTTTTCTAAGACTGGAAACATGAAAATCATTGGGTAGCTCTCAGATAAATAACAGAATATCAAAAATTTTGATAGAGCTTAGGATAACAGGGGGGGGGGAGCAGGGATGGGTTTCTGTCACCATTACTGCCAGTTCGGTGTGCGCTTGTGCCTGACGTGTGCAGTGGCCTCTAAATAGGCCTGCGCCTGCGCAGAACATTAAACATGTTTTAAAAAGATGTCGCAATGACCAGGGAACCGGTTCAGGGGCGTGGTGAGCATGCCGTCCCTACCGGTTTGATGACCGGTGCGAATGGGTAGGAGCCCACCACTGGCTGGAAAGGACCTTGGAGATCTTCTAGTCTAACCCCCTGCTCAAGCAGAAGATGCTATACTATTCTGGACAAATGGCTCTTGAGTCTCTTCTTGAAATCCTCCAGTGTTGGAGCGTTCCCGACTTCTGGTTCCACTGATTAATTGTTCTCGCTGTCAGGAAAATTTCTCCTTAGTTCGTGGTTGGATCTCTCTTTAATCTTAAAATATTTAAGGACAACCTTTATACCCAATAAATCTCCAAGGGCACAATGGAAAATCCTGAGCTGATGTAGCCCCACCCATAGGTCTTCTGCATCATTCCAACAGACATGCTCCTTGGATGTTCCTTTTACACAGAGATTAGGAAAAAACATAGTCGGCCAATAACTGCTAGGTATCTGATACCACCTATCTTCAGTGGCTGCTTAAGGATGAACAGTCCATAACTACAGCGCAGGTGGCCAGATTCTGCACAGCAGCACTGGGGATTCATCGCAAACACTTCTCCACCCTAGTTATGTTCTATAACAAATGTTGCAAACCCTTTGCACTGCTTAGTCTTTTCCCTTGTAGTGTTGAACCTACAATAAGCCACACGGTTTATGGATTATAATTGTAGTATAGTTAGACCATGTAGAACTGACAAACTGGATGTTATTATAGACTAGCCAATAACCCGGCGTTGCCCGGGTATTTATTTATAGGAGGAAAATGCCTGGACCAAACGTAATTTCTAATGTTGGATTTTCCCCCTTACCAGAGGGAGCCTCCTTGTGGAGTACTGTGAGACCGTTATCATGGGAACTCCACTGTGCTGTACAGTAGAAGCCTTTTATGGCAGTACAGTAGAAGCATTTTAAAGCACAATAGGCTGTATCTTAACAGAGCACCACCAGTTAGGGGAGTCTTACTCCCACAGTATTTGTTTTCAGAGAGTAAGTCATCTGTGTTAAGAGTGTAATAAATAGATAATTGATTGCATCATCCCACCCAGGGCAGACCATAATACCTGAGACTGTTTAATGGTTGAAAAGCCATTTCTCTTAATGGTCATTCACCTTGCCTCATTTGAATAACCCTTGAGGTTGTATTCTTTCAGACCTCAACAGATGCTGTAAACGTCAGAAGAGAAATGCTCCTTTGAGTCTCTTTAGGTTTTGCCAGGCACAATGATTCTACATTTATGCCTTTCTATGCTTCCCAATTAGTATAATAGAGCAACTTTGGCATCTTTAAGATGCCTGGTCTTCAATTCCCAGAATTCCCCAGCTTAAATCACTAAGACTGTTTAAATCTGGGTGTTTGTTGGGCCCAGCCTTGCAAGGCTGGCAAGACACAAAATGACACCTGATTGGCTATTGGTGATTTGCATACGTTAGTTGTGATTTGCACAAATGGGAACAGCTAAAAACAGAACTGCAATTATTCCCTCCTACCATTGCTAATTGAAAGTAACTGCTGTAACCAAAGGACAAGGAGAAATTAATTTCTACTGAATGGCTGCATCCCTGGGAATTCTGAAGCCCAGTCATGCAGGAGTGTGATCAGGGCAACTGGATAATCCACGTTGCAATGTTGTTATAGCAGCTTGAATTATTTTACCCATGTATCTCAAAATTATCATGGTCCTTCACATCTTCTTCTCTCCAAGGTTTTTCTTTAGCTGGAGCTTTATGGATTGAACCTAAGATGTTCCTCATGCCAACCATTAGCTTGGCTACTTAATCATGGCTCTTCTTTGATGTTCAGCTTCCTCTTCTGGTTGAAACAGGAGTATGACACCAGACATGGGCAAACCTGTGGTTGGTTTTTTTTTCATTCTTCTAAACAGCTTAAGGGACGTGGTGGCTCAGGGGCTAAGATGCTGAGCTTGTCGATCAGAAAGGTCGGCAGTTTGGCAGTTCAAATCCCCAGTGCCGCTTAATGGAGTGAGTGCCCGTTACTTGTCCCAGCTTCTGCCAACCTAGCAGTTCGAAAGCAGGTAAAAATGCAAGTAGAAAAATAGGAACCACCTTTGGTGGGAAGGTAACAGCGTTCCGTGCACCTTCAGCGTTGAATCATGCCGGCCACATGACTATGGAGACATCTTCAGATAGCGCTGGCTCTTTGTCTTTGAAATGTTGATGAGCACTGCCCCCTAGAGTTGGGAACGATTAGCACATATGTGCGAGGGGAACCTTTACCTTTAAACAGCTTAAATCTTAAATTTTCATCCTGCTCATGTAGAAACATACTTGTTTGGACAAGTTCTTTTCAAGAACAAAATTCATCATTGGGAATGCTCCACTATGGCTTGTAAATGCATCACTCAGATTGTTATGAAGAAGAAAGTAACTTCAGCAAGGGAGACAATTTGAGCTAATGGTGAAGACACCAAGCTATAATCCAGAAGACAGCGAGTTCTAGCCCCATCTTAAGCATGAAAGCCAGTTGGGCCACATTGGATCAATCACCAGGAGACGGTGAATTCCAAGCCATGAAATTCCATGAAAGCTGGCTCTGTAACATTGGGACAATCACTCAGTTATCCTGGGAGTTCTAGTCCCAATTTAGGCATGAAAGCTACCTGGATGACTTTGGGCCAGTCACTCTCTCTCAGCCTACAATATCAGGTGGGGTGAGAAGCTGAATTGCAACTAATGAATTGATACTTTGTGGACCCCCCTCGCCCAAAAGCAGATCCTGCTCTTGCGAGAAAAACTCTAGGAAGAAAAAAATGATTTCAATAAGGGACCCAGAATATCTAGGACATGCTAAACAACCTGATGTTCTGCATTCCAAAACGTAAGATGGCATGAGATAGCCAATTCTTGTTCCATGGCACTCATCTACTCTTTTAGGATAGGGAGGGAGGGAGGGAGGCTGCATTTGCCTTTATCACAAGAGTGTTTTTTTTTAATATGGACCCACTACAGTCACAAAAAAATGAAGTTTCATCCTCGAGGGTTTCACCCACTAAAATTTTAATCATAGGACACATGACTAAGAGAAGAACTTGGAGAAAGATGAAAAAGAAAGAAAATGAGGGACATGGAACTAAGACCAGGAATGCAGGAAAATGCATCCAGACTTGTATACAGCCTGCTTTCAGTGGGAATGAAAAGTCATTACTCTAGCTATGTGCTGCCCATTTTTCAATTCTGCCCACAATCCTTCTTACATGTCCAATGAAAAATGCCAAAAGGAAATGATTTTATCCTCTGCTCTAAATACCCACAAAAACCTGCTGATAGGACCAGATAATCAGCACCATGGACAGAGTCAGAAGGTCTTCCCCATTTCCACCATTTTCCATTCCTTTTTCAACACCAGCATTCTAGTTTACCATCACTCTCCCAGGATCCTAAACCCTAAAAAGAGGACATAAACAGAGACACGGCTAGTGTGTGTGTGTGTGTTGGAAGGGACGCTTAATGCTCAAATAGCAGTTCGCGCAAGACAGTAACTCCCAAGATTCAATTGTATATAATGCAAACAAACCACAGATGGTCCCATCTTCTTTTCAATCTCTATTTTTAAACAGACCAACCTTATTTGCCATTCACAGGCTAATCTGCAGATTAGGAGGCAGAGGTTTTTTTTTTAAATAAATGAATAAATAAAGAGTTTGGAGAAATAAAATGCATCCCTTGTTTTAAAATGGGTGAATTTTCACATACAGTTTTTTTCAAATGGAAATAAAATGATTTGATGATTTGAAAATCAGACTGTCTGAAATTATAGATGAACATACATGAAACCAAGATGGGACAGAAACAGTTTGTCGTGTTTCTCTGCCTAATACAGATAGACACACTTGTATGCTTTCCACGTTTGTAGAAAGTCATAATACATATGTGGCTAATGTTTTGATCTTCAGGGAGAGTGGAAAGAGGAGGGAGGGGGGAAGAGAGGGAGGAAAGAAGGAGATGGGGATGGAGAGAGAGAGAGAGAGAGAGAGAGAGAGAGAACAATCTGAGCAAAAACTTCATTACCCTTAATAAACATACTCTAGCACATTGCCTGCTATGCTATGAAGTTACCATAAATCACATTGCCTGCTCGACATGTGTCAAAATAAGAGCACATAATACAAAACAGGAGAAAATATTTCTAGTGCCATGCATTCATTTGTTTTTTTTTCTGCATGCCTTTGAGTTATGTTATATACCTGTACTGATGGATCTTAACTGCACAATAAATGGCTGCCCATTAGAAGCAGACGTTGGGTTGAAGGAACCTCCAGACATGTAGCCCAGCCAATGGAGAACTTTGTGCTGTGCAGAGAAGGGGTGTTCTATCTATGGGGTGCAGATGAGAGAGGACTGGACAGACGATGGCACCAAAACTGGACAAATGAGTTGGGCTTGAATGCTTAAAAGATGTAGGACCCTTCACCAGTGATAAAGCAAATCCTATTGTTGAATTAGGGATGGGGTGGCTCAGTGGCTAAGATGCTGAGCTTGTCAATCAGAAGGGATGGAAGTTCTGCGGTTCAAATCCCTAGTGCCATGTAACGGAGTGAGCTTCTGTTACTTGTCCCAGCTTCTGCCAATCTAGCAGTTTGAAAGCATGTAAAAATGCAAGTAGAAAAATAGGGACCACCTTTGGTGGGAAGGTAACAGGGTTCCATGCGCCTTTGCTATTGAGTCATGCCGGCCACATGACTACGGAGATGTCTTCGGACAGCGCTGGCTCTTCAGCTTTGAAACGGAGATGAGCACTGCCCCCTAGAGTCGAGAATGACGAGCACATATGTGCGAGGGGAACCTTTACCTTAGTTTCCTGGGGGAAGGACTGAGACAGAAAGAAGCAGTACAGTTAGCCCTCGGGTTACGGCCTCAATTGACTCCAAAAATTCTGTGGTTATTGGAGGCATATATTAAGTGAGTTTTGCCCCATTTTGTGTCTTTTCTTGCCATGGTTGTTAAGTGAATCACCCCAGTTGTTAAGTTAGCAACATTACCTTACTGTTGAATTATAGGATGTGATGGGAACATTTTGATAACCTCCATAGTTGTTATTTCTAGGAAAAAGGAAGAATGGCGATAAAATTATAGTGGGCTCTACATTCTGTTTATTTCTGCCTCTATTTTTCCCTCGTATCCTCAACAATAAAAAATGAAGTTTTTGCTCTTGCATAGAGAGGAGGGAGTGAGAGATTACAATAAAAAGCCTTTCCCAAATTGATTGCAAACGACCCCTTGAAACTTTGCCCTTTAACCTTTTAATCTTTCCTTGGCCAAAGCTTTCTTACAGCCCCCACATCCATGGACCTTGCCAGGAACAATTCAGATAAACTATCCATCCTAACTCTGGGAATAAAGCCCTTTAAAAAGGGCATGCTGATTCTCTCTACACACCCAACAATCACAACCTCTCATATATATATATGTTGTATTTGTGCTGATAAATAAATAAAGGGTGACTAGTATAGATCTATTTCAAGCTATTTAGCTCTCATCAGCTAGCCATCAGCTAGCCATACCCTTACTGGGATTTGAACCTAGTCTCCCTTTATTTATTTATCAGCACAAATACAACACAAACATAGCAAAGGCAACATTAAAAATAAAAATATGGTTTTCTGCCTGGGTAGTCTTCAGTAATGAACTGAAGGACAGAAAGGGGGAGTAGTGAGCTCCCTCCCATATTTGGGCATACCAGGGGTTGTAACACAAATAAACACACACACACACACACACACACACATATATATGTGTGTGTGTGTGTGTGTGTGTGTGTAGGTAGGTAGGTAGGTAGGTAGGTAGGTAGGGGTGTGTGTGTGTGTGTGTGTGTGTATGTATGTATGTATGTATGTATATGTATATATATGTATGTATATATATATGTGTGTGTGTGTGTATGTGTATATATATATATATATATATATATATATATATATATATATATATATATATATATATATATATATATATATATATATATATATATATATATATATATATATATATATATATATATATATATATGCTGGTTTTGTTGTATTCGGGTCTTTTCCCGTGTAGGATTGTAGGACCCGAATACAACAAAACCAGCATACCTACACCCATGAAAATCTACGAAAACAAATGTATGTATGTATGTATGTATGTATGTATGTATGTATGTATGTATTTGTGTTACAATCCCTGGTATGTACGTACGTACATACATACATACATACATACATACATACATACATACATACATATACACATACATACAGACGGAGAGGGGGTTAGAAAAACTGGTTTCAACAAGCATCCACCCTAGTCTGCTTTATGGGAGCCCTGGAGAAAAACTCCCTTCAGATGCTTAGCCCAACAGCATAAATTTGATCTCGCAATTAGTATTCAACCCAGCATTCTGGATAGAAACCAATGCTGCAGCCAAGAAGTGGTTTAAAACCCATAAATCATAGATCAATGACAGAACTCTAAGCACTGGATAGATTACAAAAGTAAGCTTTAGTTAAAAATAGATTAACCATTTCCCTGCAGGAATTTGCTTCCCTTTTTTAAAAAAAAAGAAAAAGAAAGGAAGGAAGGAAACAAAAACCTTCACACAGTGTTAAGGAAAAACCTGATCCAAGGACTCCTTGAGCCTCTCTAATATATGCATGCGGTAGATTAATAGCCTTTTTTCCTTGACATTTAACATTCTGGTTAAAGAAATGTTGCACCGTGTGATTTGAGGGGGAAATAATAGACACCATGGAGATTTTTTTATTATTATTATTATTTTCTTCTTCTTTTTTTCTTTCTATCAAAGCAAGCCATAAATCAGCTGCAAATATAATGCGTTCCAACAACAGTGGTAGCGTTGGAGCGATTACAATAGAAATGCATGATTTATTTTATTTTCATGTATGTGGTTTGGGTTAGAATTGTTCAAATAGGGCCCTGGGGTCAATGAAGGGTGTTGTGTAATTATTAAACAGGTCCAATGTTGTTGTTTTTTTTTTAAAAATGTCTCATTTGTAGAAATGATAACTGGACAGAAAACAGGATTGTTCCATTTAGGAACAGATATATCTTTTTTTAATTGATTTCTGTATAGTCTACACTGAGGTGTAGGGGCTGAGGGGCGATTCTTCTAACCGTCATCCTCTTTAGTTGTACTGCTTCTTTTTATATTACTACCAACTGATAATCCGGCGTTGCCAGCGTATTTATTTATATGGGGAAAATGTCAGGACCAAATGTAGTTTCTAATGTTGGATTTTCCCCCTTAGCCAGAGGTGGGTTGCAGCCGGTTCGGCCCAGTTCAGCCAAACCGGTAGTGTAATTAAGGCCTGGGTCGCAGAATTGGCAGTGTCCCAGGCCTGACATGCCCCCGAACCCGTTCTCCTGTGTTTTCTGCTGTTGTTGGCATGGTTCTGCGCATGCGCAGAGCAATTTTTAGTAAAATATGCATGCGCAAGCAACGCACGGTTGGCACACACACACGCAGCGAACCAGTACTAACCGGATCAGGAACCCACCCCCACCCTTACCAGAGGGAGCCCCTTTGTGGAGTACTCCCCCTTGTGGAGTACTGTGAAGCCGTTACCATGGCAACCATGGCAACTCCACTGCGCTGCACAGTCGAAGCCACTTTAAGGCACAACAGGCTGTATCTTAACAGAACACACATCCCAATGGGTTTTAGGGTGTCTTACCCCCACAGTATTTGTTTCCAGAGAGTAAGTCATCTGTGTACCAAGTTTGGTTGAAGTTGCTTGAAGCATTCCAGTGTTATGCTGGAACATACACACACACACACACAGCTATATAATATAAGTATTATTCTTTAAGGAGAGCTAAGTCACAGTGCTGTATAAGATCATCTCTTTTTTGTTTTGTTTTGAGGGGTGTGCCATGTCTTTTATTCACCATCAGTGTAAAAATATGTGTGAGCTGTGACACATGTTTTAAAGGGATTGCATTCCACCCTCAACTCAAATCATTTTGTTACCAATTTTGAAAAATACATTTTAAAAAAGGAAAATACGTAGCTCGGGATTGAAGGGAGGGATCCTTTGTGCTCTCTGAGCTTGCTTTTTTTCTTGTACATGTTTGATGATCCAAATTAGGTAACAACATCAGTGCTACTAAGGAGTAGTGTTTGCTATCGGTTTATAGTCTAGTGGTTTGACCTGTTAGCATTGGTAGGAGTAGTCTTGGAGGTCCCTTGGTTTACTGTTAGCTTGTTTGCCAGTTCCTTAATTGGGGTGTTGTTTACTTCTTGATTGTTGGCCCAATGTAAATGTTGGTGTCAATCTATGTTCTTCTGTGTGTTGACTGCTGGTGGGAAATTGTTTTGTGTTTGCTTTTTTGGCTTGTTGATTCTCTCTTTCCGTGTACAGCTCCTTCCGTGTACAGCTGAAGACCCACCTCTTTCAATTATCCGGCCTGGCTCAATCGCAATCGTAATTTTCCCATTCCTCCAAACTGTTTTTTAAATTGTCCTTAAATATTAATTTTTTGGGTTTTTACAATTGGGGTATTTTAAAGCTGATTTTTAACTGTCTATTGATGTAATTTGTTTCCTCCTCCGTGTATGTATGTGTGTTGTGTATATATGTACGTTTGGTGTTGTTATATATTTTTTATGTTTTATGCTCCATTGTACGCCGCCCCGAGTCCTACTTGGAAAGGGAGCGGCTAATAAATCCAAATTTATTATTTATTATTATTATTCTCTTCTGCACAGCATGGAGTTGTTGTTATGTCTATGTATCTACTGATGGCCAATTTGTCAGAGTGCCAGGCTTCCAGGAATTCTCTGGCGTTACGGCCTTGGCTTGGTCATTTCCCAGTTGAAACTACGGTTAAGTCTGTGCATGTGTTGGGAAATGAAGGAGTTTTCATTAAGTCCACTGGCTGCTAGTTGGTATTTATGGATATGTTCTTCTAGTCTTCAATGAAAAATGCATCGGTGGTAACTTGCAGTGGTGTAGAAAAAGGTTTGAAGTTCATGTCTAGAGAAACACATTTCTCAATCCTAAATTATGTGGGTGGATCTCCCAACAGGCTCTTTCAAGATCCTTGGATCCAGGCACTCTCTGCTGATCTAGAAATACTCCTGTTTGGTCAGGCAATTAAATAGACATCAGAGAATATCCAGCCCGAATTCCCCGAATGTGGAAAGTAGGTAGATGTCCCCGAAGAACTTTCCAAGACATCACTTTTCTTTCCTTTTCTCTTTCAGCCTTGAGACAGTGAGATGGGTTTCCTTTCAGATCAAATGGATAAACAAGGAAGAAATAAACACTGCAAGGAAACCAAATCAGGAAGTTCAAATGTATTTAGCTATATATATTATAGCTAAAATAAAAGATTAAAGTTGAATCTTGCCTGACAACCCCCCAAAAATATGGAGGGTGGGTTTTTTCCTTCTAAAATTCATCATGATGAAAACTTTGAAAGAAAAGGACTTCCTTCCTTCCATCCATCCATACATACATCCATACATCCTTCTTTTCTCCCTCCCTCCCTCTCTCTCTCCCTCCCTCACGCCATCTTGTAGTCTATGTTGAAGCTCTGCAATTTCTGTCAGTGTTTTCTTAAAGTTTTATTATTTTTTATTTTGTTTCAGTTTTTTATTAGCTACTTTCTCTCATGTGCTGAAAAAAAAATTGTTTTACTTTTACCACAAATATCAACATTTTATTATTTAAGTTAATGGGGAAGAGGGTTAAATTTCCCTTTATTATTATTATTTCATAAAGTTTGGTTTCGTTTACCTTTGGTGATATTGAGCTTTTCTCAAAGAATGGGGCTAGACCTCAGGAGAATCCAGCCATACAATCTCCTAAGTGGTGAAAAACGACTTAGTCACCTGTTACAAATGGGGCTGAAATCTATACCGCTTCTAACTGTCGCTTGGGCTAAGCTTAGACGTGAAATCCAATCTAAGAAAAGCCTGGAATTCTAATGGAAAAATTCATACCGCATGAATAAAAAAAAATATCATATGGAACGTTTGTTATAAATCATACAGGACATTTAAGTACGAATCTAGATAGCAGACAGAAGAGGGGAAGAAAAAAGAAAGCTCAACTCCCTTTCCATGGTTGCTGTTGGGTTATTTATAATTTATATTACAGGTAATCCTCAATTTACAACAATTTATTTAGTGACCATTTGAAGTTTCAACGGCCCTGAAAAAAAGTGATTAGTGACCATTTTTCACACTTACAACCATTTCAGCCTTCCCTTGGTCGTGTGATCAAAATTCAGAAGCTGGGCAATTGACTCATGTTTATGACGGTCGTAGTGTCTGGGATCACGTGATCCATTTCTGCGACCTTCTGTCAAGCAAAGTCAATGGAGGAGCCAGCTTCCGATAGCAACTAACTTAATAAATGCAGCAGTGGTGGGTTCCAGCGATTCACTTGTTGTCACACGGGGCAAAACTCACTTAACAAATGTCTCACTTAGCAACCAAAAATGTTGGCTCTATTGTGGTTCAGCGGTAAAACGTACAGGTAAAATGCACAGGTTAAGTCAAGGACTACCTTTATATCTTCTTTTCTTTGAAGAAAACTGAATTAATTTTCCACATCGCTCAGCCACACTTTAAGAGAGGAAAGGGCTGGAACTTATTTCGATCAACTAATAGGCTAAGTAATATGAAGGATTCCGACTCACAACTTCCTTCTTCCTTTTCTTTTACTTTGGAAGTTAGGCAAAGGTTAATAAGCTAAATTAGAGAGGGCCAATGAAAGCATGGTTCAGAAATTCAGTTGGAGAGAGCCCAGATGAATATTTGACTGCTTTATGAAAGCATTTTCCACATCTTCTCGGAGAGGGAGATAACTAAATTGGGCATCTTAGGTGGCCACCGGGGTGCTATTTTTAGCATCATTATACCAGGGGGAATTAGAAAGTAAGACTGACAGCTGAAATGAGGTGACATTGTCTTTTGCTCTCAACTGCCGGAGCATTCTAGAGCATGGGAAGACGTTCATCATCTAAACTACCAGGAAGATGAGGGTAATGGTCTTATGAAGAGATTTTTTTTTTATCCAGGTCCTTCCATGGAGTTTTGACTCAAGCAAGATAGATGCTGTTCTTCTGCTACTTCTCACCATTTCTAATCTTGAGTTTCATCTCTCTGAAGAGATGAGAACTTTCAGACAAAACGTTTTTTAAAAAAAACTTTTTTTAAAAATGGAAGATGATTGAGAATGGAATTTTAATTTCTCTTGAGGAACTATCTTGGGATCTAGATGCTTTTGCACCCACTCTACCTGATCAGCTGTAATCAAATCATCATCATCTTTCTTCTTCTTCTTCTTTTTTTTCTTCTTCTTCTTCTTCTTCTTCTTCTTCTTCTTCTTCTTCTTCTTCTTCTTCTTCTTCTTCTTCTCCTCCTCCTCCTCCTCCTCCTCCTCCTCCTCCTCCTTTTTCTCCTCCTCCTCCTCCTCCTCCTCCTCCTCCTCCTCCTCCTCCTCCTCCTCCTCCTCCTCCTCCTCCTCCTCCTCCTCCTCCTCCTTCTTTTTAACCATCTTCAGCAAGCATGCTGGGTACTTCTGTCATTCAACACTATTTAAGATCCTTCCTTCCCTCCTTCCTTCCTCCCTCCCTCCTCTCCTCTCCCCTCTCCTCTCTCCTCCTCCTTCTCCTCTTCTTCTTCTTCTTCCTCCTCCTCCTCCTCTTCCTCTTCCTCTTCTTCCTCCTCCTCCTCTTCCTCCTCCTCTTCCTCCTCCTCTTCCTCTTCTTCCTCCTCCTCCTCCTCCTCCTCCTCCTCCTCCTCCTTCTTTTTAACCACCTTCAGCAAAAACTCCCTCTATCAGCCAGCTGTAAGATTAAAAGCTTTTCAACTTGCTATCTTGGGAAATTTCTTTCGAGGAAATTACTACAAAGGCTTGTTTTAGTGTGTTCCCCTACTGTGCATCCTACTGGGTTTTTTTAATAAGGAAAGCTATCCATCCATGGAACTGTATCCTGTTTTCCATGCTTGAGTGTCTAACAGCAGGCAAATACAGTAGAGTCTCTGATGTTTTGCTCCTTTAATTTTCACTCCATAATGTTCTCTGCCTGATTTTGCTGACTGATGCATGCACCTTCCGAGTTGTTTAATTAGGGGTGTGTGCACAGAATTTGGGCAGAAAAAGCTGTCCTTTTCTGAAAATAAATAAGCAATAGAATACAAATAGAGAAGAACAATGGAGAGGGAGGATGGAAACCACACGCTTATAGGATTCAAAATCTGGCTTTTATTTTTTATTGAAAAACATAATCGCAAGAGATATTTTGCTAATACTTCTTTTTAAAAAAATAATAATAATAAAGGGCAAATCTTGCCCTAATTTCACCAGTCTGCTACTGTCCAAGTATGTTGGGATCTCAAGATAATCAAAGGCCAAAGGTCATGCCAGTTAGAAGCTTTGCATTTCTAATTCCTGTTTCAGTTTCTCATTTAGATAAAGGGTTCCACAAACTGAAACACAGTTAAGAAATATTAGTATAGAGAATATAGCCTCTAGGTTGCAGGAAATAACCTATCAGCCTAGCACTACCTGTCTAGTGAAGGCATTTTCACACAAAAGATTTGCACTATTCAAGAAGCAGTTCTGGGCCTTTTAAGATCCCACAACCTTGTGCCTCTTGGGCTACTAAGCCAATTTCTTTCCCCAAAGATGCTTGTGGAGGTATGCATTGCTCCCAAAGCTATGTGTGGGTTCTACCATTGTGACATTCCAGGAAGCCTTTAAGGGTTTTAAAATATTATTTATTTTTAAATGATATAGTTTTGTTTGTTTGTTTGTTTACATGTTGCCCATCTCCCTCGGAAAATGAACGTTGGCCTAATAGTGGAATGACACTGCATCCAGTTTGGGTCCCCACCCTATAAAAAAAGATGTTGAAACTCCAGAAAAAGTGCAGAGAAGAGGAACCAAGATGATTAATCAGTGGAACAACTTACCTCCAGAAGTTGTGAATGCTCCAACACTGGAAGTTTTTAAGAAGAGATTGGACAACCATTTGTCTGAAGTGGTGTATGGCTTCCTGCCTGAGCATAGGGTTGGACTAAAAGGCCTCCAACATCCCTTTCAACTCTTTGATTCTATTCTATGATCATTAGGGGACTGGAGGCTAAAACACACAATGAACGGTTGCAGAAACTGGGCATGGCTAATCTGGTGAAGAGAAAGACCAGAGAAGACATTATAGCATTTTCCAATATTTGAGGGGCTGTCACAGAGGGGGTGGGGTCAAGCTATTTTCCAAAGCACCTGAAGCCAGACAAGGAATAATGGATGGAAGGAGAGATTCAACCTGGAAATAAGGTGAACTTTTCTGACAGTGAGAACAATCAACCAATGGAACATAAATTGCCTTCAGAAGTTGTGGAAGCTTCATTACTTGAGACTTTCAAGAAGAGACTAGACTGCCATCTGTCAAAAATGGTCTAGGGTCTCCTGCTTGAGCGGGAGGTTGGACTGGGTGACCTATAAGATCCCTTCCAACTCTGTTAATCTGATCAACACTAGAAACATCCAACTTTCATTCTTCGTTCAGCTCAGAGGCTCCATGGATGACCTGAGGTCACTTGTCTTCTTCCAGTCCTTTCTACCTCAGAGAATTGTGGCTAATTGTTGAGTGTGTACAACAAGCCAGGCCAGATGAAAGGGAGATTGGATCATTTCTGGTTCTACTGTCTTAGCGTGTTCAATGAATTGGCCCATAATATTAAGCCATAATATAATTACTGTTTGGGGACAGCCGGGTATGTGAGCATAGCAATTGTGTTTAATGAACCTGGGTTTAGGGTCCAGCATGTTTTGTAATCCCAAATGCTGTGCAGGAAATGGAGGGTATCAATACAATGCATAAATTTATTTATTTGAAATACTGCAAATCGTCGAGTTACATGGGCATGAATGCCTCAGATCAAACATCACAAAGAGAAATGCAATTGGACAAACTTAACCATCCTTCGGCCTATCTTTGAAAACATGTCAAATGTAGGAATACAGTTGACTCTCTGCAAGATCATTATGTTGCCTCCATTCTTCAACGTGTAGCTTATACAGGTAGTCCTTGACTTACAACCACAAATTGAGCCCAAACTTTATGTTGCTAAGTGAAATAGTTAAGTGAATTTCACCCCATTTTATGACTTCCCTTGCCAAAGTTTAAGTGAACTTAACAGCAGTTGTTAAAGTAATAACACGGTTGCTAAGTGAGTCTGGTTTCCCCACAGACGTTACTTGCTCGAAGGTCACAAAAGGGGATCCTATGATCCCAGAACACCTGCCATAGTCATAAATATGAATCAGTTGCCGAGGGTCTGAATTTTTATCGCGTGACCATGGGGATTTTGCAATGGTGAAAGATGGTCATAAGTCACTTTTTTTCAGGGCTGTTACTTGTAACTTCAAATGGTTACTACATGAATTGTTGTAAACTGAGGACTACCTGTGTTAGAAACATCTCTCTCTTTAAAGAAGAGTCTCTCTCTTTAAAAGAGGAAAAAGTTGGGCTGAGGCCAATTCAGAAAAATCACTTAAATTTGCTCATCGATGAACCTGCTAGAAGAAGGAAGGTTCTATCAATACCATTGACCTTTGTGGTACAGATGCTATTTCAGCACCGGCTTCTCTGCCATTTTGAAATTAAAAGGAATTGCTGTGGAAAGACCCAAAAATATATACCATCTGGTAGGAAACAAAACCTACCTCTTCTTCCTCTCTCTTATAAGATGGTGGGATTCTTGATAATATTCCAAGCAGGGGCCCATCGCCTATCTTAGTGACTCTTGCATTTATTCTGATTTCAGTAGGGTATTTCATAAAGCAGAGACATTTGGTCATTTCTTCCTGAAATTATCAGATGCAAAGGTATTATTACATGTAACAGTAGCAATAGCACCTAGACTTATATACCGCTTCACAGTGCTTTACAGCCCTCTCTAAGCGGTTTACAGAGTCAGCATCTTGCCCCCAACAATCTGGGTCCTCATTTTACCCACCTTGGAAGGATGGAAGACTGACTCAACCTTGAGCTGGTATGGATGGATGAGTGGGTGGATGGGAAGGGAAGGGAAGGAGGAAGGAGGAAGGAGGGAAGGAAAATAGCCATAGCACTTAGACATATACCGCTTTACAGTATTTTTCCAGCCCTCTTTTAGGGGTTTACAGAATCAGCGTATTGGGTCCTCATTTTACCCACCTCGGAAAGATGGAAGGCTGAGTCAACCTTGAGCTGGTATGGATGGATGGATGGATGGGTGGGTGGGTGAGTGGATGGGAAGGGAAGGGAAGGAGGAAGGAGGAAGGAGGAAGGAGGAAGGAGGGAAGGAAAATAGCCATAGCACTTAGACATATACCGCTTTACAGTATTTTTCCAGCCCACTTTTAGGGGTTTACAGAATCAGCGTATTGGGTCCTCATTTTACCCACCTCGGAAGGATGGAAGGCTGAGTCAACCTTGAGCCTGATGAGATTCGAACTGCCAAACTGCTGGCAGCCGGTGATCAGCAGAAGTAGCCTGCAGTACTGCACTCTAACCACTGCACCACCACGGCTCAAAGATATCTTATCTTTCTTATTTTTATACTCTGCTTATGCTCCTAAAACAACATAGGCCATTTCCAACCCACAATCTTATCCTGCCCCCAGGAGCTCCCTCTCACTGTTGTTAGATGTTCTTCTCTAGAAGGGAGATGGAAACAGGTGTTGATTTCTCAACATGTCAGCTCAAGATGAAGACATGAGAGAAGAAGTCTAGGGAGATTTTCAGTCATCCAGGTCATGGTTGTCCCAAAGGTGCTTTTTCAAAAGGCAACTGGACTTTGGTTTTGAAGATTGTATGTCTTCAAGGAAAAATGAAAGTCCAGTTATCTTTTGAAGAAACTCCTTTGGGACATGAGAAAAGAAGATTCTACTCAGTGGAGAATGTCATCCAAGAACCAAAAGGCCAAGCCACAAAGACCTTTCTTAATTAAAGGTGGAACTCTGAATTGTACCCAAAAGCCTACTGAAGTCTATCCAATACCAATGACTGTTATGTACCATCACGCAAGTTATAGCATTTTGAATGCTGTGACTTCTTCCTGCCCCTTCCCATCTGGTTAGGCTTTCAGTAGGCACCCATATAAAGAATGCAGTGGCTCAGTGGCTAAGATGCTGAACTTGTCGATCAGAAAGGTCAGCAGTTCAGCGGTTGGAATCCCTAGTGCCGTGTAATGGAGCGAACTCCCGTTACTTGTCCCAGCTTCTGCCAACCTAGCAGTTCGAAAGCATGTAAAAATGCAAGTAGAAAAATAGGAACCACCTTTGATGGGAAGGTAACAGCTTTCTCTGCACCTTCGGCGTTTAGTCACGCCAGTCACATGACCATGGAGACATCTTTGGACAGCTCTGGCTGTTCGGCTTAGAAATGGAGATGAGCACCGCCCCCTAGAGTCAGGAACGACTAGCACTTATGTGCGAGGAGAACCTTCACCTTTACCTTGCACCCATATACACTTTTGAAGTGTTTTGCATATTAGTAAGTTGGGTTGGCAGTTATGTTGTTGGTTTGAGCTCCGAGCCTGGCACAATCCAAGAGCACAATCCCAAGCGCATTGAAGATGTCTCCTTGAATGGGGATGAAACATTTGCAACTAAATCACCAAATTTGGAGCTCAAATCCAACAAGACATACACTTTTCCTACGCCTCAAAGTACCAGCCCATTGTCTACATTGGGGAAACAACCTTCGGCTCAAAGTATGTGAAAACATCTATGGAAATTACATGGTGATTTCTTTTCATGAGAGCTGTGTCTACCTGTGTGAGACTCATATTTTAGGAGGCAGAACAAAGAGAAGTAACGTTGCCTAAGGGAGCAAGGTCAGGTGAAGGTTAATCAAAGAAATGACAGTTAAATGATCTGCTGAGCTCTTGAGACCATAAACACACGTTTTGCCAAGCTCTGCCGTAAAGAATCTCTATAAACAGGCGTCAAAGAAATGGATCGCAGAGATACCCATGGCTGCTTCATTTGCGGCATGTATGTGTGGTTTTAGGATGTGTTCCAGCTTGGCTCTACATAAAGAGGACAATGAAGAGGGAAGACAGCTTTTTACTTCTACCCCATCTGCTTTCTAAATAGAAATTTAAACACGGCACCTCTACTCTTCTGAATTTAAAAAAAAAGACCAAATAAGGGTTTAGACATCATAAAAGGTTTGCAGATGGTGCATTAAAGGTAAAGGTTCCCCTCGCACACATATGCTAGTCATTCCTGACTCTAGGGGGTGGTGCTCATCTCCGTTTCAAAGCCAAAGAGCCAGCTCTGTCTGAAGATGTCTCCGTGGTCATGCGGCCAGCATGAGTAAATGTTGAAGGCGCACAGAACACTGTTACCTTCCCACCAAAGGTGTTCGTATTTTTTCTATTTGCATTTTTATGTGCTTTTGAATTGCTAGGTTGGCAGAAGCTGGGACAAGTAACGGGAGCTCACTCCGTTACGCGGCGTTAGGGATTTGAACCGCAGAACTGCCGACCTTTCTGATCGACAAGTTCAGCCTCTTAGCCACTGAGCCACCTACAGAGCCCTACAGATGGTGGATTAGGGCACTACATTTAGAGTCCAATCCTCCAACTTTCTCAATCTTCGTAGCGTTTCAAGATAATAATCTTTGCCATGATTCAAAGGCTCATAAATTGAAGTTTACCAACATAATTAAAATCTAACAAAATCAATTAATTGGGGGGACACTGATGGTTGAAACATTACTTTGTGAGGTGGGAGACAATCAGATTGCACCAAGCGTGCGCACAGCGTGCATTAAGCATGCACATGCAAGCAAAGCGCGCATACGAGCAAACTGGCAGTAGCGCCCACCAGAACCCACCTCTGCTGCTCATCATCTCTGCACTCTTCCTAGAATCTCAACATCTTTTTTTTTTACATCGTGGCAACCAAAACTGCATACAATATTCCAAGGCTGGCCTTACCAAGGCATTATATAAAATGGTATTAAGCCTTGACTTGATCTTGTTTCTAATCCTCTATTTATGCAGCCTAGAACTGTGTTGGCTTTTTGGGCAGCTGCTGCACACGGCTGGCTCATACTGTATTTAAGCAGTTGTCCACTAGGATGCCAAGATCCTTCTCCCAGTTACTACTATTGAGCAAGGTGCCACCTATACTGTACCTGTGCATTATACCTGTGCATCACATGGTCACACAATGTTCCCAACCCCATTCCAGAAACAAGAGAACACGAAGCAAAACCCATCGACCATATTAGCATTGTTTGCGGAGTGTCGTTCTTCTTACAGGCTGCTCACAGTAAAGCCAAACCCAACACGAATGAAATCTGGAGCTGATTTCAAACCATTCAATTCCTCTTGGCTGTGAAGGTATCTCTCCCACCCACCCCTAAAAAGGTTAGAATTACGGAGTTATTAATTTTATATTGTTTTGACAATTGATTTTGAACACTCAGACTAGCGCTGTCCTTTTAACACCTGACGCTGTAATTGTTCAAAACTAATTGATTTCTCCTTGGTGCATCTGGCAGCAGAAAACCTTGAAATGAAGATGTGCATTGCTAGGCAAGATGTTTTCATCAGTGTTTCGAGCAGAATATTCAGTCGGTGAAATCTATGCAAATCGGCACCGACTAAGACAGGGAAGAAAAGAGGGAAAATCGGGTGTTTCTTTTCTTATCACCACCTTCTAAAGTCTAGCACATCCGTTCTAACAATATGCGCATTTAGCCACATGAGCTATGATAACATGGGATGTGGAGATAGGTAAGGGGGACCTAGCTTGGCCATCTGTCACTCCATTGGCAGATCTTTCTCCTCCTCCTCCTCCTCCTCCTCCTCCTCCTCCTCCTCCTCCTCCTCCTCCTCCTCCTCCTCCTCCTCCTCCTCCTCTTCTTCTTCTTCTTCTTCTTCTTCTTCTTCTTCTTCTTCTTCTTCTTCTTCTTCTCATATTCCCACAAGTGCAGGGTCCACTTTTCAGATCATTGAACACCACTTTACATGGTCAGCTGGGTCTCCAGAATGCAGGCATGAAGCTTCCATATCTTTGTTGATGGTGTCTTCCCATCTCTGTTTTGGATGCCTGCAAGGTCCCTGGCCATTGACGTCTAGTTGGTAGGCAGTCTTGCCAACAGTGTAACATGCTGCTCTCAGGACATGTCCATACAGTGGAACAAGCCTTATCTTCTCTAAAATTGATGCCACGCCAAAATGTTGTCGAACGGTGTCATTGGTGATGTGGTCAAGAAGGGAGATGCCTGATACCCAATGGAGCATTCGCATTTCCATAGCATGGAGAAGCTCCTTTGGCAGATATACATAGTTGGCTAGTCTAATCTTGGTAGTAAGACACTTGTTCTTGGTCTCACTCGCTGCTCCTTATTTGTTCCTCCCAAAGTTGAAGGCCACCATCTCACAGCAAAGGGCAGAGTTCTGCCTCCAAGGACATACGCCAAAAAGACATTCCTTAAACCACCCAAATTAATTTCACAGGATAGCTGCAATGTAATCTGAACCTTGCTCTTCTTGGCATTATCACAAAGGGCATTAGCAGAATTATGAAGCCTTCTTCAGCCAGCTGTAAAGGACTGTTGCTCTTCATCATCAAAATCATCATTTCAAAGTTCAACCAAAGGCTATGTTTTCCGGCAGGCATTGCCAGGTTTTGACTATTTAACCAGCAGAGATGACTAAGAACTGCAGAGATTCGTTGCAGACTTTTTGAAAGAACAAAACCTCCTCATAAGCAGTGCTTGCTTCCTTCTATTGAGAAGGAACTGGGACTTATCTGAAGGACCATCTTTTCCCAGTTATATCCAGTGGCAGGATTCAAATAATTTAAGAACCGGTTCTTTGCCCTAATGATTTCTTCCAACAACTAGTTCACCAAACTGCTCAGAACGTTAACAACCGGTTCTCCCAAAGTGGTGCAGACTGGCTGAATCCCACCACTGGTTATATCCACCCAATCCACCAGAGGGAGGGGGGAGGCAGGGAATGCTATGTGCCCCTTCTCCTAAGTACAATAATACAATAATACAATAGTAGAGTTGGAAGGGACCTTGGAGGTCTTCTAGTCCAACCCCCTGCCTAGGCAGGAGACCCTACACCATTTCAGACAAATGGCTATCCAACATCTTCTTAAAAGCTTCCAGTGTTGGGGCATTCACAACTTCTGGAGGCAACTTCTGTTCCACTGATTAACTGTTCTAACTGTCAGGAAATTCCTCCTCAGTTCTAAGTTGCTTCTCTCCTTGATTAGTTTCCACCCATTGCTTCTTGTTCTACCCTCAGGTTCCTTGGAGAATAGTTTGACTCCCTGTTCTTTGTGGCAACCCCTGATAGTAGACCTATCAAGCAAGACCAAGAAGAAGGGCCTCTGTGATGACTCCCTCCCCGGGAAACATCATCCACACAGACACTTGCTGGGTTGGTGTGGCCATGGTGGGCGTGGCCTAGTAGGTCTCCTGCAGCATGGGGGGGGGCATTTTTGCCCTTCCCAGGCTCTAGAGGCTTTCCTCCAGCCTCTGGGAGGGCAAAACCAGCTTCTCCAGGCTCCAGAGACCTTCTGGAGGCCTTCCCAAACTTCCTGTAGGCCCATTTTTCGCACTCCCCAAGTCTCCGCATGCGCCCTGCACTTACCGTGCATCCAAAACGGAGTCGCGTAGGGACTCCTGGGAGGGAAGGGCTGGGCAGGGCCATCCAGGAGTGGGATTTGGGAGTTCTCCAAACTGCACAGAATCTTAGCTAGAGGTTCTCTTGAACCCCTGTGAATCCCCAGCAGCCCACCCCTGATGTTGTAGCATTTGATCATCCCTGATATAATCTATGGATAGTGTTTCTTGATTATCAAGCTAATTTAGGAAGGTGGCATATCTAGAAGGAAGGTAGAATTAGAAGCCATCTCTTCCCAAAAAGCACACGGGTAGCTCTGATGCTACAATAGGAAACTCCAGAATACCACCGTGTCAAAACTAAGATAACCTATCTTGATTTTATTATAAGTTGGTCACAGTGTCCGCCAGATGTTTAGGCTGGATAGGGCATTTCCATCCCCCTAGCAAGTCATTCCCAAAGATCCTGGGCTGGGCAGATGTTGTTGTTATGACAACTATTGTTGAGAATTGAGATATTGCTGAATATCTAAACATTCTTGGGGTTTTTTGTTCAAACATTCCTTTGAATTAGCCTTGGTATATTTTACATTGTTTTTTGAACAATGTCATTGAAAGTCTACCAGCCCCCCGCAGCCCCCAGAGATAAGATTGGCCTCCACTTTGACCTAGTTGTGAAGACGCAAAAGACCTGGTTTTGTCAGGGAAATCACCACAGTTGTTAAATTAGGAACACGTGAACTGACTCTGGCTTTCCCATTGAATTTGCTTGTGAGAAGGTCGCAAAAGGGGATCACATCACCCCGGGATTCCACAACCATCATAAATATGAACCAGTTGCCAAGCGTCTGAATTTTGATCACATGACCACGGCGATGTGGCAGTGTTGTAAGTGTGAAAAACGGTCATAAGCCCCCTTTTTTCCCCAGCACCGTTGTGACTTCAAACAGTCACTAAATGGACTGTTGTAAGTCGAGGGCTACCTGTAATTACAAAATAATTTGTTTAGAAATTGTTTAGAAATTGCTTGAAGAAAAGAGTGTTTACCATTTACAAGCCAGATAATTCCTTTTTTTTTTAAATCATCAAATGCTTCTCTCTGTCATTATTTCATTGAGAAGGTCCTTGGTGCCTGCTGGAATTGTTATCCAGGAGGGCTAATTTGTAAATTGTTTGCTTCCAACACGGTAGTGATGGGCACATTATACCCATATTTCCCTCCCGATGTGGTTTATGGAAAAGGATGATGTTGTCACTCAGAGTACGTAGTAGATACTAGGCTGAGGAAGAAGAGCCAGATTCCAAATAATTACTATCCCTCCTTCTTCTATAAAGAACAGTTAAAAGCTCCACAGCAAAGTTCATTTATACATCTGACAACCTTTAAACCCCCAAAGAAAGTGCAAAGGGAGTGCTACCGTTCTCTGAAGAGCTTTTTGGTGAAGCAAGCAGAATTATGAGCAGCAGGAGAAATGTTGGTAATTAACACAAGTATATATCTCTATCTTGCCAGCTGACAGAATGAAGCCAGGAATTAGCTCTGAACAAAATATTGAGGGGAAGGAGGGAGGGAGGGGAGGAAGATAAAGAGAAGTACGGAAGGGAAAGAGAAAAGGAGAGAAGGAAGGAAGGAAGAGGGAGAGAGAAAGAAGGAAAGAAGGAAAAAGAAAGGCAGAGGAAAAAAAGGAAAGAAGGAAAGAAGGAAGGAAAAGGAGAATAAAGAGAAGGATGGAAGGGAAGGAGAAAAGGAGGGAAGGAAGAGAGGGAGAGAAATATATATAAATTAAAAATAAAAATATGGTTTTCTGCCTGGATGGTTTTCTGTAATGAGCCGAAGGACAGAAAGGGGGAGTAGTGAGCTCCCTCCCATATTTGGGCATACCAGGGGTTGTAACACAAATACATACATACATACATACATACATACATACATGCATACATACATACGGTACATACATACATACATATATAAATTTGTATTTAGGCAAAGTGGCAAAGAACACACACACACATACATTATATCTCATAGCTAACATGTCTTTCTTCTTCCTCAGATGACATTTTTAAAAAGAATTATCTCCCATTTCCAGCTATTTATGCCAGCTTCTGGGGTATCTTAAGCAACACACCAGATTGCAGGGGACAGTGAGGGGATGATGACACATCAAAGCCAGAAAGATTATGGATTCCTTTCCCCTACTGCTCATCAATTCATCCCCATCAGATTAATGTTTAGTCCTTTAAGACACTGGAAAGATCTCCCCTCAGACATTATCCATGAGACCTAGAAATGCCAGCTGCATTTTCCCTATTTTTTCTTCCTGGCTTTCTAAGGGACCAGATAAATTCATGGAAAACGGGTCTAATCAAGGGAAATAGAGGAGTCAAAGGGAGGAGACATGTTTCTGTTCGCCCCTTGCAACCCACCGCCCCGAAACGCCTCATGGGCCATCAGTTCTGGACTACAGTTATCCTTGGCCCAGTGGAGCGATTCTGATGGCGTTATAATTAAGAATGCTTGGCCAGTTGGACTGATGTTTTGATTCCACAGGTCCTGGCTGTAGGTATATATCTTTATTGTGTAATGGGTTTCAGTAGGCAAGAACCAGACCAGCATAGCTGCAACAGCATTTATTGACTCAAAAATGGAACTGCGGAACTGCAGGCAAATGTCTGTGATTTATACTCTATGCCCACAGGGCCTTAACCAATCATAGAACTAGAAAAAAAGCCATATAAATGTTCTGAATTTCCCTCCAAAACAGTTGGGGGTCATCTAAAGGTTAGTTTCGCTTTAGCACAATTAACAGTTGAGGTCATCTAAAGGTTAGTTTCACTTTAGCAAAGTTAACACAACTATATATATATTCAATACATAACAATCCTCATTTGGAAAAGAGGCATTTCCCAATAGCAGGGTGCCATCTTTGCACTGAGAGGTCTCCAAATTTAATCTGGAATGACTGAAGCTCAGAAGAGCCACTGGCATTCAGCATGAACAATGCTCAGCCAGACACCCCAATTATCTGGTTATAATGTGAAACAGATTCCTATTGTAGTACCTATCCTCATTTGGAGAAAATCCATCGCTTAATAGTAAGAGATAGATTTCTGATAATGAGGTTAAGGAGTCTTGTTGAACTTTTCCCTTCCATTTAGATATGATCAGGGGTGGGATTCTACCAGTTCGGATCAGTTGAGGCAAACTGGTAACTCTGGCCATCAGCTGGGAGCGAAACGGTTCCCTCCAATGATGAAGTGGACCTACCCACCCACCAACCCTGTGCTTAACTCACCTATATCTTCTCAGGTGAGTCATGTGGCAGAGTGGATTGCCGCACCTCAGCTGTTTTTCCTCCCCAGCAGTAATGCCAAAGGTACGTTTTCTCAAAACTATGCGCACGCACCAGGAGTGGGTTTTAAATCCTGTTCCAACTGTTTTAGCACCTCCGCGATGCTCCGCAATGCTCCAGCTGCTCCTGGAGCATCATGCAGGCGCTGTACACGCCATGCGCCTGCACGGAAGCGCAGAAGCCTTTAAACACCAGTAAGGAGCTCGGGCAGGTGGGTGGGCCCTCCGGAGCACCGCACCGGAATGGTATCCAGTGCTCCGGGCTGGCTCTGGTACATGCGTACTGGGGCGTACCGCCTGCAACCCACGACTGGTACGCGTGCAAAGCGCACAATCACCAAACTGGTTGTTAAACCGGTATGATCCAACCACTGGATATGATACCTAGATGAACTTGTCTGACCTCAAAAAGATGAGTACATCTGAATGGGTCATTTAGTACCTGAATGAAGGTGTACAAGAAAATCTGAAGCTATGCATCAGTAAAAATAAAATACCAGGAGTAAAAATAAAATCTCAAAAGGAAACCACCTGATATTTTAGTCTACTCATGGCTTCTCTGATTGAACAGCTTGTAGTATAGCCTTTATTGTCCTTCTACATCATGTATACAACGAAATTGGTTTTAGCCTCACTGGTGCAATCCATGACAAAAAATACAAACAACATAAATAGTATAAAGAATAATCCCTATGCAAGTAATTGGGAAGAAAAGGAAAAACTAGTCATACATTTCCACGTGTTTGCGGAGTGACTGTGGTTGTGTTTAAGAGTCTGACAGCCCAAGGATGAAAACTATTTTTAAACCTACTTGTCCGGCTGGCTATGCTTCATTGGGTCTTCTGCCCAATGGCAGAAGTGCGAAGAGACACTGACCAGGCTGTGAATCATCTCTGAGTATCTTCCTTACTCTGCTAAAGCAGCAAGGTGGTGTCATCCAGTGGTTTCTTATGCCAAATTGATCACTCTCTGTAGTGCCTTCCTGTCTGCAACAGTTAAACCAGCATACCATACTGTAATGCAGTATGTGAGGACACTTCCTATTGTGGACTGATAGAAAGAGGTCATCAGCTGTTCCAACTTTCCAAATATTTTGCAGGACTCTACGGAAATGAAGTCTCCATTGGGCCTTGCCAATCACCAGGGATGTGTTTTTTTTCCAGGTGAGATCTTGACTAATAAGCACTCCCAAGAATTTAAAAGACAAAATCCTCTCCACACATCCCCTCCTCGATATACAGTGGGGCAGGTTCCACTCTATGCTTCTGGAAATTGAGCACAATCTCCTTTGTCTTACTAGCATTTAGATGTAAGTTGTTTTGTGAGCACCATGCAGATACCTTCTGGACTTCTTCCCTGTATGCTGATTCGTCCCCTCCAGTTCTGGACCCAGCACCCTTTCATTGTCTGGGACATGTACAAAATATGCTGTAAACTTGACTTTTTTCATGATTCCTGATTTTGACTGGAGATCCATGTTAGATTCAATCATCTGCTCCTAACACTTTTGGTTCCAAAACCTGATCTGTTTGCGTTGCATTGTTGACCTCTGATGCACTTTCCTGTCATAGTTGCACCTAATTCTTGAAATGTAAGCTATAGAAGAGCTTTTATCATTCTCTGATTAAGTTAGTGTCGTCAGTACCAGAGTTCTTTAAATATATTTGTTAAATATTGGAGAATTGCATCACATTAGAACGGAACTGTCCTTCAGTTGTAGTTCTGTCAGTGCATCAGAGTTCAGACTGGAAGAGACGTGGCAACAAGGTCAGACAATGGGGGATGTTTGCTGATTCAGACAGCAAGGAGCCTGGGTGTGGCTTAGCTTAACTTCTAAAAGCTCTGAGTCTGTGCTGAGCTGAAAACTAGTCTGCTGCTCTGAATTGAAACTGTTCTCCTCCTCTGCCTGTGTTTTGCTTTTATTTGCTACCACGTTGGGAAACCTGCTTTTGGTATCGTATATTTACTTCATGTGTTATATTATATATAAAGATAAGTTAATGAATCCTCCTGAATCAGTTATCTGACCCCAGGACTTTCCAACCGTCATAAGTATGAGTCAGTTGCCAAGCATCTGACATTTTGATCATGTGACCGTGGGGATGCGGCAACAGTTGTAAATGTGAAAAATGGTCCATAAGTCCCCTTTTTCAGTGCTCTTGTAACTTTGAACGGCCACTAAATGAACTGCTGAACGTCGAGGATTACCTGTATGGAATTCTTCATACCTTCTTCCACCTCCCACTCCCCAAAAAGAATGAAGGTATCATCATGAAATGCTATTTAAGAAGAGAACTTATCTCTATTTTTTTTAAAAAAAGAGGAGGAAGATATATGTCAAAATTAAATACTGTATGTACTGTATATTGAAAAGGAATTATAAATGCCATCAATATAAAATGGAGCTCGCTCAGAAGCTGAAATATATATATATAAATGAGATGAAGAGTATGAAGTAGAGGAGAGAGAGGTAAGGGAAGAAGAGAGTGAAAGGAGAGAGGACAGAGAGGGAAGAGGAGGAGAGAAAGGAGGAGTGGAAAGGGGAGAGAGGAGAAGGAGAGAGGAAGGGGAAGTAGAGAAGGGAAGGATGACAGAGGGAAGAAAGGATGTAGGGATGGGGAGGAGAAAGGGAGAAGAAAGTGATGGATAAGGTACAAATATGGTGTATGGAGAGCAGAAGAGCCAACAATTGTTTTGGGGGAGCTAATGGTAAGGTGAATTGATGTAAACATTTAATAATACAATACGATGTTGGCTCTGTAATAGTATACATGCGATTATATGTTATGGAAAAATAAAAAACTCAATTAAAAAACAAGTAAAAATAAATAAAAAAGAAGAGAACTTATCTGAGCAAAGGGAAGAGAAAGCCCACTTCAGGAACCAGCAGCAGTGGGTTTCACTTTCATTTACCACCAGTTCACTGTGCATGCGTATGCCTTCCACACATTTGCCCGGCCTTCCATGCATGTGCTTTGCTTGTGAATGCGCCTTCCACCTCAAAATGTGTGTAAGTAGAATGGCATGGCGCCGGGCAGGCACACACGCGATCTCCGTTACCAGTTTGCTGGAACCGGGCTGAACTGGCTGAATCCCACCTCTGGAAACCAGCATAAAAGATGGGGAAAGCGTAAAGCTAACCAATTTAAAAATTAAACCCCAGGACACGGCAAATAAATGTTAATGAGACACGAAGCCTAGATGAGCAGGGTGGGAGAAACCCCTCAAGATTCAGGGCTTTCGTTCAAAGTTAGTTTATCATAAATCTGGCCTATGACACGTAATAACTAGTAATGTTTTGAAGGTTATTTGATAGCAAGTTCAACGGTGTAGGTGACTGCTAGTGTGAGCTGAATGTTAATGACTCCCCAGGGAAATCACGCGGGTGGAAAAGAGGCAGGAGGAAAGATCCAGAAGCTTACATTCTAATGCAAAAGGAAAAATAAAACAAAACACAGATGCCAAGAGCCCAAAGTTGGACTATTTATCTCATCGGAGCCTCAGACAAAACAAACGGCTTGCAATCAAATATATAATGCATTCAAACAGATAATGTTCAGCACAGATCATGCTGCGTTTTTTTAAAAAATAAATAGAAAGAAAGAAGCATTTCCCAGAAAAGAAAGGTTACGTGTTCGGAGATCCAAACTGAAAAAGGTTCAATTCCTTGGAAAAGATTCCTGTACTGAAAGGTGGCTAGCAACTACTCTATTAAGCCATGATTAAACCATTCTGATTCCCTCCAGCCGTTTTGGCTGCCTCGTTTAGCAAAAGCTCACAGCATTCGGATAAACAGAGACAAACAGAGCTGTTCGTTTCTAATCTGTGTTGATCATATATATATATATATATATGCTTAGCTGATAAAGGAGGAGAGCCTGTGGTGTAGTGGCTAACAAATCTGCCTAATATGTAACACATCCCAAGTTCAAATCCCAGTAAGGGTATGGCTAGCTGATGAGAGCTAAATAGCTTGAAATGGATCCATACTAGTCTCCCTTTATTTATTTATCAGCACAAATACAATATATATATTGTACACAGGCAGAAAACCATATTTTTATTTTTAATGTTGCCTTTTTATATTTGTGTTGTATTTGTGCTGATAAATAAATAAAGGGAGACTAGTATAGACTAAATAAAGGGAGACTAGTATAGATCTATTTCAAGCTATTTAGCCCAGGTTCAAATCCCAGTAAGGGTATGGCTAGCTGATGAGAGCTAAATAGCTTGAAATAGATCTATACTAGTCTCCCTTTATTTATTTATCAGCACAAATACAACACACACACACACACACACACACACACACACATATCCCATTGTAAGCCCACTCAATTGAAGTCAGCATATAAAGCACCCCAAAAATGATATTTTGGCTTGCATTTTACTACATCCGGTGCATTTTCTCTACCTATATTGCCTGCAAAGTATTTTTTTTTTAGACTTTGGGCTTTAATTGAATAGGCATATTCATTCTCAAATTGGCAAACATATAAAAACAATCTTTCCTTGAATGTGAAGAAAAACGAGACTAAACTTCAGTCTTACTACTGAAGACAGCGATGGGCTATTACGGTTTGGCCTGGGTTCCAGAGAGCCCGTGGCTAATGTTATGGCTGTTCAGAGAACCTCCAAATCCCACCCCTGGCTGGCCCCGCCCACCCAACCTCTCTTTTTGCATTTTGGGGGTTCAGGCACGTATGCCGCATTTGCGCATGCACTCATACACTTTGGACACCCCATCCAGAAAAGATTAGCCATCACTGGTATAGGTTCTCCTGCTTGAGCAGGGGCCTGGACTAGAAGACCTCCAATGTACTTTCCAGCTCTGTTCTGTTCTGTTCTATTCTATTCTATTCTTTCCTTATTCTATTCTATTCCTATTCTATTCTTTCTCTTTTCTATTCTATTCTGTATTCTATTCTATTTTTATTCTATTCTATTTTTTATTCTATTCTATTCTATTATTCTATTCTATTCTATTATTCTATTCTATTTTTATTCTATTCTATTTTTTATTCTATTCTATTCTATTATTCTATTCTCTGCCCTTGCAATACAGCTTGAATCTGGTATTCTCACCCACCCAAGAAACTCAGTCATCAGATTTTGCTCGAATCTGGACATGCATTTAAGACTAACAACGTTTCAGCATGGAGGAACAAATTGTGAGGATATTATTACATTAATATTTAATTGTAGAATATCAGGGGAGAGAATCCCTTCATGTCAAACGGATTAATACCTTGCTTTTAAGAAGAGTTATATATTCCCAACTTACGTCATTAATGGCTTTAGGTTATTAAAAGCAAAATCAGACTTCACTTTTGCAAAAAACAAGGAGAGAAAGTGGGTTTTCTTGAAGCCGTAGCATATTTGCACTGACATGTAAATTTGCTGCTTGCAATACATAATTTTCCCCTGATGCTTTCTATGGATAAATGGTGAAAAGTTTCACAGCATTCCTTCTGTTTTATAAAGTAATCCGTTTGCCATATTAGGGTGCTTTTTTCATAAATCTGTTGAAATGGATTTTATCGACAATCCGCTAACTCATAATTCTTCAAAGCGCCAAGATTTCTTATTGATAAACTGCAAACCCATTTAAAACTTTCCAGATTATTCCAGTCAAGATTATAGAGCATAAAAAGATGCATAGGGAACAATATACTCTACAGTTCACAAAATCAACCATCACAATAATAACAACGTGGGAAAATCCATCCGTCTGTCTGGGTGTGTGTGTGTGTTATATATTCAGGCATATACGAAGGGATGGGAAACACAACATTGTTAGATTCCTACACTTAAAAGAATGTAATTATTAACCAGAATAGCTCCGTTCTACAATTATTCCATTTCCTTGCCTGTGGGTTGTTTTCATTATTGTTGTGAAATGACTTGAGAATTCTTCCTGCACAACCGCAGGTGACACAAAACACAGGATGTCATTAAAAAAAAAAGCACTTCCATGACCTTCCACACAGTTATCTGGATTGTTACCTCCTAAGAAGATCAGGAAACTAAACAAGCAAGAAAAACGAAGAGAGAAAGAAAGCATTATTTAAATCTAGGTTACGTATTACAGGTGGTCCTTGAGTTACGACCACAATTGAGCCCCAAATTTCTGCTGCTAAGCGAGACATTTGTCAAGGCTCCATTTTATGACTTTTATTGCCACTGTTGTTAAGTGAATCACTGCAGTTGTTAAGTAAGTAACACAGTTGTTAAGTGAATCTGGCTTTCCCCCATTGACTTGGCTTGTCCGGTGGTTGCAAAAGGGCTCCAGGACATAAGCTCCAGGACACTGCTACCATCATAAATATGAGTCAGTGGTCAAGGGTCTGAATTTTGATCCTGTGACCAAGGGGATGCTGCAACGTTCGAGGGTTGGGGGAAAAAAAAACCTTCAAACCGTCACTAAATGAACTGTTGTAAGTCGAGGACCCTCTGTATTTATTTTTCCAGTGGCATTTTAAATCTTCAAGGAGGAAAAACAAACGCCGAGATTTCTATTTGGATCGCACCCAAAAGGGCCATGTAAAAATAGAGAATGGACGGACAGACAGGCAGATGGACGGACACAGAGGTGGGTTTCCTACCGACTCGGACCGGTTCGACCGAGTAGGTAGTAACTCGGCCGCCCACGCACCTGGACCAGTTCAATTGTCGGCGGCGCCATCTTTGCTTTTGGTTCCCAGCATGCTCAGAACAATCTCCATCGCGGAAATGTAATTTTTTTCCCCTTTTCTACCGTTCTGCGCATGCGCAGATTATTTTAGGGGTAAATGCGCGCACGCAAGGAGCGCAAGGTTTTTGGCACGCAAAACCGGCAGTAATGCCAGTATCAACCCACCCTTGGACGGACATCTCTCCGCAGACACTTATTACTCAATGAAGACGAGCATTCTTCATTCTTCTTTATAACATTATTTAGCATTCCAATGGAAAACAGCCCAAAATGTCGATTGCTAGACCGGCTCGATTCCATCGGATGTTGGACGAAAGGCCTTTTTACCCAGCCCGCTTGGGCTTCTATCAAACGTGCCACCCCTGACACAATAGATTAACACACCCTTTCCACCTCGACCACCCCCCAATGAGGAACGCCCAGCCCTCAACCCCTTCCTCTGTGTGGTCTTTAAGACCGCTGCTTATCGGCCCTCTGTTGTTATTATTGTGCTCGGTTTAAAAGGACTAAGCCAAGCTATCCCTGGACTCCAATCTTTAGAGCTGTTGTCAGGACAAATTAATTTCTGTGGAAACCCACTGTGACTTCGATACCATCTAGGAAATGTAGAATTAATGGAGTCCCTGTTCAGCAGGCTGTGTGTGTGGCTGGCAAGAGAGGGGAGAAGGGTTGGGGAGGGGAGGGGAGGGTGAGAAGCATTGTGAACAGGCAGAGGGGGAGGGGGGGCACAACTAAACAAAGCCAATAAGGTGTTGGAAAGAGAATCTGCAATGTGTCTGTTTGTTTGTTTGCTTTCTTTGTTGTTTGCTTGTTTGTTTGCTTGCTTGCTAAAGGAATTACAGATGCCACTCTCCGAGCCAGCTGGCTTGGCCCCAACATCCCACAAAATTCTTCTCCTTCTATTCCTTCCAATACCAGCAAGAATCAGACAGCTGTTGTTGGCCCATATGGGGACAAATAACCATGATATCTGTGTCACTGCTTGGGAAGTACAGATCACCCTAGGATGGAGAGAAATGTGTTTTTTGAAGCCTGATCGGATTGACACAACGCAGGGTCAGTGGTGGGATTCAAAAAAGTTTACTACAGGTTCTGTGAGCGTGTCTTGGTAAGCATGGCAGGGGAAGGATACTGTAAAATCTCCATTCCTTCCCCACTCCAGAGGAAGGATACTGCAAAATCTCTATTCCTTCTCCAGGGGAAGGATACTGCAAAATCTCTATTCCTTCCCCACTCCAGAGGAAGGATACTGTAAAATCTCTATTCCTTCTCCAGAGGAAGGATACTGTAGAATCTCCATTCCCTCCCGACTCCAGGGGAAGGATACTGTAAAATCTCCATTCCTTCCCCACTCCAGGGGAAGGATAGATTTTAGATTAGATTTATTAGATTTGTTAGCCGCTCCCTTTCCACAAAGGGACTCCACAAAGGGATATTGTAAAATCTCCATTCCCTCCCCACTCCAGGGGAAGAATACTGTAAAATCTCCATTCCTTCTCCACTCCAGGGGAAGGATACTGCAAAATCCCCATTCCCTCCTGATCAACTGGGATTCAGCAGGCAGAGAGTAGATGGGGGCGGGGCCAGTCAGAGGTGGTATTTACCCCAAACTACTCAAAATTTTCACTAGAGAACCAGTCAGAACCAGCTGAATACCACCTCTGCACATGGTCCGGTTCTACTTTTCATTTCAATCAAACCATTCGATGTATGAACAGGGGCCTTCCAAAAACTTAAAAGAAGTATTTACAGAGATTCAAAAGGACAGTACAAACTTGACTTGCAGCTCTGCAACAGGGGGTGGGGAACGACGGTCCTTTGGTGACTGGTGGACTTCAACTCCCAGAATTCTTGAGCCAGCCATGAATTCTGGGAGTTGGAATCCACAATTCAAGAAGGAGCCAGATGGATCGTGACAGACTTGAACGCTGGGCCCTATCTAACAAAATAAAATTCAATGTAGAGAAATGTAAGAAAATTCTTACACTTAGTCAAGAAAAAAAAAGTACACATCTAGACCAGGTGAAACCAGGTTTAAGAGCAGGAACTGTGAGAGGGATCTTGGAATCTTAGTGGACAACCAGTTAAATATGAGCCAACAGTGTGCAGCGACAGCCAAAAAAGCCAATGCAATCGTAAGTTGCATTAACAGAAGGGTACAATCAAGATCAAGTAAGGTACTAATACCACTTTATAAAGCTTTAGTAAGACCACACCTAGAATACTGCATCCAGTTTGGATCACCGCACTATAAAAATAAAAGATGTTGGAACTAAAAAAAAGTGCAGAGAAGAGCAACCAAGATGATTAGGGGACTGGAGGATAAAACACATGAAAAACGGTTATAGGAACAGTTATAGTCTAGCGAAGAGAAGGACCAGGGAAGAAAGGATAGCTGTCTTCCAATATTTGAGGGGCTGCCACAGAGAGGAGGGGGACAAGCTATTTTCCAAAGCCCCTGAAGGCCAGACAAAGGATAATGGATGGAAACTGAAAAAGGAGAGATTCAACCTGGAAATAAGGAGAGATTTTCAGTCATGGTTGTCCCAAAGGTACTTTTTCAAGAGACAACTGGACTTTCTGGGGTTTTGGGTTTTTTTTTGAAGACATTTTGCTTGGGTGAGAAGTGTAACGTCTTCAAAAAAAAAAACAGAAAGTTCCAGTTGCCTCTTGAAAAAGCACCTTTGGGTTTTGAAGGATAAAAAAATAAGTTATCTTTTGAAAAGTGCCTTTCAGCAAAATAGCACATGTACAAATTGGGTGGGACTTGCCTTGGGATGACCCAACCCTGCTTTCATGGAAGTCATTCGTTCAACCGACCCCCTGTCGACGTCACATTTCACCCACATTTTCTTTTCCTTGGGAAGAAATTCTGAAAACCCAACTTATTTCCTCAAATGTATAGTGAGAACTGGCAGGGAAAAAGAACAAGGAATGCTTTATATCATGGCATTAATTTTAACTGCCGTATTTTTTAAGAGTATAAGATGCACCTTTTTCCCTCAAAAAAGAGGGTGAAAATCTGGGTGCGTCTTATACACTGAATACAGCAGTTTTGTCCTCTTGAAACCCTGCCCATTTGCAAAAATGGCCAAAAAATTAACGAAAAACGGGCCATTTTTTGCTCGTTATTGCCCCCCCCCAGCCCACAGAAGTACTCTATAAGCCTCCTAAAGGCTACTCATAACCTCTTTTTTTTTTTTTTGAGAAAAAACGGGCCCATTTTTGTGAAAAACGGGCCGTTTTGGGAGGTCTGCAGAGTGCAAAAACTTTTTTTAAAAAAATTTGCCTCTTCAAAATGTTGGTGCATCTTATACTCTGAAAAATACGGTACTTTTTTTTTGTGCACTGTTGTTGTTGTCGCAGTGTTTTGTTATTATTTTACCGAATGTAGTTTTCATTTGGCCTCCCCCACTTGGGTTTACCGAGGAAGCACTTCTTTTTCTGCTCAATTTGAGAATAAGTACCGCTTGAATCTTTGCCTCTTCTGAATTGATATATTTCTTTCGTTTCATGTTTTATTTATCAACAAAATGTCCCTTTTTTGCTAGAGAGCCTCCAGGCAGGTAGGAATAAACCAAGTGAGGGAAAAAAACATGTAAATGTGAAGCCACAGTAATAACAAAGCTGACAAAGAAGCTACAGGGAGAGACAAATACACATACAAAAAAAGCAAAACAATACAGCCCTCTAATAAAAAAAAGAGTAAACAGAATTTAGAAGAATTGGCAACTTATAAAGCAATATTAAAAATTCAGAAGAATGGGTTCTTTTTTTTTTCTTTGAAAAGTTAAAGATTTGTTTGAGTATCCTTCAGGGGGAAGGAATAGCAAGATGTTTGCCGTTGACAGTGGATGCTTTTTTTAAGCTTCTCCATCTAGTCTTCAGCCCTGGGATTTGATGGTGGTCCACATCCAAATATTAGCCAGGATCAGCCCTGCTTAGCTTCCATCATCATCATCATCACCACCATCATCATCCTCTTTTAATAACCCCATAAATCCCTTACGGAGTGGATCCTGTGCAACTGGATGGAGCTGAGTATTTACTGGCCAGATGCCCTTCCTGTCGCCAATGCGGAGTTTTATTCAGCCGATATATTTCTCAGCATGCTCAGAGAGAGGAATACCTGCCTCTATCTAGGACCAAACCCACAGCCCTCTGATTGTGAGGTGAGAGATCCACCTCTAGGCCCCCGCACCAGTCCCTGCTTAGCTTCCATACCCAGACAATATATGCTACTACACAGGTAGTCCTCAACTTACAACAGTTCATTTAGTGACTGTTCGAACAGCATTGAAAAAGTGACTTATGACTGTTTTTCACTCATGACCAAATCCGGGTGCATTTTATACACTGAATACAGCAGTTTTGTCCTCCCAAAACCTTGCCCATTTGCAAAAATGGCCAAACAATTAACGAAAAACGGGCCATTTTTTGCTCGTTATTGCCCCCCCCCCAGCCCACAGAAGTACTCTATAAGCCTCCTAAAGGCTACTCATAACCTCTTTATTTGACAAAAAATGGGCCCATTTTGTGAAAAATGGGCCGTTTTGGGAGGTCTGCAGAGTGTAATGGTCTAGGCTGCATCAACAGAGGGATAGAATCAAGATCACGTGAAGTGTTAATACCACTTTATAATGCCCTGGTAAGGCCACACTTGGAATAATGCATCCAGTTTCAGTCGCCACGATGTAAAAAAGATGTGGAGATGCTAGAAAGAATGCAGAGAAGAGCAACCAACAGGATTAGGGGACTAGAGTCTAAAACATATGAAGAACGGTTGCAGGAACTGGGCATGGCTAGCTTAAGAGAAAGAAGGACCAGGGGAGACATGATAGCAGTGTTCCAGTATCTCAGGGGTTGCCACAAAGAAGAGGGAGTCAAACTATTCTCCAAGGCACCCGAGGGCAGGACAAGAAGCAATGGGTGGAAACTAATCAAGGAGAGAAGCAACTTAGAATTAAGGAGAAATTTCCTGGTAGTTAGAACAATTAATCAGTGGAACAATTTGCCTACTGAAGTTGTGAATGCTCCAACACTGGAAGTTTTTAAGATGATGTTGGATAACCATTTGTCTGAAGTGGTGTAGGGATTCCTGCCTAAGCAGGTGGTTGTACTAGAAGACCTCCAAGGTCCCTTCCAACTCTGCTATTCTATTCTATTTCAGTTTGGAGAGAAGAGGGAAGAAATTCCCATTGAAAGAAAGGCAATGCACGGCAGAGAGGCAAAGAACCTCCACAATCTGCTGGAAACAGTCTGTAAGGACTCATTTGAGGCACGCACACTTTACAACATCCCTGAACACCAAAGCAAAGCTCGTGTACCTGTGATACGACACGTTACACATGTGAAAAGCGAGTAAAAGGGCCGGGCAGCCTTTACACAGCTCGACAAATTAATAAGCCAAATCTGGCTGCTGTTTATGCACGGGGCGTTTGCCAGCGAAGATCGTTGGCAGACACAAAGGGGTTAGAGGTATTTTTTTTGCGGGGGGGGGGGGGGAGGCAGCCATTCTCCCTTCCACCAGCAGGTTCTATAGGCAGATCGCAACAGGGGCTGGGAAAGGCCTTGCGGAGGCGCAATCCAGAGGCCAAGAGGCACAGTCCATATGCTTGCACAGATACACTTCCTGGCACCAGTCACGATGGAGCCGCACGCGTGCAGACTTCCTTCGCCTGGCAGGGAAGCAGGCAGTAGGTTGGGTGGATGCCAAAAGCATGCCAAATTATGCTAAAGCTTTTTTTTTTTGCCAGCAATCAAGGGAGCCTGGTTTTATAGGAGGGGGAGGGTGAAAATTCAGGGCAATGATCAGTAGAGAAGGTTTGGCAAAAAGAAGAGAGGGAGGGGGAGAGGGGAAGGGAGAGGGAGAAAGGGTGGAGTGCGGTGGGAATGGGAAGAGAGGAGAGGAGAAAAAGGAGAGGAGAGGAGAGGAGAGGGAAGGGAAGGGAAGGGAAGGGAAGAGAAGAGAAGAGAAGAGACTGAAAGGCTGAGATTGGACACAGGAAACTGCTTTTTAAAACAAAAAAATGCACCAACTTTTTCTACTAAAGCTACTTTACAGCATTACTCAAAGGAAAATAAACTCTAGAGTATAGTTTACATAGGCATAGTTTCTCAAATTAACTACCATTGGCTGGGTTTGCATGAATATTATACTGTACCAGTCTTCTCCCGCCTGGGTCCAGTTCCCAGAATTCTAAGCAACAGAAGCTGAGGCATTCTGGGAGCTAAATTCCACAAATTTGAAAGTGCCTGAGCTAAGCCAAAGATTTTGGTTTCTAAACCCAGTCAGAAACTGTCTTTCCCAGTTGCAATGGATGGCTGTGAAAGTTGGACCATAAGAAAGGCTGAACACCAAAGAATGGAGGCCTTTGAACTCTGGTGCTGGAGAAGACTCCTGCGAGTCCCTTGGACTGCATGGCAATCAAACCGGTCAGTCCTAGAGGAGATCAACCCTGACTGCTCTTTAGAAGGCCAGATCCTGAAGAGGAAACTCAAATACTTTGGCCACCTAATGAGAAGGAAGGACTCACTGGAGAAGAGCCTCATACTGGGAACGATGGAAGGCAAAAGAAGAAGGGGACAACAGAAAATGAGGTGGATGGATGGAGTCACCGAAGCAGTAGGTGTGAGCTTGAATAGACTCCAGGTAGAGGAGAGGAAGGCCTGGAGGAACGTTGTCGCAATGGGTCAGACATGACTTCGCAACTAACAGCAACAAAAACCTAATTGAAACCTCCAAACCAACCAGATTGTGCTTCACGTATCTTGGGTGACCTAGGCATAGACTGAAAGTTATGTTGGATTTATCAAACATAAGAGAATGAAACAGGACATCAAAGATGGTCACCATCCTGTACAAGTAGTCTTCAACTTCAATGACGTTCATAATTACAATAGCACTGAAAAAAGTGACTTTTGGCCCTTTTTCACACTTATGACTGTTGCAGCATCCCCCAGTCATGGGATCAAACTTTGGGTGCTTGGCAACCAGTATGCATTTATGATGGTTGCAGTATCCCAACCTTCAGTGATGGAGCAGCCATGATTTCTGGAGGCAACTTCTGTTCCACTGGTTAATTGTCCTCACAGTTAGGAAGTTTCTCCATAATTCCAGGTTGTTCTCTCTTTGATTAATTTCCAACCATTGTTTCTTCTTCTGCCCTCCGGTGCTTTGAAGAATAATTTGACCCCTTCTTCTTTGTGGCAGCCCCTCAAATACTGGAATACTGCTATCATGTCACTCCCAATTCTTCTTTTCTTTGGACTAGTCACACCCAAAATCTGCAGCCATTCTTCATATGTTTGAGTCTTCAGGCCTTTGATCTTCTTCGTTGCTCTTCTCTGGACTTTTCCAAGGTCTCAACATCTTTTTTGTAGTACGGTGACCCAAAGTGGTTGCAATATTCCAGGTGAGGTCTTCCTAGGGTTTTATAAAGCGGCGCTAATACTTCACGTGATCTTGGTTTTAGGCCTCTGTTTATACAACCCAGGATGTAAACTCTTAGGCTTATAGCAGGAGCTGCTACCAAATTAACAGCTCCTAAGCTTACTTATGCAATCTTGCATCATAGCTAATTAATTAATGGATGAAATCTGCATGTGTCTGCATAGAAGGGGGAGAAATGCATTTAAAAAAAAGTAGAGCTCCTTCTTTGTTTTGCAGCGATGCTGACTTGTGTGATTGCAGACATGAAATTAGGGAATTAAGAAAAAAAAAGTCCTTTCTCCAGACAGAAAGAAAGAAATGCCTCTTCGGGACTTCTCAGCTGCAGTTGTCACAAACATTCATCGCACTTTTTAAAGGGGAAAAATCTGTTCAATGATTAATCAAGGGCACATTTTCAGGCACTCAAAATGCATTTTAATCTATTACATTAATTGGTTAATCATACACCGTTTGCAACCCTAATAATGGATCTGGAGTTTAGCTAGGAGCCAGACGGAAGTTAAGCTGTTTTCACTCCCATCGGGCATTGCTGGAGTTTCATATCATAAAACCGTCATAGGGTTTCTCAGATGCAAACTGTGCTGTCCTTCAATGTTGCATTAAGATTAAGGCAAAATCACTTGAGTTTGGGTTGCAAAGATCAAGGCAGCCACTAGAGGGCAGTGAAGAGTTGAGTTTTAGGTCTCCATTTGCTGCCCTCTAGTGGTCATCTGGATATTTTTTTGGAAGAAGTGGTGGCGGGAGGCTGCACCCACCCACCCTGACGTCATCACATCCTGTTTTTTATGCTCTGTGCATGTGCAGAAGATCCTGCGCATGTGCATGCATGCTCACATTTGCGAACCAGTAGCAAAGGTAAGTTGATTTCACCCAGTGGTGGGTTTCAAAATTTTTTAGAACCTCTTCTGTAGGTGTGGCCTGCTTTGTGGGAGTGGCTTGCCAGCCATGTGACTGGGTGGGAGTGGCTTACCAGCCATGTGACTGGGTGGGCGTGGCCAACTTGTGAAATGTGGTGAAATTCACTTACAATGCTCTTGCTTAGCAACCAAAATATTGGCTCAGAAACTCTGGCATTTGAAGCACGCAAATCTTAAAGCTCTCAAGCTACAAGACCCTTGCACCCCTAATCCTTTAGCAAAAAAAAAAAAAAAACCAGGGGTGTTCAAACTTGACAGCTTTAAGACTTGTGGGTTTCAACTCCCAGAATTCCTCCTCCAGTCATGTTGGCTCAGGAACTCTGACATTGAAGTGTGCAAGTCTTAAAGTTGTCAAGTTACAAGACCCTGGCGCCCCTAACCCTTTAGAAAACAAACCCCCAGGGGTGTTCAAACTTGACAGCTTTAAGACTTGTGGACTTCAACTCCCAGAATTCCTCCTCTCGCTCTTCATCTTGATGATGTGCGGATGGGCAATGGGGAGGGAGCTGGAACCGGTTCTAAACGGCACTGTAGATTTGTGGAACCTCTTCTATAGAAGAGCTTAGAACTGGCAGGAACCCCTGATTTCACCCCTGATTAAGAGGGAGAAAGGATAAAGCCATAAAAATGATTGAGTAAACCTTTTTGGCTGTTTTGGGACTTTGGCATAGGACTCTGCTACACAACCGTGTGTGCATTGGTTTCTGCCAATCTTTCCAAAAAGCATGATCATGTATTTAAATTAGTCTTTAAAAAAATCAATGGAGGAATGTCAAGCACGTTAACTAGTCTGGCCTTCTAACACCACAGCTAACCTTCCTTTAGGAATTAAGCAACGTGTACAAATACCTCCTGTTTCAGCAAAAAATATAAGAGCAATTTGGATATAATGTTGTCCTTCTTGGCTAAAGAGACTAAATTATAGACCGAGGAAGCTTCCTTGGGAGAAAAATACATTGGGAAACAAAAATTAACATCTGACACCAAACAGAGAATCTTAATACAAAATACACTCCCTACTATAGTGGTCATCTGTGATTTACCCCAATAGTTGCTAATTGAACAATAACTCAGTGGGAAGAAAAATAAATACAAAGAAACTGGAAAGTCAATTATAATGCAACCTTACATTTTAAGAAACCTTGCAAATCATTATCATTAAATGAAGGACCCATAGAAGAGCAGTAAGCTCAACTCTCTTTTTTATTTCCTTTTTTTCCCCCTAGGAAACAGGCGTTCGTAATTTCATGACATCAGATTGCAAACTATAGAATGCAAATTCTCTTGGAAGGAAGCCTTGCTGTGCCAGAAAGGAGAGGGGCTTCTCATCTGTGGACTGTTAAAAGTCCCTTCAGAGGCATTCTGGGTGAGGGTCTAAATGACCCAGATGGTAGAAAGAGCCATTGAGCCAATGAGTCTAGCGTTTCGTGCAGGGAAGAGAATTTATGTCTGCAGTTATTCTTAACTTAATAAATTCTTCTAATGGAAAGACTGAATTCATTGAATGTATTACCTTGTATCCAGTTGGGAGGAAAGAAGAAAGAGAAGGAGGGTTGAGGGAAGGAAGGGAATAAAGAGAAGGAAGGAAAAGAGAAAAGGAAGGAAGGAGAATACAGAGAAGGAAGGAAGGAGAAAAGAGAAAGGAGGGAGGGGAATAAGGAGGAGAAAGGAAGGGAAAGAGAAAAGGAAGGAAGGAAGGAAGGAAAAAATAAAATAAAGAGAAGAAAGGAAGAGAAAGAGAAAAAAAGGATGGAAGGAGAATAAAGAGAAGGAAGGAAAAGAGAAAAGGAAGGAAGGAAAGAAAATAAAGAGAAGAAAGGAAGGGAAAGAGAAAAGGAAGGACAGAAGGAAAATAAAGAGAAGAAGGAAAAGAGAAAAGGAAGGAAAGAAAGAAAATAAGGAGAAGAAAGGAAGAAATAGAGAAAAGGAAGGAAGGAGAATAAAGAGAAGGAAGGAAAAGAGGGAAGGAAGGAGAATAAAGAGAAATAAGGAAAAGAGGGAAGGAAGGAGAATAAAGAGAAGGAAGGAAGGAAAAGAGGGAAGGAAGGAGAATAAAGAGAAGGAAAGAAGGAAAAAAGGGAGGGAAGGAAGGAAGGAAGGAAGGAAGGAAGGAAGGAAGGAAGGAAGGAAGGAAGGAAGGAAGGAAGACCTGTTACCTACAAAACAAATCACAGTCTTCTTTTTACTATCTTCCAAAAGCAGATTGAAGCAACCCACATCCTCGCATTTGCTGTCATCAAACCGCCAGGCAGCCTTCCGATTTGCCCCTTCCCTGCTAGGCTACGAAAAGGCAAGGCTTCCTCTTTCCGCAAAGCTCAAACCGAGAGTCCAAGAGAAAGGAAATTATTAAACATTCCGGTGCCTTCAGCCTGCCACGTCCTCCTCCCCCCACCCCACCCCGGTCCCCCCCCTCCACCCTCCGCAGCAAAAACTCAGATAGAGGTCAAGGAATAAGTGTATTCAGGCTGGAACTCGAGTCCGGAGAAGGGAGGGATAGGGTGACTGTAGGCTAATTAATAATGAATGCCAGAGCCCCAGTGTTTGAAATGCAGATGTGATCACTGGAGGCCTGGCCAAGCTGCTTGGAGGAAGCAGACGGGGATGCTATGGGGAATTAAGAGCTCTCATGCCGGCTGGCTTGGAAAAAAGAGAGCTGGGTGCAAAACAGAACCTCTCCTCTGGATAAGATTCCCCTCAGCTGTTAATTACCTGAACTGACTTTGAAGTCCTTCTCTTTTTATCCTCTGCATGAAAAGAGATTGGTTCAGCTGTGGGATTTGAAGAAATGATCAAATACTTGGGCGGAGGGCGGTGAAGGGGGAGAGAGAGAGAGAGAAAGAGTGATGGGTGGTGGAGGGGTGGGAGAACCAGAAAGGAGCTTTCAATTGGGAAAGGAAGGATAAGGAAGAAGGAGGACTGAGCCCAGATGTAGGTGGAAGAGGAGGAACCAGGTACAGTCTCCTCGACGTATGACCAATTACTGTTGCTAAGTGGTTACGTGAATTTTGCCGCGTTTTACAAGCTTTCTTGACACAGATGTTAAGTGAACCACTGCTATAAAGCCTTAGTAAGAGCACACCTGGAATGCTGCATCCTTTCATTCTTCAACATAGTGGCTAAATTAGTAGACCAGCGAAATACTGTGGACATAATATGCTTAGACTTCAGCAAGGCATTCAACAAAGTAGACCACAAACTACTTCTTGGTAAGCTAGAAAAAAAGTGGGATAGATAGCATCACCACCAGATGGATTCATAACTGGCTGACAAACCGTACTCAATGAGTAGTCCTTAAGGGGTCTACATCTACATGGAGGGAAGTAAGCAGTGGGGTACCACAAGGTTCTGTCTTAGGCCCAGTACTCTTCAATATCTTCATAAATGACTTAGATAAAGGAATAGAAGGGGAACTTACCAAATTTGCAGATGATACTAAGTTGGTGGGAATAACTAATACCCTAGAAGATAGGCTCAAGATCCAGATGGATTTTGACAGATTTGAACACTGAGCCCTCTCTAACAAAATGAAATTCAATGTAGAGAAAAATAAAGTCTTACACTTAGGCAAGTGAAACAAAAAGTGCCCATATAGACTGGGTGAAACCAGGCTTAATAGTAAGGTGACCAACTTTTTTACAATGAAAAGGAGGACAAATAAATTTGAAAAAATATATCGTAAATAAAAGAAATATTTTATTCATTGCAACAATAATACACTAAAATATGATATATGCATAATAAAAACATTTGCAACATTTTATATTGTAATTATGCTTACATGCCTGTTAACTATTATTTAAATGAGTACTTTTCCATTGAATTAATATTTTTGTCAATGTATCATCTTCTAACAATATATTGGAAATATCTGAACAAGAAATATCCTTCATATTGAATTTTACGGCAAGTGCTGCAGCTAGAGTATCAACATTCAATCTCGATTTCTCACTTGTCGAAAAATCATTGGCAATTGAAAAAAAACTCTTGCAACTGCTGCATTAGTTCCAGGGCAACACAACGTAAATTGAACAAGTATAAATAAATGTTCACATGGAATATGTTCATTTTTGAAATGGCTGAAAATATCCACCCATCTTTTATCAATTTCAACATGTTGATTTTCCCATTGTATTAATTTTTCAGAATTTAAATATACATTCAGTCTTCTAATTTCTTCAAAGAGACAATTGTCGTCTATTTTAATGTCTAGCATTTCTTTAGATAAAAATTCAACACAAGATTCAATATCTGTTCAATATACTTGCGATGAAGTAAAAAAAACACCATTAAAAACTGTTTAATAAAATACGTCACATAACGCGCAACAGATTAGCCTTCAAATATCAAAAAGGAGGACATGTAGGAGGACACTTTTCAAGGGAGGACAGAACTTATTAAAGAAGGACTGTCCTCCCTAAAGGAGGACGGTTGGTCACCTTATTAATAGCAGTGATTGTGTGAGAGGGATCTTGGAGTCTTAGTGGACAACCAGTTAAATGTGAGCCAGACGTGTGCAGTGGCAGCCAAAAAAAGCCAATATAATCCTAAATTGCATTAACAAAGGGATACAATCAAGATCAAGTGAGGTACTAATACCAAACTATAAAGTCTTAGTAAGGCCACACCTAGAATACGGCATCCAGTTTTGGTCACCACACTGTAAAAAAGATGTTGAGACTCTTTAAAAAAGTACAGAGAAGAGCAACCAAGAAGATTAGGGGACTAAAGACTAAAACATACAATGAACAGTTGCAGGAACTGGGCATGGCTAGTCTAGTGAAGAGAAGGACCAGGGGAGACATGATAGCAGTTTTCCAATATTTGAGGGGCTGCCACAGAGAGGAGGGGGTCAAGCTATTTTCCAAAGTACCTGAAGGCCAGACAAGGAATAATGGATGGAAATAAGGAGAGATTCAACCTGGAAATATGGAGGAATTTTCTGACAGTGAGAACAATCAAGCAAGTTGCCTTCATCATTGGAAACTTTCAAGAAGAGACTGGACTGCCATCTATCAGAAATGGTGTAGGGTCTCCGGCTCAGGTGGGATGTTTTCTCTCTGTTCATATACTAGGACTGTATGCACACCTGTACTTAACTCTTTTATATATTGTACTAGTTCTGCAAGAAAACAACCAAGCTTTCATTTCAACCCTGAGCTACAAATATTCTCTTCTATTAAAACTTTCATTGACCAGACAGCTGTTCATAATTTATTGCAGTCCTACGTTTGAGGAGTCTTCTGATAATTAGAAAAAAAAATTGCAGATGGAACTCTAATTAATTCTGCAAAAGCCAGGTTAATACTCCAAAACATATTCCAAGAAACAGGGCTTTCTAATCTCCCAAACCAAGGTCAGGGTCCTTATTTATTTATTTATGTATTTATAGCCCCAAAATTGTATGCCACCGCCTCTAGCAACTAATTCGGACACTTGCATTCTGAATGTCTATGGGAACTTCGGACAACTGCTAACATGTCTTAATTTTATTAATAGTCTAATTTTCTTTTCTTATAACAAGTCTTCATATTTTTCAAACAAGCATCGGTACCTCTCTAGGGCATGGCTAGTTTGTTCAAAGATAGGAAAGCCTAAAATACATTTTGCAGTGGATGCTGGGAGTTGGTTAAACAAAAAAAAAGATAATTTCAAACTCATAGGGTCTATTCAAGTCTTTGGAGATCTGCACTCTCTCCCTAGGCAATTTAAAGAGCAGAGCTTGCCAACGTTTTCAGAATGGAGGAAAATAAATGAATGGATTTCATTTTGTTAATCGGCTGACTATACAAAATATGCACATGAACCCACTCATATAACAGTTCAGAGTTAGCACTAATTGTAAGGTAAAGGTAAAGGTTCCCCTCGCACATATGTGCTAGTTGTTCCCGACTCTAGGGGGAAGTGCTCATCTCCATTTCAAAGCCGAGGAGCCAGTGCTCTCCAAAGACATCTCCGTGGTCATGTGGCTGGCATGACTAAACATCAAAGGTGCACAGAACGCCGTTACCTTCCCGCCAATGGTGGTCCCTATTTTTCTACTTGCATTTTTTATATGCTTTCGAACTGCTAGGTTGGCAGAAACTGGGACAAGTAACGGGATCTCACTGCATTATGTGACGCTAGGGATTTGAACTGCCAAACTGCCGACCTATCTGATTGACAAGCTCAGAGTCTTAGCCACTGAGCAACCGTGTCCCTAGCACTGATTGTAGTGTGGTCTAATAACAATATCCATTATTATTTTTTTGCTGCCAAAACAGCCAACGCAGTCCTTGGCTAGAAGAATCAAGATCCCGTCAAGTGTTAATACCACTTTCTAATGCCTTGGTAAGGCCACACTTGCAATACTGCATCCAGTTTTGGTCGCCCCAATATGAAAAAAAGATGTTGAGATTCTAGAAAGAGAGAAGAGAAGAGCGACAAAGATGATGAGGGGACTGGAGGCTAAAAAAGATGAAGAACGGTTGGAGAAACTGGGTAGGTCTAGTTTAATGAAAAGAAGGACTAGGGGAGACATGATAGCAGTCTTCCAATATCTCAGGGGTTGCCACAAAGAAGAGGGAGTCAAGCTATTCTCCAAAGCACCAGAAGGCAAGACAAAAAGTAATGGATGGAAAGTCATCAAGGAATGACCCAACCTAGACCTAGGGAAGAAACTTCCCTAGTGTTGGGTGCTCCAACACTGGAGAATTTTAAGAAGAGGTTGGACAACTATTTGTGTTGGCTAAAATGCAGCATCCTGGAGGTCACATGAGCACTATTTCCAACAAGCTTTCAACAAGCAAACTCAATGGGAGAAGATGCGCTTCCTTAATGACCATCTGAATTGCTCAACAACTGCAGTGGTTTCCTTAAGAATCGCGGCAAAAAAAAAGATGGTCATAAAATTGGGTGCATTTCTTCACTTATCAGCTTAGCCACAGAAACTCTGGTCTCAATGTGGACATAGGTTGAGGATTACCTGTAGTAGTTAGTTAAGAATTAGAATTGGAAGTGCAAAAAAAAATACAAGGGACTTTCTATCATATGTGGTGAGCCTGCCCGGAAACTCAAAAAAAATGGATTAAAATTTGGAAATGGATACAATAAATGACAGACGAACAAATAGAATATAAACTGGAACTTTTCCTGCTGGGAATAACTAAGGGGAAATATAGAAAGAAAATTAAATATATATTAATACACTTCTTGACTACTGCAGAATAACGTTTGGCCAATGTTGGAAACAGAGCAATATTCCCCCAGATGAATTAGTGATTCAGAAAATTCTAGACTGTGCAGAAGTGGATAAATTAACATTAAGATTAAAGGACAAAGAAGAGTCTGACTACTATGAAATTTGGGATAATTGGTATAAATGGTTGTATAACAGAAATAAAGTTAATTTAGCCAAGAAGCAATAGAGAAATGCATAGAATTGTAAATGAATGTATATAAATGTAGAAGCAATATAAGACCGATATATATATATATATAGGTATGATGACACAACAATATCAATGTGATGATTGAAAGTTGTTATAGATGGAAAAAAACACTAAAAATCTATTTTAAAAAAAGAATTAGAATTGCCCTTTCCTCTGGAAACCGGTCTGACTGTTACAAACTTTTGCTGAGGGTTTGTACGGCATAACCCTCTATTTTGAAGCCAGAGTGACCTCCTCTGTCTTTCTAGCTGCCTTCGCAAACATCAGAGATCTACTTTATTACAGACTAGCTGGATACCCATGCTTCGCAACAAAATTAGGTGATCGGGCTATGCAGGAGAAATTCTGTTCACAATCCATTGGCTCAGTGGTGGTTGGTGATTTAAACTCATAAGGGAATATCGCTCCCACCGCCTTGAATCCGGAAGCAGTTCCATAGGTGGTGGAAGGCGTAGACATTTTGGTGAGGTACTGACATTTAGTACTTATAAGGAGCCCCAGAGAAACTCCTGAGTGAAGGAGTGGAATGTCTGCCAGTTTGAACTGAGATAGAATGTGAGGCAACTGCCAGTTGGAACAGAGTTCTTTTCAGGTGGGGAGGGGGAGTAGAACTCCTTAGCATCAGAGCATGTGCATTACTGTTTAAGAAATATTAATGATTTGATTGTCATTTCAAAAAAAAATCCTTTCTTAGCAAGCACCTAGAAGCCAAGAGGAACATACATGCCAAATTTCAAGTTCGTAGGCCTTACAGTTCTGGAGATTTCATGATACTTGTGTGAGTGTTTTCGCACTTATATATATATAGATTTTGCTTGTTTAAATTATATCTCACTTGACCTTAAGCAATTGGTTAAAAAGCAGAGACGTCCCTGATTGGATCACAAAAGTTGGACTACAGCTCCCATTCTCCTTAGTCAACATGGCAAATGGACGCACCTTTAATTTTTTCCTATTGCTAGAGGTTTACATAGATGCAGTGCTATTTTATGATTAGAAGCTGCCTTCAAGGTAAATTGTAAAATCATTCCTTTTATATCCAACAATGGCACATGATTTCTTCAATTAGAGCAAGGAGTGAAAGAGATGAGGCATGATCCTTCCTAAAATTAAGCCAGATTTTCTTATTAAACTCTATTTATACCAGCTGAAGCACTATGACACAAATTTGCAAAGAATTGTAATGGAGGAATTTTCAGAGTTTCCCCATGCTAGCAGTGCACAATAAAAGATTAATCTTAGCCGAAATGTTTGTTGTTTCTTCCTAATCGCTTTTCTTCACTAGAATTGACCTTAGAAATAGGGGGCAGCGGGGCATTGGATGAAGCGACCACAAGAAACTTCTCCCAAATCCTATTAAAGAAAGCCGCATCTCTCCAAACCTGGCTGAACTACAACTTCCAGTATCCCTTTACCATTGTCTACAGAGACTGACAGTTGGAGGTCAGAGATCAGGGTGCAGCAGTGACGGCTGCCCCAAATGATCCATCAAATAGGGACAGGTGGCAGGAGACAACAGCAAGTCAGCCTGGCATCAAACAAATCTAAACATTTTACCCAACATCCTTTTTTAAAAATTTAAACAACTTATCTTTAGAATAAATGAATGGTTAGATTTTTTTTTTTACATTCAGAAAGGCCACCAAAAAGATATAAATACATGCATGCAAAGTTTCTAAAAAGCAGAGACATCACCCTGCCAATAAAAATGTGCATAGTCAAGGCTGTGGTTTTCCCAGTTGCAATGGATGGCTGTGAAAGTTGGACTATAAGAAAGGCTGAGCGCCAAAAAATGGAGGCCTTTGAACTCTGGTGCTGGAGAAGACTCCTGCGACTCCCTTGGACTGCAAGGCAATCAAACCGGTCAGACCCAGAGGGGATCAACCCTGACTGCTCTTTAGAAGGCCAGATCTTGAACAGAAAACTTAAATACTTTGGCCACCTAATGAGAAGGAAGGACTCACTGGAGAAGAGCCTCGTGCTGGGAACAATGGAGGGCAAAAGAAGAAGAGGACGACAGAGAATGAGGAGGCTGGATGGAGACACCAAAGCAATAGGTGTGAGCTTAAATGGACTCCAGGGGATGGTAGGGGACAGGAAGGCCTGAAGGAACGTTATCCATGGGTTCATGATGGGTTGGACATGACTTCCCAACTAACAACAACAACACAAAGTTTCAGTTCTATTTAGAATTGCAGTGATGGACAATGAGAGTCAGAGTGAAGCAAAAGAGCATTTTGCCAACTGAGTTCAATTGATTATCCTTAAGACTACAGCTCCCATGAGCCCCAGCTACTGTGGCCAATGGACTGAGCTAACGGAAGGTTCAAGGCAAGGCAGCCATTGACAAGATGAGGCTAGATGTCTCCATTCACCATCCAGGTTCTATTGATATCCAGATCAGACTGCAAGTGGCCCTTTGACTTATGACCACAATCGGGGCCAGAATTTCCATTACAAGCAAGGTGGTTTTTAAGTGAATTACACCCATTTTAGGACATTTTTGTCCCAGATGTTAAATGAATCACAGGGTCAATAAGTGACTCCCCCCCCCCTTGACTTGTCAGACATTGGGAAGGTCAGTAATGACCAAAATGTGATCATGGGATAGAAGAATAAAAGTAAGAGTAAGGGTTAGAATAAGAATAAGAATAAAGTAGAGTAGAGCATAGCAGAGCAGAGCAGAGCAGAACAGAACAGAACAGAACAGAACAGAACAGAACAGAATAGAATAGAATAGAATAGAATAACAGAGTTGGAAGGGACTTTGGAGGTCTTCTAGTCCAACCCCCTGCTTAGGCAGGAAACCTACAGCATTTCAGACAAATAGTGGTCCAATCTCTTCTTAAAAACTTCCAGTCTTGGAACATTCACAACCCCTGGAGGCAAGCTGTTCCAGTGGTTCATTTTCCTCAGTGTCAGGAAATTTCTCCTTGTTTCTAGGTTGCTTCTCTCCTTGATTAGTTTCCACCCATTGCTTCTTGTCCTACCCTCAGGGGCTTTGGAGAATAGCTTAGCTCCCTCTACTTTGTGGATGCTGCAAGTTCCAAAGTGCCCAAATTTTGATCCTGCAACCGTGCGGAGGCTGCAGTGGTTTGCAATGGTGAGGGTCAGTCTTGAGTCACTTTTTTAACACTGTAACTCTGAACAAACACTAAATGAATGATTGTGGGTCAAGGGCTATGTGTACTGTAATGGACTCATTTGTGTGGTAGAATTTGTCCCCAACCCCGGGCCACGAGCCATTCGGAACTGGGACATGTGCATGCACTTGCAGACTGTTCACACGGAACCCCCCCCCCCCCAAATAGCCGGTCCATAAAATTGGGGAAATCTGCTTTAAAGGGCATTTGCAATTGCAAAGTTGCAAAATATCCTTCAAGACCTCCGTTGTGTTGTGTGGATTCTGTTTCTGTCTGGTTTAGAGGCAGGCTGCCTGCGCTGTTGCTCCTCCACCGAAGAATGCAATTTTGACCAGATTGCATCAGGCCACTTATGATGATGTATTACAGTAGTCTTCTGAAAGCATTACAGCTTTCTCAGATGTAAAATTTGATGGATCGCCCCTGCTGACTTTATCTTCTATTGATTCGTAGGCTGTATTTAGTCTTTGTCTAAGCAAGAATGTCCCGCCGTCCATTTTCGCTCTGTTTTGAACTGGCGTTTTGGATTGTACCCCTTTTGCCTCTGATCCTATATTCCACTGTTTTGAAATAAAGAAGCAGAAGGAATAAGCAGGAAGCAGAGAGTCCTGCAGTACTTTGCCATCACAACCACAGAAAATTAACACGGGCAGCTTTTCTAAGTGACGTAAAAATAAAAGGAAAAAAATGGGGACTTCTTAAATTCAGATTGTCCTTTTCAGGAGACAACTGGACTTTTTTCTGGCTTTTCTTTGAAGATGTTTCGTTTCTCATCCCAAAAGCTTTTTCAGCCAGAGCTGAAGATAGTCTGAGCTGAAGAAGCAAAACGTCTTCATAGCAAAACCCAAAAAGTTCTGTTGCCTCTTGAAAAAGCACCTTTGGGACAGCCATGGCCTGGATGACTGAGAATCTCCATAGACTTTTTAATTCAGGGTTCAACATAAAATCTTTCAACTCAGGGAAGTAAAATTGTCCCCTTCCCACCATCATTGTTTTGGGAAATGAGGTCAAGTGGAGATTCTCCAGTGAAAGATGGAATCCAGTTGCATCGTTGAGTTTACTTCTTTGATGGATGGAACTCATCCAGTTTTCATGTTGGAAGCTGACTGGTGCCTAAAGTGGGACTAGAAATCACCCTCTCCTGGTGATTGGCCAAATTTACCCAGCTGATGACTAGAACTCACCATCTCCTGGTAATTGGCCCAAAGTCACCGAGCCAACTTTCAGGAAAAGTTCCCAGGTCAACCCCACCCCGTTAGAACGGCACTGTTCCCCTGACAGATGAAAGTTTCTCCCTTCCTACAGTGTACAAATTATCTCCTTATACACACACACACACACTAACCAATTTTAAAGATAGCCTGACCCAAATTAAAACCCAGTTTAGTATTTTATATAAATTCATTTGCTAGCTTGGTCACCGAACAAGTTATAATATTATGGAAGTAGCCATCACAAAGATCTCCCAATCTTTATATCATATAACCAATAGAAAAGGAAAGAAACTGGGCTACTACTAGCAGTAGTAGCTGCTACAATTATTACTTTCTTTGCAGGAGTAAAGGTAAGGACCATGTTTTCTCAGGGTTGTAGTTCTATGTGTTAATTCTTCTTCCACAGCTAGGGCATCCTCCTGTTCATTTTCTAGTCAAAGGCTGAACAGGAGGCTCCATTATTATGGGATGGGGGAAAGAGAGATTGCATTTGCATTCCTTCTGCTACCGGCACATGTTTACATGACCTTTAAAACAGAATTAAAGCTGTACCATCAGCAGCTGGAGGCAACCTGCATTACTAAGGCAATCAAATCAGAAGGCTAAACCAACGATAAAACATAAATTAAGCACAGGGAGAGGGGGGAGAGAGGTGGGAGGGAGAGAGGAGAGTTGAGAGAGGAGAGAGAGAAAAGAGAGAGGAGAGAGACAGAGGAGAGAGACAGAGAGAAAGGAGAGAGAGAGAGAGAGAGAGAGAGGGAGAGAGGGAGAGAGAGAGAAAGGAGAGAGAGAGACAAGCTTCTTAATTCACTAGGTTGGCTGGCAAACCTAGTGAATTAAGTTCACTAGGTTGCCAGTTCTAAGCAGTTTGGAGAAGCAGCAGGTGATGAGAAAGCAGAGAAAGGAAAGGAAGGAAAGAGGATTAAGGAGGAGGGCTACCAAGGCAGGATCCCAGGCCAGCTTAGAGTGACCAAAGAAGGTTTGATCTCAGGCACCGGATTCTATTCATGAATACTCAGGGCCTTACTCGGTATCTGCTCCAAAAGCCAAGATACAACAGGAAGCACGATCTAATGCCAGAACCTATTGCAATGTCCCACACACACGGAGCGTGATTAAAAATCTCAGCCATTAGCCCCCAAGTGCAGTGGTGAATATGGTAATATCTTGCTTATTCCCAAATGTACACACACCCCTCCTCCTCCCCTCCCTACCCCTCCTTCCCCTTTCTCTTATTCCTCCTTCTCCTCCTCCTCTTGTTCCTCTCTCTCCTTCTCCTTCCCCCTTCTCTTTCTCTTCCTCCTTCTCCTCATCTCCTCCTTCTCCTTCTCCTCATCCTCTTCTTCTCCTTCTCCTGTTCCTCCTCCTCCTTCCCTCCCTCCTTTTTCTCCTCTTGTTCCTCCTCCTCACCTTCTCTTTCTCTTCCTCCTTCTCCTCATCCTCTTCTTCTCCTTCTTTTGTTCCTCCTCCTCCTTTTCTCCCTCCCCTCCTTCTCCTCTTGTTCCTCCTTCTCCTCTTTCTCTCCCCCCCTCTCCTCTTCTTCTCTTATTCCATCTCCTTCTCCCCTTCTCTTTCTCCTTCTCTCCTTCTCCTTCTCTTGTTCCTCCTCCTCCTGGTTTCATATATAAGTCCCTACATTTAGTCATTTAAGCCCTTATCATCTCACACTTGGACTACTGTGATGTGCTCTACATGGGGCTCCCCCCGGAAGAGCTTTCAGAAGGTACAACTGGTGCAGAGGAGACAGCTTTTGGAAGACTGCAAAGGAAATGCACAAAGAGCCTCAGGGTGGGATGGTGCTGAAATGGACAGAAGCACCCTTGCTCATCCTCGGAGGAAGCCAATGCTGTCGAGGGTCTCCAAGTTTACAAAGCAGATTTACTATTAAAGCCATTTTAGTGCAATAAAAATGGATTGATTCTCCCAGATTTAAAACTCGTGTGTGTGTGTGTGTGTGTGTGTGTGTGTGTGTGTTTGTGTGTTGTGTTCTGGCTGGGCTCACAGATGTTTTGATTTCCAGGGTGAAACGCTTCCGATCTAATCCAGATTCACTTGGAATCAATGCCCCCCCCCCGACACCCCAAGGATGTCCACACGGCTTCCAAAGGATTTCGAACAATAATCTATCCACTAGCATCCCAATGTGATTGTTTAGAAACCGATGGCCAGCTGTTTCGGACACCTCTCCAACAAGCTGATTAAACAGCTTAAGTCAAGTGGGATGAGCTTTGTGCGTTTTTGTTGCCCTGTGTTGGCCTTGGTGAGGATTGTACATTCTAAGGCTCAGAAATGACACTTTATCCTGAAAACTAAAATCCGGGCATGCTGCTTCTTCCATGTCTTTTATTCATTTTCTTTTCCAGGAAGAAGGACGAGGAGGCGAAAGCAGGAAAGGAAAATGTGTATTGGACTTTTTGTTCAGGGGTTTAGGAGGCTTCACCTCTTTCTCCCTCCACCCCCCCCATCTTGCCCCCCCCCCCCGCAACGCATGCTAGATTCCTATTCTCATTCTTTCCACCTCTTTCAAAAACAGGTGAGAAGAAGTTTTCAGAAGTTTGCTACCCATAAAAATTAACCGGTCAATTTGAGAGCACATATCAGGGTACTTTGACTTCAAAAAGGGGTCATGTCTACTCTCTTTACTCCAAGACAGGGGTCAGCAACCTAAAACACTCAAAGAGCCACAAAGGTCCTAACCGGAAGTCCCCCCCCCCCCTTAATTCTGGAGCCAACCGGAAGTCCGGTTCCCCCACCATAGAGTCTCCTCCTAGCATGGTGTCCTTTTCTGTTTACCTGTCCTAACCAAAAGCTCTATCAATTGTGGAGCCAATGGGCAACAGGGAGCTGCAGCAGAGGGATGAAAGAGCCACATGCGGCTCCAGAGCTCCAAGGGAAGTGCCTGGCTACTAATCACCAGATGAAACAACTTGGGGGAAGAACTCTTGGATGACTTTTGCTCACAAACACACCAGCTCCTACCCAGAAGTGCTTCAGTTGATACTGTCTGGCACAGTGAGAAAGAGAAGAGACTCTGTCTCAACTGCCATAGCTGAAATGCCTGAGAGGTTTTCTCTTGGGGCAAAGTAGGTAAACTCACCTACCAGCTCACTTCAGCTCCTGGAATTGAATGGATAGGTCGTGTATTTGTTGAGGGTTGGGTTTTTTTTTTTTTTTTTTTGCAGAAATGGGAAAATAGTTTGCTCCTGCCTTGTTCTAGGGTGGTTTGCAATGTCTGAGTGTAGTTTATCACCCTTGTGGTCTCCTAACCAAGTCTGAATCAGGTTTATTGCACATTTGGAAAGAGGGAAAGTAGAGAAAGGGAGGGAGGGAAGGGGAAAAAGGAGAAATGGAAATGAAAGGAAGGAAAAATAGAAAGGGAGGGAAGGGAGGGAGGGAAGAGAGGGAGGCAGAGAGGGAGGAAGTAAAAATAGAAGGAAGGGATGGATGGAGGGAGGAAGGAAGGAAGGAGGAATACAAAAGGAAAGGAAGTAAAAATAGAAGGGAGGGATAGAAGGAAGAAAAGAAAGGAAAGGAAGGAAAATAGAAAAGATGGAGGGAAGGGAGGGAGGGATGAAGTATAAACAGAAAGAAGGAAGGAGAAATAGAAAGGAGGGAAGGAAGGAAAAATAGAAAGGCGAGAGGGAGGCAGGGGGGAAGGAAGAAAGGAGAAATAGGAAGGAAGGAAGGAAAAATAGAAAGGGGGGAAGGGAAGGAGGAAAGGAGGGATTAATGGCAATAAAGAGGTGGGGAGGAAGATTACCTAATTATTGTGGACCAGCTGAGATATTTTGATCAGTGGTTGGTTGCCAAGTTTTAGAAGGGTGGACTTCAACTCTGATTCTCACATCTTCACCAAACCAAGATGTTATATCTTTATGTCTAATATTCGCAAATACCATTGACTGGGGCTAATGGTTGATACGGAGTTGCTGCCAGCATCCTAGGTATCAACCAGGTATCTTCTTAAAATGTTGTTGTTGCTGTTGTTGTTGTTGTTGTTATGGTTTTTATTCCAGGGTCTCAGGCCGAAGGCAATTTTGTATAGATTAAAAGCAGCCGAACTTGAATAGCTGCTGTGAATTGGGCCAAGATGATGCTGGATGAATCCCCACCCCCCAAATTAAAGCTGTGGTTGGGAGAAGATGGGTTTTGGCCCTCCCAAAATGATTCTCCTGCCCTTTTGGTTTCCAGAAGAAGAAAAATCCCTACAATATTCCCAGGGAACACACAAAGGCCTCCCCATTTCTGCTAACTGACTCCTGGAATTGTTTTGCCATACATTATCCTACTCTCCCCTCCAGGCTTAAATTAAACCTCCATCCTTGCCTAAAACTAGATTATCTTGAGTACATAAGTGAGATGCAAGTGAGGAGGGAGGAATCTGGAAACAGGACAGAAAACAGAAAATCTAACCAGCTTGCCTGAAAAAGAGCTAAAACCTCCATAATACACTGTTCTATTTGTCTCTTTTTTTTTCCCCTTTGGCTTCCCCCCCCCCTTCACTTTTCCTTCCAGTTGGCGTTATTATGTACACAACAATGTGAAGTTGCAGCTGTCAGTCTTTTAGTCTGTGTTGGCCCTCTTACTCATCCAGTTCTTCCCAAGAATGTATGGATGTAGCATATCTGAGGATTCAAGCAAAGTGGCTTTTCGCAATTTACTAATGGAAATATTGTCGATGTGCAGGTGTTTCCAGCCCCCTCCAAGATGTTTTGGTATGGCATCCAGATAACAACAACAACAGCAACAACAACAGAAAGACAAAAAAGTCTGGATAGTGGACGTGGCAGTGCCTGGAGACAGCAGAATAGAAGAGAAAGAACTGGAGAAGATAACAAAATACAAAGACCTACAAATAGAAATAGAACGATTATGGCAAAGGCAAGCAAGAGTAGCACCAATAGTCATAGGCGCCTTTGGTGCAGTCCCAAAACAACTGGAGCGCCACTTGAACGCCCTGGGCATTGACAAATTTGCCATCAGTCAACTGCAGAAGGCGGCTTTACTTGGAACTGCTTCCATCCTGCGACCATATCTAAAACACTTTCAAACATCCAGATTTGCTTATCCCAGGTCTTTGGTAAGGATTTGATAGGTAGACAAAAATGCCAAACCCGTACTGAACATTTGGCTGATTGTGCGATGAATAAGAATAGTAATTTTTAAAGAAGATACTTGACTGATAACAAGGATGCTGGCAGCAACCCGCAGCAACCATTAGTGGCAATAATATTTGTGATACATTTTTAAATGTTCTGTTGACTGAGTTTCATAATAATAATAATAATAATAATAATAATAATAATAATAATAATAATAATAATAATAATAATAATAATAATAATAATAATAATAATAACAACGAGTCAATGATATTTGCAACACATCTTTAAATGTTCACTTGACTAAGTTTCAAGTTAAATGAATAAAAGTAAATAATAATAATAATAATAATAATAATAATAACAACAACAACAACAACAACAACAATAATAATAATAATAATAATGAGTCAATGGTATTTGCAACACATCTTTAAATGTTCACTTGACTGAGTTTCATGTTTAATGAATAAAAGAAATATTAATAATAATATTATAAAAATATAATGTGTGTGATGGAAAAGATTGTAAATAAAGACTAAGTAAAAGCACAAAAATAATATTAATACTAATATTAATAATAATAACAGTGATACCCATTGGGCACTTGGTACCATGTCCAAGAATTTTACAAAACACATCAATAAATTGCGGCTTCCTGCAATAACACCAGCGGAACTGCAAAAAACTGTGCTACTAGGAACGTCTTATATTTTAAGAAGATACTTAATTGATATCTAGGATGCTGGCAGCAACCCGTATCAGCCATTAGCACCAGTCACTTGGTATTTATAATGCATTTTTGAATGTTCAGTTGACTGAGATTCATGTTTAATAAATAAAGTAAATAAAGTAAATAATTATTATTATTATTATTATTATTATTATTATTATTATTATTATTATTATTTGTGGGATTTTCGCATACAAACGGATAAAATACTGGCACATAATACACCAGACATCACACTGGTTGAGAAAAATAAGGTTACAATCATAGACATCGCAATACCAGGTGATAGCAGAGTCGCCGAGAAGGAATATGAAAAAATCGCGAAATACCAGGACTTAAAAATTGAAATCCAACGATTATGGCACAAACCAGCAGTGGTAATTCCAGTGGTCATCGGCACACTGGGTGCTATTCCAAAAGCACTGAAATTACATTTAAAACAGTTAAAACTTGACAAAATCACCATCAGTCAAATGCAAAAAGCTGCACTGCTTGGATCTGCACGTATATTAAGAAAATACGTTACGACGTCCTAGGCCCCTGGGTGGGGCCCGACTAGTAATCAATGCCAAATCCGGCGAATCAACTGGCCGCTGTGATACAATAGTATAATAATAATAATAATAATAATAATAATAATAATAATAATAATAATAATAATAATAATAATAATAATAATAATAATAATAATAATAATAATAATAATAATAATAATAATAATAATAGCTCAAATATCTGACCAGTTTACATGCAATGTTGGCCAGGCAACTGAATGAAATTTTACAAAATGGTCAAATTGATGAATGGTTGACAACTGGAAAAACATACTTGATTCAGAAAGATGCAACTAAAGGAACAATACCTGAAAACTACAGACCAATAACATGCTTGCCAACAACCTTTAAATTACTCACAGGCATTATTGCAGATAACATTATGGATTATTTGGAAACAAACAACATCTTGCCAGTAGAGCAAAAAGGCAACAAAAGAAGGAGTAGGGGCACAAAAGATCAGCTCCTAATTGATAAAATGATATTAGAAAATTGTAAGAAAAGAAAAACGAACTTGAATATGGTCTGGATTGATTATAAAAAAGCATTTGACTCATTGCCACATAGTTGGATCATAAAATGCTTAGAAACAACTGGCATTAGTAAAAATATTACATCCTTCACTGAAAAGGCGATGAAACAATGGAGAACTGAGTTGGCAGTAGGGAATGAGAACTATGGAATGGTTAATATCAAGCGAGGAATTTTCCAGGGTGATTCACTTTCACCTCTTCTCTTCATCATTGCGATGATCCCACTATCAGTAATCTTAAAAAAAATGAAATTAGGCTACCAAACAGCCAAAGAAGCTGAAAAAATTTCACATTTATTATATATGGATGATTTGAAACTCTATGGAAAGTCAGAAATAGAAATCCAATCACTGACAAACACTGTCCCAGTATTCAGCACCGATATTTCAATGCAGTTTGGCATGGAAAAATGTGCCACTGTATCCATAAAAAGGGGCAAAATCACTGCATGTGAGGGAATTGAAATGCCCAATGGCCAACTAATTAAATGCAACGAAAATGAAGCCTACAAATACTTAGGCATTTTGCAGTTGGATAACATCAAACATGGACAAGTAAAAAATATTGTCAGGAGAGAGTACACCAACAGAGTTAGGAAAATTTTGAAATCTAAATTAAATGGTGGAAATACAATCAAGGCCATAAATACCTGGGCAATACCAGTTATAAGATACACAGCTGGTATAGTTAACTGGACACAAGCTGATTTGGACATTTTGGACCGAAAAACAAGGAAACTAATGACAATGCACTACAGTTTACATCCACGCGGTGACACCGATAGACTATACCTGCCCCGAAAATCAGGTGGCAGAGGATTATTACAAGTGAAGCAAATAGTTGAAGAAGAAAAACATGCACTAGCTGATTATTTAAAAGAAAGTCAAGAACATCTATTAATCGAAGTAAAGAACAAAAATCTACTGAAGGCCCAACAGACGAAACAAGAATACAGAAAAGATGTGATAAAATCAAGAATGGAGAGTTGGCAGAACAAAGCCTTACATGGTCAATTTCTGGAAAAAATAAAAGATAAAGTGGACAGTGAAAAAACTTGGCTATGGTTAACAACAGGTACATTAAAGAAAGAAACAGAGTCACTAATCCTGGCTGCGCAAGAACAAGCTATCCGAACAAATGCCATTAAGGCCAAAATCGAAAAATCCTCTGATGATGCCAAATGCAGACTCTGCAAAGAAGTTGATGAAACTGTTGACCACATACTCAGCTGCTGTAAAAAAAATCGCTCAGACTGATTATAAATTGCGGCACAATTCAGTAGCACAAATGATCCACTGGAATTTGTGCAAAAATTATAATATTAAAACAACAACAAACTGGTGGGAACATAAGCCTGAAAAAGTCACCGAAAATCAGATGGTCAAGATCCTGTGGGATTTTCGTATACAAACAGACAAAGTACTAGCGCATAACACACCAGACATCACACTGGTTGAGAAAAAGAAGGTTACAATCATAGACATCGCAATACCAGGTGATAGCAGAGTTGAGGAGAAGGAACATGAAAAAGTCGCGAAATACCAGGACTTAAAAATTGAAATCCAACGATTATGGCACAAACCAGCAGTGGTAATTCCAGTGGTAATCGGCACACTGGGTGCTATTCCAAAAGCACTGGAATTACATTTAAAACAGTTAAAACTTGACAAAATCACCATCAGTCAAATGCAAAAAGCTGCACTGCTTAGATCTGCACGTATATTACGAAAATACGTTACGACGTCCTAGGCCCCTGGGTGGGGCCCGACTAGTAATCAATGCCAAATCCGGCGAATCAACTGGCCGCTGTGATACAATCGTATAATAATAATAATAATAATAATAATAATAATAATAATAATGATGATGATGATGATGATGATGATGATGATGATGATAATAATAATAATAATAATAATAATAATAATAATAATAATAATAATAATAATAATAAATCTGCACATATATTACGAAAATACGTTACGACGTCCTAGGCCCCTGGGTGGGGCCTGACTAGTAATTAATGCCAAATCCGGCGAAACAACTGGCCGCTGTGATACACTTCTGTTGATGCAATAATAATAATAATAATAATAATAATAATAATAATAATAATAATAATAATAATAATAATAATAATAATAATAATAATAATAATAATAATAATAATAATAATAATGCATATTATGGTTGTTTGCACAGTGAGGCAGAGGTCCAGACTGAATTTGGCATTTATGTCCACCTGTCCTGTCCTTCCCAGGGACCCGGGATAGCCAGATGTGGATGTTTGGTGATGTTACAAATATTAACTCAGGATGAAAGCTGCTGTAAGTAAAATTGCCTTTTGCAATGGACTGGTGGTGAATCTGTCATGACGATAGTCTTCAAGGGGTGCTCCAGTTGTTTTGGGGATTACGCCCAAGGCGCCTCTTCCTGTCGGTACTATCTTTGCTTTCTTTTGCCACCGTCGTTCTATTTCTGCTGGCATTTCGTTACCTTCTCCACTTCGTTCTCTTCCTGCTCCTCTCCAGCGCTCGTTGTCGCCGTCTTTACTTGCAACTTCCCCACCGCCGAGAAATTCTCTCGCCTCCCCAGTGAACTTGGGCGAACAGGTGAAGTTTTCTTGACAGGGGTCGCAACCTCGCCCGGCTGCCCCCGCCCCGCCCCGCCGGGATCTTTATGCCGTATTAAACACAGTCAAAACCGAAACCCGCAGGGGGGAAGGAGGAGAAAATAAAAGTTTCTTTCTGTCCTTCTCCCAGCCCCTTTTCTTGCCATTGAGCCGCCTCTAAAGAAGTTGCCATTTAGAATTGCGCCCCATCCAGTCTGCAACGCGGGGGCGGAGAGGGAGGGAGGGTTTTCTCCCTTTCCCTGTAGCCCCGGAGGGGATGGAGGAGGGGGGGACGTAGGTCCAGTTTCATCCTGTTAGGCTCCCCTTCTTCCCCCTTCTACGAGAGGACGCAAGCAAGCAAACAAGCGACTCGCCCAAGGCGCGTTCTGTTCAGACGCCCGTTTTTCTTAATACCCGGTATGCGTGCATGCACTTCAGCACTCGCGTCTGCTAGGCTCACCCCCCACACACACACACACCCCTTTTCTTTCGTTTCCCGACTCTCTCGGCACACCTTAAATGCAGGTTGGCTGGGAAATAAATCCAATAGGGTCCCTTCCTTCAAATTCGCATCTAGTTCCTTAAACTTGTACGTTTGCACGCCGCCTTCAAAGATCTGGCAAAAGGCGGCACACACCAATTCAGCAAAAAAAAATATTCTCTCTCTCTCTCTCCCTCTCCCTCCTTCTCCTTCCCTCCCTCCTAGTCTCTCCCTCTCTCTTTCCCTCCTTCATCCCTCCCTCCCTCTCTCTCCTTCTCCCTCTCTCTCACACAGGTGCTTACATACCAGTCTGCGGTCTCCGGGAGCTGCCTCTGATCTCCCACAAATCTACCTGCCCGGCGCTGAAAAAAGGTGCACCAACCCTCGGATCGCGCCCCCCCCCCCACGCTGAGCAGGCCTCTAAAAAGGGACGCGTCGGCGGGAAAGCTCGCCACCACGGCCCCACGAGCGGAGCTCTAGCCCTCCCAACTCAGTCCCCACGGACTTCCACGGGGCTTCCACGCTTGGAAACGTGACGGGAAGGGGGCTCCGTTGAAGCCTCCGCGGACTTTCCCAGTTCTGGGTGGAGCGTTTTACTCGCGCGTGGCTGTCATTTCTTAATCCGCCCCCCCCCCGTCCCACCTTTAATCGCGCCCACCACTATTAATGCAAAGTTATAACAGAGGTCTCTGATGGCGGCTGGGCATTTATTTATTTATTATTTATTTATTTATTTATTTATTTATTATTTATTTATTTATTTATTTATTTATTTATTTATTTATTTATTTATTTATTTATTTATTTATTTATTTATTTATTTATTTATTTATTTATTTATTTATTTATTTATTTATTTATTATTTGCACAGGCTTGGTTGAGCGCGCTGCTTGGCTGAGAAGGAGAGATTTACGGCAAAAGCCTTCCCTTGCCTCGGAGTTGGGCTTCCCAAGTCAGCGCGCCTTTTCTCCGCCTTGGGTCCACGTTTCCCTTCGTTCAGCCGAAGGTGGTGGTGGTGGGGGGAAGGTGGTTGGGGGTGTATACGGGTGGCGGGGGAAGTGTGATAGTAAGCTCGTCCCTTGGGGACGGCGAGCGCGGGGCGGGGGTGGGGGGGCTAGAGAGAAAGTCCCAGGGAAACGAGCCGCTTTTAAAAGCCTAACGCGTTGCAAAAGAACAGCGAATCGATTTTGTAGATGCCATAAATTGGCTCTTCATATGCATATACATATATACACATGCATGTGTGTATAGATATAGATATATACACATACATACACACACACACACACAAATACACACACACAGAGAGAGAGAGATACATCTCTCTTTGTGTGTCTCTATCTATCTCTCTATCTATTTTAAATCCCTTCCTCTTCCTCTTCCTCTAAATAAAGATTTATAAAGAAGAAGCTGTGTCTCCCCCAGCAGAAAAATAAGTCGCTGGACTTATTCTTGCAACAGTTACGCTGTTCGCCCTTGGAAAAGGAAACCTTTCCCGCCCACCACCGCCGTCTCTCTCTCTCTCTCTCCCCCTCTCCCTCTCTCTCCTCTCGCCTTGAGACGGGGTCGGCCTATTGAATGAGGTCCTTTTATTCCGCATGGGGCAACGCATTCGCGATTCTGGCCTCCCTTTTATCCCCCTCTCTATGGAAACCCGGATCGGGGGGCGAACTATGCGAGGCTGAATAGAAGGGACCCGCGGAAAAGGGCGCCCGAGTACAGCATCTGTTACACTCGGGAAGTTAGACTGACAGGCTGGAGCTAAAGAGACCCACTCGAACAGCTTTAGATGCAAAGAGGGGGAAAGAGAAAAAAAAAGAAGAAAAGAAAAACGGGGAGGGGGGAATCAGCTCCAGGCAGATAGGGTGGGCGTGCGTGTGTATGTGCGCGCGTGTGGGCATGTGTGTGTAAGAGAGAGAGTTTGTGTGATTGTGTGTGTGTGTTGAAATCGGGAGAAGTGAAAGTAGGAAGGGGCAAAGAACACCCACCCACCCACCCACAAATCGCCAAGAGATTTTGCACCTAGGTTTTTAAAAAAGGAAGATAGGGCGGCCATTTGGCTTGAAGGGGGTGGGGTGGGGGTGGGAGGGGAATGGGATTACCCTTGGGGGGAGGGGTCGCTTGCCTTTGCTTGGATACTCAAGGCCTCCTCTGGAGAACAGGGCCCGATTCTTGCTATTTTCACCCAGCCAGCCCATCAGCTCGTTCGGAGTGGATTTGAGACTTGGGAGGGTTAAGACGGACTTTGGTTGTTTGCTGTTTTTCGGCGAGAGAAAAATCAAAAGGGGCGAAACTCCATTCCGAAGTACTAAGGGGGAGCGACTCCCCCTCCTCTCCCCTTCCCTCCTCTCCTCTCTTCGCTCTCTTTTCTCTCTATCTCTCTCTCTGCGACTCTTAAACTCGCCCAAGCCACCCGTCGGGAAAGGCCTCGGAGCGCGCCATTTGAGCCGAAATGAAGCGCCCAGTCCCGGTCACCGGGGGGGGGGGGCTCTCAGGAGCCTGATTTGGGCCAAGCCCAGATACTTCGAGTCTGGGTGGGATGTGGGGTGTGGGAAGGGAAGAGAGGGCGACCCATGCCGTCCTTGCGCTCGGCCCGTGGGAGGAGGACAAGGTCGGCTTAGAGACGCTACAGATTTCTGTTGAGCTACTTTGCGTCTGGAAGGGGGGACCCTGGGAGCCGAAGGGCCCGCGAGGGGCTCCGCTCTTAATCAAAGCAGGGTGGTGGCTTGCTTCCTGGCTTCGCCTAAATGGTTGGGAAGAGAGCGGGGCTCCCTTGGCAATGCCAGGCCGGACAAGATGCCGTTCAGCCTTCCTGTAGGCGGTTTTCTCACCCACCCCCAAAAAAATCCCTCCTTTTCTGGATAGCCGCGTTTTCCTCCCACCCCAATGGAAAGGCAGTCTTATGTTGAGAACACGGATTCTAGTGGGGAATCCGGCCGGC